>NW_023270865.1:9075140-9189006 GCF_011800145.1 Mirounga leonina | reverse complement strand
GGCGGCGGCGGCGGCGCCCGGAGCCCCGAGGAGCCTGGAGGAGCCCGGAGCCCGCGGAGCCCGCGGAGCCCGCGGAGCCGGGCAGGGGGCGCTGCGCTCGCCGCGCTCGGAGGGGCCGCCGGGCCGGGCGCCGCGCACTCGCGTCGGGAGCCGCCTTTCCCCCGCGGCGCTCGCCCGTGCTCCCCGCCAGCATCGCCTGTCCCGCGGCCGCGCTCAGACAACAAAAGCGGAAGATGCTGCAGTTGGGCAAGGTCAGGACCTTGCCCTGAAGCCGGGCGGCGGCGCGCACGCCTTTTCCCGGACTGAGGAGCTGTCGCTGGTGGCGGGTGCATGTTTTCCAGGAAGCAGTCGGGCGCCGCGCCGTTGGGTGAGTTGCTTTCGCTGGGCTGCTGGGGCCAGGCGCATCCTCCTCCTCGGCGCCGTCCTCCTCCTCGCCGTCCTCCTCTCGCCGCCGGTGGGGGTTGGTCCTCTGCTCCCCGCCGGCTGACGGCTGCTGCGCGGTCCTGCCGGCCGGGGGAGGACCGCGATCGCGTCCAGTCCCCTCTCGGAAGACAGCTCTGCTTGGAATGGGGACCGGGGTTAGTGCCTTCCTTGGAGCGGTTAGCAAGTGGCTTCTTGGCGTGCTCCCCCTCCCTGCCACCCCTCTCCCCCGGAGGAGGCGTATATAGGGCAACACCAACAATACTGCTCCCCGCCACCTTCAAGAACATACCCGTTGCCTTCATGACGTCCCTAATATACGGAGAAGACGGGGTGGGGGTGGGGAGGACTTCCCTCTAGTCTTTTGCCCTTATGTTCAATGTCA
Organism: Mirounga leonina; assembly: GCF_011800145.1. Classification (NCBI taxonomy): domain Eukaryota; kingdom Metazoa; phylum Chordata; class Mammalia; order Carnivora; family Phocidae; genus Mirounga; species Mirounga leonina. The sequence goes on along the minus strand of NW_023270865.1, from coordinate 9,188,201 downwards.
TTACGATGTTTGGCTAGAACAAAATGGAAATACTTAGTCATATGCGTCCATGGCCGTTTCTTCGGTCTCCCGCTGCTTGCCAGACCCAGAGCCCCTTTGGTCTATATTTAGCGGTTTCACAGGAAGCCTTTTCAGCTCGATTCACAGGTTTCGGGGGCTTCTGCGTCCTGACAATAGAGAGCGAGGCTCTGGAAAGCGCCGCCTGAAACGCAGGTTTGGAACGGTGTGCATGTGTGTGGGAGATTGCGATGCGATATTTGGGTGATCGGTAATTAATGGCTGAAAGCAAAGCTGCTTTTCTTTTTCGCCTACCTTCCTCATATTCTGGTGTGTAATGTGTTTTCATCGATTGCTGCTCAGCTGGTTTGAGCCACTACGTTCAGAATTAAGTCACTGAAGAGGTGGTGCAGCTTCCCTGGTCGTGTGGTAGGAAAACAGTCTTAGGGATTTTGGGGGGGTGTGTATGTGTGTGTATGTTTCCAACAAAGAACAGCTACTTCCAAAATGCCTAAAGTTGTGTTGAGATGTAAATGGAGGGGAAGGGAAGGGTGTGGAAATACAGAAAAAGAGGGGCAGCTTGCGGTTCCAAGCTGTTTTGTTCGTCTTGTGTGCTTTGGTTGAACTGATCTGATTTGCTTTGGCCCTGAAAGGTGTTGTTAACATGCATGCCTAATGTTATCAAGCAAATACGTTGGTGTAGAAAAGGGATATGTTATAGGCATACTCTCAGGCCTGACATACATAGATTTTCACTTTTCGGAACTACGTGACCAGTATTTAAGATGCTTGCAATTTTCTGCAACGACTTCCATGAAAATAGGGAGGTGGTCAAACTACCCAAGAGTTCTCTCATTGTGCATCTTTCCATCAGTAGCTCAGCGTCCGGTGGTAGTCCAGTTCATCTTTTTGCAGTTAGTAATTCACTTACCGGATTAAAAGGCTTTCAAGCTGCACCACTTCTAAAATCCCATGGAGAAGTGTTTGATATGACTCATGTAGAATTACAGGGATGAACCTGTGCATGATTTGGGGGCCTCATTCTGGGAGAATGAGCAGGCATCCTCAAATAGGGACTGGATGCTTTAAACTGCCCTAAATTCTTTGCCACCTGCAGAATCCATTTTTAGTGTTTCGGGGGAAATGTTAAGTGGCATCCTTACTGCTCTGTGGCTCACAGGATCTCAGGACTTGAATGAAGATGCTTGCATTTGGAGTTAGATGGTGAAATTTGGGAGACCTGTAATTATACAACTAACAAGTTTCAGCGTTGCAGGAAGACTAGCAAGCTCCATAGGGCTTGAGGTAACTGAACAGCGTGATTAGCTCTACCTATATCGTGTTAGTTTCACCTTATTCACATTTAGGAAACTTTCCAAGAGCGCTTTGAACACACTGTTGTGCTCACTGCATTGTTTTAATGTAAAATTTCTTCAAAAAGAAGCACTGAGGTAGACCTTCCTTTCTCTTTTTTCCTTTTGAGTCTACCGTTCAGTTTTAAACACGACACTTAAAGGACTAGTAGATACTGTTCCGTGCTTATGTATGTGCGCAGAGAGCAGCCGAAGAGCATGAACAAAACTACATGTGTTGTATATGTGAGTTTTATGTTATATTGTGGATTGAAAGTGATAGTACCTGATTGAATGGCAATTGTAGTAAGTACAGGAGGTTGTTGCTCTAATAAAACTGTCATAATCTTGCGGAAAGGAGTTATTTAATTTGGTGAATGTTTGTGTAGTTGTACAACCTAATCATTATAGATGTCACTAATGTTTTCATTGTTTGTAATAAAAGTCATGCACTGTCAAATTACAATATTTCCATCAACTTCACATTTTCCATAGTAGAACACAAGCCAATCTTTCTCCCGGTGAAATGGCTCATCAGGGAGAAAATGAAATTCAAATGAAATTAGTTGGAAAATGCAATTTATAGTTTTGTTAAATAATTTCTAAGGATAGTGTCACTTTCATAATGACCTTTAAAATTAAAAATGAAGTTACCATATTCTCAAATATAGCATTACTTTTGACATATAGTTGAAAATGCAGTGCTCTCCTGAAAATATTATAGAACTTGTTACTTCCCATGGTGCTTTATTGAAGTTCTCTTTTATATGGTATGCATTTATGTGGGATTTGGTGAGTTCTGTAGAGTAATTCCATCAGGTTTTCCATATGTAAGAAAACAGTAAAACTACATTTAAAATCATTTATTGTGATTTGTCCATAAAGTCAGCTATACTTTGTGTGGACCAGTGTATCTGGTTGTAACAAGCCAGTTGGACTAAAGTGGGAACTGTTGCATTGTGAACTGCCAAAAATGTTTGGTTTTTTTCCTTTTTCTTTTCCTCATGACTATCCACAGAAGATTTGAACACCCATTTACGATTGTCTCTATGGGAACATTATTTTTACTTCTGTGGTGGGGAATCAGTGATGCTAGTATACTCTTCATGAAAGATTTTTTTTAAATAGAGATTTTTATTTTTAGAAGATACCACGTAGTTGAGAGTATTTCAACTGGACCACTGGATTCAGAGAATGAATTACCTCTGAATGACCATTCAGAGCATGAATACCAAGAGAACTCAGGCAGATATTTTTAAATACAGTATTGCCACAGAAAGTGTGGCACGAGGGGTCTTTGCTGGCCGACTCAGAGGTCAGAAATACATTTTTAAGCCACATTCTTCAGTTGGCTTCCATGATGGTTTTCATCATCCGTATTCCAGAGGTGTTCTCAGGACTTTGATGGCTTTGTGCTAAGTGTTATGTGGATGTGGGTGAAAAGTTAATTTGAGTTAACTTGTTGCTGGCTTCAAGTTTATCTGATTATATGCCAAAACCACAGCTTCCTGTATTAATGTAAAATATTAAATGTGTCATAGATAGTTTCTATCACATTGTCTGCCAGTCTTGCCCATTGATTAATACACTGCCTGGTTGGGTTTCATGAATCTAATTGTGTTCAGAAACAGTACGTACTCTCTAACACAGGAAGCTCACAGAAAGATTTTATCATACTGTGCTTTTAGTCCATTAACAATGTTAAGACTCATAGCAAAAATGTGTAGTGATGACACTTCAGTTGTTTATCTTTTGATCACATAGCTGTTAAGTATGATCTCAAGCTCCATATCACGGTTAATTGATTTGTAGGAAATGTCTTAGCTATATTAGGATATTGAAGTTATACTCTATATCAATTAGTTTTTGACAAATTGCAAACAGTACTTCCTAGAAGCTTTTCATCTTAGACACATATTCACGTGTATCCCTTGGTGAGGTTTCTGAAAAGTTATCTGTAAAATGAATTACATCTATTGAAACTTACTATTCCATTAATTGTCATTTCATGTCAGAAATATATTTCTAGAGGAAAAAGTTGGGCTCCGACCTACAATGAATATATATAACATATATAATATACATATATGTGTGTATAATACATATTCTATATATTATATATAAAATACATATCTAAAATAATGAAATATGTTTATATTATAGTGTATAATGCTGTTTGGGATTCTGCTTTGCGTAGGTGCAGACAGAGATGTGGAGAGAGTGCTGGCTTTGGGTGGATCCCAGCTTTGTCTCTTTTTATCTGTGTCCTTGGCCATTTATGTGATACTTAGACTTCAGCTCAATTATTTTTTTTTCGGCTGTAAAATGGGTACAAAAGGAAAGGACAGACTATCTGAAGAGATTGATTTCAGGATAAAGTAAATAAGAGCATAAGTAGCTTGTAAATTATAAACATTTGCACAAACACAGGAGATATGTATCTGCATATTAAGAGGGATACTTATGCTTCATTTATGTATTATTCAATGTTAAATAGGCCTCTATCCTCTCTAACAAAAGCTATTAAATGGATATATTCTCTCCCTATTTCTGTTGTAATATTACTTTATTATGTGGATTTGCATATAAAGTATGTCAAGTTTTCTAGTCTACAACATACCAGTCCTTTACATATTAAAATATAAATTAGTTAAGCAAAAAGAGAAGTAAATTATATCTCCCAGCGCCATTATTTAAAAAAAAGATTCTAGGGGCGCCTGGGTGGCTCAGTCGGTTGAGTTTCTGCCTTCGGCTCGGGTCATGATCCCACGGTCCTGGGATGGAGCCCCGCACTGGGCTCCCTACTCAGCATGGAGTCGTCTTCTCCCTCTCTCTCTGCCTCTCCCCTGGCTTGTTCTCTCCCTCTCTCTCTTGCTCACTCTCTCCCAAATAAATAAATAAAATCTTAAAAAAAATAAAAAAGATTCCAATCACAGAGTCAGAAATTATAAAACTTTGATATTCTCTATTAGTGTTATATTTTTCACCCGATTAATATCAAATTTTCTACAAGATTCATACAAGAAATATTATAGACAGTTGAAGAAACATGATCTCCCTTTCTGTGAGGTCACATTTTAAACATATGCTCTGTTGGGAACCACAGGGCATGAATCCCATCATAATATCATTGTAACAAAAAAGAAAGAAACCTTAAAATAAGACTAAATTTATTATGTAAAGAGAAGACCCACTCCCCCCATCAAAATCAGCTTTTTGAAATAAAAGTGTGTACACTGGTACCTTTTTGACAATAAATGGTAATTTTCACTTGTTACCTCACTCTGAGTACCTTCAGTAAAGTGCCCAGGTCCTCTGGGTTTGATCATGCCCAGCTCTTATGAAGGATAACTATGATCTTTAGCAACATAATTTTTACAAAAATAATGTTTGGAACAGAATATGACCTGTGTAACAAGAGACTAATTTATCTTAAGTCAGAAAAACATTTTGACAATAAATACGGTTATTTATATTCAAATTTATGTGTTGTTGTGGGAACTGCCAATTATGTTACCAGAGTAAAATACGTGTTATAATAAAAGACCTTTCTGTTTTTTGGCTCAAAGTAAGTGGTGAGCCAATTATGTTTGGTACAGATGTCAGAATTTCTGCAAATTTTACATGATAATGTATTACTAAATGGGATGCTTAATTTGTAGCATTAGATGATGAAGAATAGATAGAATTTAATTTTATCATTGAAATTTGCTAATACATTTATCCTGCATAGGTAAGGGCTGGAGTTTTCTCATTAATAACATTTTTTTTTTTTTTTTTGCTTAATAGATGTGATTATCACTGTCTTTAGAAAGTTGATACAGTAGGTATATATTAAGAAAATGCATTTTGTATACATGTTTTATGTAGCTTATTCTTTTGGTTCTTACAATACTTATTGTAATCTTCTTTCCTTTAAATATGCAACAACATAAATCACAAAAAAGGCATACATTTATGTTAAATTATAAAATGTGCTGAAATGTGGATTTTTGGTGTCCTTAGGAAACCCAATAAATATCATCCCAGAACCCTTACAGTTTCTGAAAAAAGTTGGTATTTTGAAAGAAAAAGAAGTAAAGGAGTAGCCACCATGGGTGAAATAATCAATTTTGGTTAGACGTTCCTTGATGTGATGCCAGATGACATCCTAGGACCTTGGCCTTCTCCCTTCCTCTCTCCCCGCAGGGACAGAGCTGTCTCTGAGCCCTAGAGCCTAGTCTTGCCTCTCTGCAGGCAGGAAGATCTCTAGAGGAAGAAGGAAGGAACTAGCCAAGATGCTTCCTTCATTTTTCAGAAACAGAGAAAGTGAAGGGTTGGAGAGAGACCAGAGTGTCACATGAATTAAGTTCCCTTTACCTGGAAAAATATCAGAAGTAGGCAAGAAGTGTTCCTCATTGACGTGGTTTATAAAGAATTCAGGTTGTAGAATTCTGGATATAATAGTTTCCACAATATTTTGCTTAGAAGTTGAGCTTTTTAAATATTTTATGGTATTTTGACACTATATCAGGAATTATCAGGGGAGTGTCTAATGCCCTGGCTGATCTATAGAGAGTATGGTCCATGAAATTGAGTTGATTTATGTATTGCAACTTTAAAATACCTCATTCTTCGTGTGCCCTCCCTACTCTCCACATTAGACCTTGACTGCCAATAATTGGATGGCCTTGTAAGTGGTGAGGATTGGGCATAAAAGGGACAGTGTCAAAATCTGATTTCCCAAACCATATATAAATAATAATCCATGTGAGCTCTTATCTACAGCACTTTTTACCGCAGTGTAGATAATTAGAGTTTGGTTGGCATTTAATGTTTTAACTTTTAATAGGAGCAAAAATGGACACCGTCAAGAAAGAAGAATAAAGTGAATTTCTAAGTAAATGTGATGTTTTATTTGACTCCGAGCATGACTACTCAACCTTAAAAAAGCTCACTTCTTAAAATAAATTTTATTCTTCTCTCTCAAATATTTTGTTTGGACTCTCAAACATTAGAGTAACCTAGCAGTCATTACCTTCAGAAATGCAGTAATTTAATTTCCAGGAAGAGCAACTTCTTTGGCAGCAAACCAAGTCTCCCAAATACAAAAAAAGCCAAAATTCAGTCTCTTTTCTCTAATGCAGTCCTCGCTGGTACTGACTCTGTTTTGTGTGTGTGTGTGTGTGTGTGTGTGTGTGTGTGTTTTGAGTCACTGGATAAGGAGGTAGAAAAGAGCTTCAGAAAAGCAGAAAGGCGAAATGGGCATCATCTGAAAAGTCTCAGAGACAGTAGAAATCATGTCATGTCTACCCAGGTCATGGAAGGTGGTGCAGGAATCCTGGGGCTTGTGGTGTGTGGATCAGACTGTTTGGTTAGAGTTGGGTTGCAAAAGAGTAATAAATATATTTAGGTGCATAAATATATTATGACACCTCTATCCAAAGGAACATTATAGTTAGGAGTTATCTCTTCCAAAAAAGTGGGAAGTGTTCATCATACTGGAGGTTAAGAACGTTAAGCAGAAAACTATATTGAATATGATACCCTGCACACATACCCACACACACACACATACAAACATAAGAACATAGTGTTAATGACAAGGTTTCAAGTGTTTTGCTCTTTGTATATTATCTGCTCACCAAATACATAATTGTTTGGTATGTATTACATCATTACACAGAAAAAAAGCATGCCTTTAAATTTTGAAAAGAATATTTTTGCTTTGGGATAAATTTCATTAATTAGCTGAATGCCTGACTGAAATTAACATACATCCTTTGAGTGTATATTACATATATCCTCTTCAGTGCTACAACTAGAGTTTCTCTGTTTTTAAGTTTAAGAGATGTGTATTTTTTTTAAAGATTTTACTTATTTATTTGACAGAGAGAGACACACCGAGAGAGGGAACACAAGCAGGGTGAGTGGGAGAGGGAGAAGCAAGCTTTCCATGGAGCAGAGAGCCTGATGTGGGGCTCGATCCCAGGACCCTGGGACCATGACCTGAGCTAAAGGCAGATGCTTAATGACTGAGCCACCCAGGCGCCCCTAAATTTAAGAGATGTATTGGGTCGGTTTAGCAAGTTGGTATCTTTTTGAGAACTGTGCAGCGTATTAGTGAAATATTTTCTCTTTTTTTGAAAAATGTTTTATTCTTTTTTTTGTTTTCAAAAGTAATGCATGATCATTAAAAATTTGAAAATACAGGAATGATGCAAGGACGCTAAAGTTCGTGCATGATCTCAAGTCACAGAAATGACTCTATTTTTAGTAGAAATGCTAATCCGTATACATTTTTAAATTTAGAAGATTCCTCATATTCTGTTTTGTTACTGTTTAAAATGTAAAGTGGCTTTTTTCATATAATTTGTATTCATTTTTAGTGTCTGTTTTCCATACCTTTATGTAACATCATTTACTTAAATAACTTCCTATTTTGGGAGATTGATGGCATTTTCATTTTTTGGTGGGATATATGATGCTGTGATTAAAGCTAAATAGTTTTCATCAGCTATTTTCTGTAGATTACTTCATAGAACTGGAAGTTTTCAAGGCTGTTGATATATGTTGTCAATTTGTCCTGCAGAAAGGTTATATAATTTACATTTCCTTTGGTGATAGAGGAGTGTGCCAATTTCTCCATGATTTCCACAACTGGGTATTATAATTAAAAAAAAAAAAAAAAGACAAAACCCAGGCAATACATTCCAATTAGGGGGAAAATTGTGTTTTCCTGTGATTTAATTTTCTTCTCTATGAATATGGCTGAGGTTAAATATTACACAAGTTTATGATGCACTCGTAATTCTTTTGTAAATTATCTTTTTGTATCTTCTGCATATTTCTCAACTGGTTTATGCCTCATTTCTTATTGATTTATATTATTTGTCTAAGGTAGCTGTATTACCCTTTGCCATGTTTTATCAGTTTATTCCTCATTTTATTCTTGTTTTAAAAACATAATTCTAAAGCTTATAGTTAAACGTATTCCTTTTTCCTGGGGGGGAGGGGGTCCTCTTTAAGGGCACATTCTCTTGTTTCCTGATTTTTGTGTCTCAGTAGTAAATATGGCAATGGAACAAATGGTGGAGGGAGTATGTAATAGTCGTATCCTGACTTGATTGAGTTCATACCTCACCTTTTCCATTTTTTTTTTTCTTTTAGCAAGTGGATAAGTTACTATTGAGTGTCAATATTGATAATGGAGAGATAATTCCTGTGTTTTCAGGTTGTTTTGAAGGCAGATTAAGAGACTGTGGATCTCGGGGTGCCTGGGTGGCTCAGTCAGTTAAGCCTCCAGCTCTTGGTTTCGGCCCAGGTCATGATCTCAGGGTTGTGAGATCGAGCCCCACGTCGGGCTCCATGCTGAGCATGGAGTCTGCTTGAGATTCTTTCCCTCTCCCTCCACCTCTGCCCCTTCCCCCACTTGCACACACGCACGCTCTTTCTCTCTAAAATAAATAAATAAAATCTTAAAAAAAAAGAGAGACTATGGACCTCACCTACACGGCAGAGAACTTAGTATTGTGAACCTCAAACACCTTAGCTATTTCTACTGTTAAATAATAAATATGACATATCTTTTTCTCTAATTCTGGCATTTGCTTTCTCCTCAGGAAGCATAATTACACATCTGCACAGGCTCAGGGACCTACGTGTGACAGGCCAGGTGTTTGCTCTGTGTATGGTGGAAGCTCTGTGTATGCTATAGTCATTCTCCATGTGGCCTTGCTGAAGTATGTTTCAGCTTGTTTGGGAAGAGTAAGTTAGGATGTCATTCTTAGGCAAAAATATGATTTTCTATTTCACAGATCCAATATAGATACATATATATATTTCTTTTTTAAAAAGATTATGTAGTTTAGAACGAGAGGGACAGGAGAGAGAGAGTGGGTGGGGGACAGAGGGAGAAGAGAGAGAGAATTCTCAAGCAGACTCCCCACTGAGCGTAGAGCTCCATGCGGGGCTCGATCCCAGGACACTGAGATCATGACCTGAGTCAGATGTTTAACCGACTGAGCCACCCAGGCGCCCCCATACATATATTTCTATATCATATCCTATGTGTACTCCCTAGGTACATCATGTACCTTTCTCTCTGGTCACATAGGACGATGCATCTTTCCACCCCCACTCCATATTGGTCCTCTGTCTCTTAATCATTGATCCTCAAATCCTAGGACAATAATTGGTACATAGTAAATACTCCATTAATCATTATGGGCCATACGTATGTTCTTGCTTTCACTGTCAAAACTGGTTCATGAGCTAGGGTTTGTTTGGTTGCTTTTGGTGCATTTTGGGTACTGGGCACTGTGGCATTCTGGAGGGAACGCTGAATTAGGATTCTGAATCCTGGGATCCAGATCATGAAATCATTTGCTTTCTCTTGTGACCTTTGCACCTGGACCTATTTTGTCATTTGCTCGTTAGGATCAATCAACATTTACAGTATTTTTGTGAATGTGATATGATAATAAAAGTAAAAATGCTTTGGGAAGCATTATCATAACAAGCATTTAAGTGTAAAATAGATTCCCTGAAATTTGTGGTGTGCCTTAAAAGCAGGGTATTTTTTTTTTTGGATAAGCTGGAGTCAAAAGATTTTCTTGTCTATAAAACTAAATCTCTGACCCATTATTAATATGGTTATGAAATGCTCAATCCTCTAATGGTTGTAAAGATACTGCTACATTCCATGCCATCGGGTATCACTTAGAGGAGGATTTCTCTTTTATCCATCACTGGAAGTAATTCCTATTATTTCCTTATACCACTTCAAAAATTGTGTCATACCAAATTGGCTCAAAAAAAGTTCTACTTTTTTTCTTTTTGCACAGACATGTGCTGCTTAAAAGAGTAGTAAAAATGAAGCCCTATTGTTCCTCAGGGATTGAAGTCTGTAGAAATGTCCCCGGAATATTATTTTTTCTCCTGGTGGGCTGCCGAGTCTGGCGCCTGGAAGGCTTTATCAGAACAGTTTTAGAAGTGTGAACTGTAGCTGGCTTCCATTTTTTGAGCATATTTCCTTAAATACTTTGAAGAAAATTTCAGAGAATTCTTATCACTCTAACTGTAGGCTGCCAATAGGAAGAAATCGTGTGTAAAGTTATGAAAAAAGCTTTAATTTGTTCCCTATTCTCCAAACTTTTGAAGGAAGTGCAGAAGGGAACTTCGTATCCCCTCAATGAATGTGTTACTTGGTGAGGAGTAAAGTTTTAGGGACTCAAGCAGAGATGCTAATCATGGTTTTGCTTGTACTTACAGCAACTTCAGAGACTTGTATTTTTTTTTTTATTTAGCTTAGGGCAGGTTGTGTGATGAATTGTACAGTGATTCTATGTTTCTAATTGTAGCAGTTGAGAAGTTTGTAGCTAGTACATATGAACCCCCTGAACGAAACAGAGTGTAAGAGGATTTTGGGGCAAGAGGAAACTGACTTAGGTGACATCCCTCCTTCGTGCACACATATGGATGGTGGAGACAGAAGACTGTTCTGGTGACTTCTCATAGAGGGGTAAGGGCTAAGTAACGCCTGAGAGGAAGTGTAGAAATTTTAAGAAGTGGGAGGGAGCAGGAAGCTTAAACGAGTTTTGGCAATAGGAGTTTTTGACGCACTGGCCAACTGGTCATTGATGAATCCACTCAGTGAACACACTGGGCTGAGTATGAATTTTGAAGAAGCAATATGTTTTAAAGAGTCACAAGATCAGGCTGCTCCAGGGCTGGATGGTCTGTCCCCCTCTGAGTGGTTGAGCCATTTTCTCCAGTTGAGGGTACCTACATCTATCCTCTTCAGACTTGGATTTCAAGCTCAGGTTGCCACGCCCCTTGTTTCCTGTCACTTCTCTGAAATCCTTCCCTCATGTCCTGTGTGCCAACTTGGCTAAAATGCATTCTGTAATTGCAACGAAGACTCAAGATCTTTCACTACCGAACATAAATACCTTACATTTACATGGTGTAATAATATGAGTCTATGTTGCTTCCTGGTGGCTTGTCAGAATGTGCATTTTCTACCAGTGTTTATACCTCTAGAACGGCAGGTGAGAGAGCTGCAGGTGGGAGAGAGCAGGGTGACAGCCTGATGAAGTGCTATCTTGAGTTGAACAGGGTGTGGGAGGAAGTATAAGCAAAGCTATTCCTTTGAGCTTTATAGCATGTTAGTCATTACAGGGGCTTCCCCGTATTTTATCTTTTTAAAGCGCGGTTGAGAATTTTGAAAACAATGTAACAGATTTTAGAACCAATATAGATTTTGTCATTTTTGCTTATTCTCAGAAGCTCCTTAGGTGATATCCATCTGAGTTTCAATATACATGCTGTTCCTTGCTGTTATTCATTATGGGAGCTGGTTGAGATTTGGCGGATTCAGGATTTGGTGGCTAGAGGAATTTTTTTTCTTTTTTTTTAGCTTTGACCCGAAGAAGTCAGTTTCTCTTTTCAGTTTCTCTCACTGTCCTTTATGCTTACACAGCTGTGTTTGGTGCCCTTGCTTTTTTTCTTCTTACTTTTTACAACGAATCGCTTTGTGGACTATGAGGGATCATTTTGTTTCCTATTTGGTGTACCTGATTAGTTTTCAGTATGTATGCCCATGATTTACATTAAAAAGCTGCCTGTATACCATTTCTGCTTCCTAGTTTTCCTGTAAGCAGAGCATTGTTACCCATGTGTTTACCGCTCACGAATCTTTGAAGATCGGTGTCATTAGGTGTCTGGGAAGAGGTTGGATTGCTTCTACATCCATTACGAGGTAGAACAGTGCAGGTAGGTGGGTCGTCTATATGCAGGTGGTGTCCAGAACTTTGCAGTGATTCTCACAGCACCTGGAAAACATTGCCGTCATCATGGTAAGAAGCTAAGCTGCACGTGCATATGAAGCTAAAAAATACAGATGCAGTGTGAGATTTCAGGTGTTGTGGATGGTATTATAGAGAATATTGTGATGTCAGAATTTGTGAAGCTGCTTGTGGTTCATCAGGAGAAAATGGTAGAACATTTTGGCGACGGGTCTGTAGGCGGCTCTGTAGCACTGAGTAGATGATGGGGTGCCATACACAGTGACCACAAATAGTACCGAAATCCAAATGTAAGGACATGCCATGTTCCCCTCCATCATAGAAGTTAGGGAAGACGTCCAATGGCTTGTCTGTTGTGATGGTGGAAGAACTTCACTAATTGAAAACACTACACGGGGCGGTCTTTGCTCGGGTTGCCATAACAAAATACCATGAGCTGGGGGGCTTAAACGACAGACATTTATTTCTCACAGTTCTGGAGGCTGGGAGTCCAAGATTCAGATGCCCACTGCTTCGGTTCCTGTGAGAGCCCTCTTCCTGGCTTGTAGACAGCTGCAGTCTTTCCGTGTCTTCAGATGGCATTTCCTTGTGCGTGTATCTCTCTCTCTTTCTCTTCCCAGAAGATCTCCAAGCCCTTCAGGAGGACCTCCTCTCATGACCTAATCTAAGCCTAATTACCTCCAAAGCCCCAGCTCCAAATATCATCACATTAAAAGAGTAGGGCTTCCACATATGCATTTTGTGGGGACCCAAACTTTCCATCCATAACAGAGACCACAGGGTAAAACCAGCAAGATCCCAATGCCCAGGAAGGCCCACTCTGGTGGCAGATTTGGGGTGTTTGATATTGAAGTAGTCCCTAAGTGAATGGGAATCACTGATAATCTGGGTCATTATTTAAGGTGTTTTAAATGATTTTTTTAGTTCACTTTAAGTGTTTTTCTTTGATTTATAAATTATAGAATGTGACACACAGAACAGTATGCTAGACAGAATACCTGGGTACAAATTTCCATATTTATTAACATATGGTATTCCAAAAGTCTTTTGTATAATATTTTAAAAAATTACATGGATGGTCCTCACCTTGGTTGAACCTTTCACTTCTTACCAATTCACTCTTAAAAATGCTGATCCCAGCCCCCATCACCTCTCACCAAGATTTCTGTAGCAGGCCTCTGGCTGGGCACCCTGCCTATCCTGTGCTTCTCTGAAGTTCATCACCATGGGCACCTGGGTGGCTTATTCAGTTGGGCGTCTGCCTTTGGCTTAGGTCATGATCCGGGGATTGAGCCCCGCATCAGGCTCCCTGCTCAGCGGGAAGCCTGCTTCTCCCTTTTCCTACCCCCTCTTCTGCTCCCTCTCACTCTCCAATAAATAAATAGAATCTTCCAGAAAAATAAATGAAGTTCGTCCCCACAGCAGCTGGAGAGCTCCCTCTGTATCCACTCATATCTTGCCTTTGCTTAGAACCCTGGCAATGACACACAGAAAAAAATGCAACTCCTTCCTGTCTTATCTCACCTACATCCTCTCCCACTGGTTTATTTGATGGCATCCACTTTGGCCATCTCTCTGTCTCTCGTACACATCTCGCTAAAGTTGATCCTTTCTCAAGTTTCTCACCTAATACTGACCCTGTTTTATTTTCTTCCCAGCATGTAAGAGAACTGGAAATCTTCTCATTTATTTATCGGTTTGCAAGTGTATTTTCCTGTCTTCCCCCATTAGAATGCAGCCTCTTTGAAGGTTGGTCATTAAAAAGACTTAAAAACTCATCCTATACCGATGTACTAAAAGTAGGAACTCACCAGGATTAATGCCTACCTGGCTTCAAGTACGTAGCATAATGTTTAATATGCAATAATCATTGAATCCTATTACAGATATATGTTGAAACGGGAAGACAAGATAGACGACAGATCATCTATCACTGAATGAATGTCAGAGACCAGTATGATGATTAGTTAGGAAGAGCTGATGCGTTTCCATGTGTGGATCTAATATAATGCTTTCACCTACCAGGTCAGCTGTCATGTGATCTCCTGGCATTCTCAAGTACAGCAGGCTGTTTTTCAAAGGCAGATTATCTCCTAGTAAATGGAACATAAATATGCCAGGAATTTTGTGGCACGAGAACATTAAACTTACTTTTAGAACAAAAAAATAGAACTGTACAAAGTTTACTTTTTCACGGAACAATATTCATCATCTTAAATCAAGCAGAGAATATGAAACATGGGGCAATGTTGATTTAGAGGAGAACTTTCAGGATATTTGTTTGTTAAAGATATTAAGAAAATATTGATGAACGTAGGCAAAAATGGGAAAAATGATCATATATGATTATCAGAAGTAGATTTATTTTCTCAAGGGGAATTTATATTACATTCCCCATTATATTTAAATTGAAGATACCATCTATGATTTGGAATATTGTCAACCGAAAGAAAAGTAAATTATTATTATTTTTTAAAGATTTTATTTATTTATTTGAGAGAGAGAGACACAGCGAGAGAGGGGAACACAAGCAGAGGGAGTGGAAAAGTAAATTGTTTTAAATTATGACAACATTATCTAAGTGTTACTCTTGGCATAAGCCTTGCATGATATATGTTGGAAATTTTGTGACTTGTTTAATAAAGGATATATGTTAGTGTGTCAGGGATATGAATTTTTTAAGCTGCTACATATTAAAATATCAGAAGCCAATTTATGTGACTTCAAGAGTGATATTTTCATAATTGCATATTTACTTTTATTTCATCTCATACAGGAAATGTCTGTAACTTGGAGTTAATATTAACAGAAATATCAGTTTTTGCTTTTATAAACTTTCATATCTCACATTTGGACTCTGCTATCACAAAATCCCCTTTTAATTTAGCTATGCCTTTAGTCAAATTATGTCTTTGAAAAATATAAATCCTCCACATAGAAAATTAGCTTAAAGTTACTAAACTAGTGTCATTAGATTGAGGAGTTTCCTCTTAACAGGAGTATTTTAAAGTTTTTTTTTTTTATGTTTAAATTGTTGCTACCTACTTAAGCAAAAATATGGATTAAATTGTTTCTTATTGTATTGGCTACATATGTCTGCACCTTTTGAATCTGTAGCTTTTGAATCTGTATGTAAATCATGTCTGAAAGTAATTGACACAGTTTAGTCTTGGAGAGCAGTTTGGGGGTTTGTAACCAAAAAGGTGTCATATGAGTGCATGCCCAGATGGTGGTCTCATCAGGAGCTCAGTGGAAGCGGCATTCTGGCTCCTTCTCACATGTTTACCTGTTGACATTCAGCATGCTAATAATTTCAGCTTTTGGTTTTGAGTCTTATTCAAGGAGAGAAATGGTACCTTCATCTGACTGTTTACCAAGGGTAGTACATGCCTTGAGAAGGTTTTTATTTATGAATCATTCTGGGAAATCCAGGTCTACATTGCTATATCCTTGAGAGTATTAGGTAGAACCATGTGAAATTGCTGACATGCAACTTTCTTTGACCTACAAAAATGGCAATTTTTAAAACCTAATCATTAATCTCATTAAGTGAGGAGCTAATTAATAATTGCTAAGTAACATGTATACTTTTTTCCTCTGCCATCCACCATTTAGTAGGTTAATAACAAATAAGAGATTCAAATTCTCTTGTGTTTTCAAGTACTAAGGGAGATGTGCCAACTCTTGGGTCATGAGGGAAACCACTGATTGGATTAAAGTTGGCAGGGCTGGAAAGAATTAACTTAAATCCCTGAGAAACTTACAGAACTGTCAGCTGGTGTGTTTGGCCCTGGGGAGTGGGATGCAGGCTGTCACTTTCTGCCATAGACAGTTACTGTTATCTTCATCAGTGATTCTATCTCTTCTGGGTTTTTTTTCTTGTTCTTGTTGTTTTTACTTCTGTTGTTGTTGGGGTTTAGCCTAGCTCTAAGCTTGTAATTTTGGTTTTTAAGCTATATAGGATTTATTTATTTATTTAAAGGACAACATAGATTAATGTTCTAATATTTTCATGAGACTCTTTTCTAAGTTTCAATGATTTTTTGTTCTTGTGATCATTCTAAATTATGTTAGAATTCATATAAAAATGCCATTGATTTATATAATTGAAGCTCCTGAATCTTGTCCAAATGTTTACTTCAAACTGGATATGCTGGTAATACTAAATTGAGGGTATTAAAATATAATTTAGTTTCCAAGAATATAAGTAAGCAATTTATAAAAATTGTCAATTAAAAAAATCCATCTTATACCCTTGATATGATGGCTTGAAAATGGTGCTTGAGTTTTGTGACTTCTTCCCCAAAACCTGTAGTCCCAGTCTAATCATGTGAAAAAACATCAGGCAAGTCCCAAATGAAGGACATTGTACAAAATATCTAGTTCAGTATTCCTTAGAACTTTCAAAGTCATCAAAAACAGAGAAAATCTGAGACATTGTCAGAGCCAAGAGGAGCCCAAGGAGACATTAAGACTAAGTTTGGTATGGTGTCCTGGATGGGATCCTGGAATAGTAAAAGGACATTAGGGAAAAATTTAGTAAATCTGAATAAAGTATGGGCTTTTGTTAATAATAATGTATCAGTACTGGCTCATTAGTTGTAACAAATATACTAATGTAAGATGTTCATAATAGGGGAAATCAGGTGTGGATGTATTCTCTTTACCATCTTCACAATTTTTATGTAAACCTAAAATGATCCTAAAGCATAATGGTTGTCTTTCAAATCTAATTTTTAACACTGTAAGTTTTTAAAATACCTGCTCAAAGATTTCAGTAAAGGAAAGGATGATTTGTTTGATTTTAATAGGCTTGGATGGTGTCCTAATATCTTGAAATTGTTATTCAAATTGATTTATTAACTATTAAATAGTAAATCAGCATAAAATGTTTTTTATCATCTATGTTGTGGATTTATGGTTAAGGTGAGGGAAGAGAGAGAGTTTATCAAAATTACAGAAAAAGAATAAAAAAGACTTTATTTGATGATGGCTTACAGTCATAAGATATGGGTAACACAAAATTGGCAAAATGTCCCAATATATTTTGCTTAGTTTATGGCTTTTATAGAAGCTAACGGCACTGACATCATTTGTTTTGAAAATATTTTAACAAATGAAGATATTTTAACAAATATTTTAACAGGGAATCTTTGCTTCCTTCCACTTACAAAACCAGAAACAAATGTAATTAGTATTCATTTTATGAATTGTCTTACTGTTAACTTTAATGCCTTGTTCCTGGTCCTCTTATACAACCTACACAATCCCCAGGATGTACCTATGTACCTAGAGTTAGAGTTGCCAGATTTACCAAGTGAAAATACAGGATGCCTAGTAAAATACAAATTGCAGATAATTGGTAGTTTTGTTTTGTTTTGTTTTCAGTGTAAGTATGTCCTAAATATTGCATGGGACACACTTACACTAAAAAAAAAATATGTTGTTTTTCTGCAATTCACATTCAACTGGACCTACCCAGGCAGAATCTGTTGGGCATGATAAGACCTGCAATTCTCTTGATTTAATAATATTAACAATAATAATTATTATAGTTCTTGAGCCTTTAATAGATGTTTCAGACTCCCAACACTTTCCTTGTGATAGAAGACCTTCTTTCGGGTTTACTAATTCTTCCACGTTGCTATCTGTTTTTTTTTTTTTTTTTTTTTTTGAGAGAGCGAGCAAGAGAGATTGCATGCGTGAGTTGGAGGGAGGGGCAGAGAGAGAGGGAGAAAAAGAATCCTAAGCAGGCTCCATGCTCAGCACAGAGCCTGACATGGGGCTGGATATCACGAACCTGAGATCATGACCCTAGCTGAAGTCAAGAGTTGGATGCTTAACTGACTGAGCCACCCAGGCATCCCTCAATGTTACTATCTTAAATCCACTTTCTTGTGCTAAGCCTTTTAGTCCTAAGCTCAACCCAAAGGGAACTCTTATAGAACTTTTGTTTTTCATTCACTATGGAATATTTCATATTTTGTCTTTTATAGTAATCACCTGCTAACTTGTCAGACCATGACCTTGAAGAGAGAATCTGTCATAATTCCCTGGGCACCTCATACAAATGGGCATAATGTATTAAAATTTTTATGATTGAATAAGGAGATTGTGTATTCATTAGGATAAACTCAGTTATGCTGCTTTAACAGACCGCACCCAAATTTCAGCAGCTTAAAAAGAGTAAAAGTTGGTACATCTTCAGCATGGGTTGGTGAAAGGTGAGAATGGAGGCTTGGATAATCCTAGGCACTCTGGGACCCAGGCCAATGGATCAGCATCTTAGTGAATTCTTCCATGATCATAGAGGTAAGGAAAGGGTAGTAGAAAATTGAGTCAGCTGTCACTCAGTCCTATATAATCAGGCAGAGTGAATTATGTGGACGTGCTCAAGTTTCAGTGCTGAGGGAAGCCAGTCCTACCATATGCCCTGAGGACAGGGAGAATTGGGATACTGGTGAACAGCCCTAAATACAGCATAGAAAAAAAATTTTGGCAGAGTCTTTGAAGGAGAGTTGGACAGCTTAGAAATACTTTAATTTTAGGAGTTATCCATGAGCCTACAGCTTTTTATTGGTAAAACAAATTTTGCTTCAGAATTCTTGTACATAAAATAAAAACGGGAATTTGTATAAAAGTAAGAAAAAAATAAGTGGCAAAGTCTCATTAATGGCACAGAATAGGGCGTGAGTCATGATTGGGAATAAATATTATGATAATGTGCTCAAATGAAATGGTAGCACACTCCAAAGTGGCCTTGCAGTTAGTTTTTCAATATTTCCGTGAAAATGGACTTTTCTGGAAATGCTGTTCCCAGATGTTTAGAGAAGCCAGATCAAACTTTTCCTGTATATACATACATATGCACATGCACACATATATATGTATGTATATGCAAATGTATGTATATATAGTTTTTTAAAAATAAACTTGCAGACCTGATTTTTACATTTCATTTTGGTGGGAACATCAGAGACGCTCGCCAGTTTTAAATGTCTCTCTGTCTCATCTGCGTTTGTCTTCTGTTGTGCCCTGCCGCCCTGTCATTTCCCGGGGCGCCCCTGTCCTTGCTGGCACGCCTGTCTGTCCCGGGGACCCCTGGGGTGGGCGGTGGGGCGGTCAGGTTCCGCCTGCTCCTCTCGGCGCGCGTCTGGCGCTCCCCTCCGTGCAGCCGCGTCTCCATGGAAAGCGCAGGCTGCGGGGCGCGCCGCTCGGCGGGGCGGGGCGCGCTGGAGCTGGCGGAGGCACTCAAAGAGCAGGGAGGCCTTGAAGAGCCCTGGAAAAAGCTCCCAGTGTAATTGCGGAGACAGGACCGAAAAATGTTATTAATTTGAGACATCCGGGCTCGTGGCGAAACTCCCGGGGGGCCCCGTCTCTGCTCACGCCTTGCACAAGTGTGCGCCGCGTGCCCTGGCTTCGGGCCCCTTGGGCTGGCGTTCTCTGCTGGGGTCTGAGGACATTTGAGGAGGGCCAGCGGAGGCTCAGTGCGGGGCGGCGGCTCACATGGAGCGGACTGCCGTGGCTTTGAAGAACTATTAATTTGGGAAAGATGTAGACACCGAATGTCCTGGTCAGTGGCTTTCAGGCTACAGACTTCAGCTCAGGGTTCTGCAAATAAGTTCTAGTCACTTTTGCAGGTTTACAAGCGTGGGAGGTTTCTGGTGGAATTGTACTATTTGAGATCTGGGTGGTAGAACACTGCCAAACATTGGCTTCTTCTGTCTTCTCGAAGCATCGCTCTACCCTGAAGATGGGAGGTAAACAGAAGTAGAAATTCCTTCTGTTGCTTGGGTTGCAATGAATCCTGCCCTTCTTGTACCTGACCTTTTCTCCAGGGAGCTCATCCCCAGGACAAATGAGCAGCCTTTTACAAGAAATACACATAGTGGTGTGGAGAGAGAACACAGAAGACAGGAAATTCTTGAGGGAAGAGAACTGAGGAAAATATGTAATATTTATAATAGTTTTTTATAACTCTTATACCAAGTTTATTAATACACATTGATGTAGTTTTTCAAGTATAAAATGAAAAACAATTCAGAAAAAATAAAATGGCATTTTTGAGTGTCTCTTATTACTTCCAAAATTTCTGTTCCTTTGTGTGTGCCTCTGTGTGTGTGTGTAATATTGTTAAGCTCTTCTGTAAGGCGCTTTTAGAAGAAGAAAGCTTGGATAGAAGATAATTTTCTTCAGTACTTCTTTTCTTTTTCTTTTTTTTTTTTTAAGATTTTATTTATTTATTTGTCAGAGAGAGAGAGAGTGGCAGGCAGAGGGAGAAGCAAGCTCCCCATTGAGCAAGGGGACTCAATCCTAGGACCCTGGGATCATGACCCCAGCCGAAAGCAGATGCTTAACCAACTGATCCACCCAGGCGTCCCCAGTATTTCTTTTCGTATATGCAAGATTCATTTATGTGATTCCACCATATGGAAAGACTCAGAAGTTTACATGCGGCTCTTTGGTGCTTACGTATTTTTAGTTATTAGGTGGATTTATATGTAGTTTTATTCTAATTTGATGTTTGTAATTTGAAATTGTATTTTTCTTGCCTTTTCCTATAGCACCTTTTCCCAAATGCAAGAAAGCATTAGTCCTTCTCATGTGCTTCTCTGATGTCTTTGTCTTAAAGACCAGTGATACTCTCAAGAGAATATGATGGTAATAAGGAGGAAGAAGATCATCATTATTATTACTGAAAGTGAGGATTTTTTTCCCCAAACCTTTTATTTTCCAGCTGTGGATTGGGCAGTAATGTGAAATAAAAGCTTCTTAATAATAGATACTTTAAACATTGGAAATTATTTACAAACATATTCAAATATTGGTGATACAGTTTAAAAACTATCTTTTGAAATCTTTTACAAATTAAATATGGTTTATTTCTTAGATGCGTGATTTATAATGATAATTCAAAATTATTTTCAAACTTTTAACTTTGAGACATCATAATACATTTTGGAAAATGTAACTCAATGCCAATTAAAACAGCAAATAGCAAAATTCAAACAGTGTAGCTAGTGTAGGACATGCATTTAATGCATATATTAGAAAAGAAGAATAATTGATAATTAATGAGCTAAGCATTCATTTTAAGAAATTAGGAAAGAAAAGGCAACGAATAAAATGAAAGAAAGCAGATACAAGCCAGCTATTATAAAAATGCATGCTACAGTCATTTCCTCAGTATGCTTTAGTGTTAGGAATCTGTTTTATCAGTCACACACCACTTAACCTATTTACAACAGAGGCGATTTAATATAGGAGAATGGTTACATAGTTGAGAGAAAAGCCAAGAAGTCAGTGGAGGCAGGGAAGTAACTCAGAGACTTAGCCTCAAGGAGCATGACTCCCATTAGCACAACCAGGGACTGTGCGGTCCCTCTCCCCTACCAGGAGACACTTAGCAATCTTTGGAGACATTCTGATTATCAATCCCTGGGCGGGAGGTGCTAGTGGCATCTAGTATATAAAGGCCAGGGATGCTGCTAAACATTCTATGATGCACAAGACAGCCCATGTAACAAAGAACTGCCTGGCCCCAGATGGCCAGTAGTTCTGAGATTGAAAAACAGTGGCCTTGAGAGATAGGAGAAGGCGGTGCCACCAGGATCCAAGGCCTGGATTTCCCAGAGGGAGAGGACCATCCAGCAGGACGTAGAGCCATGGAGGGGATGTAGCTGCTGTCAGAGAGGCTGCTGGAGGCAAGAGGAAGGGAGAGTGATACTCTGTTTCTTGCCTCCTTCCTTCCATCCAGCCTCTTGGCAGGGCCTCCCAGTGGCTGAACTCAGCCAAAAGCCTGCTGTTACAGGTGCACAGAACACTGCCTGCAGGGCAAGCCCATGATGCTGGGCAGAATCAGGAAGGTGGAGTGGTGATTCCGAGGGCACAGGGGAGGTGCCAGCCAGCAATTCCTGTAATTCCCAGTATTAACAGATGGAGGAGAGACCAGTGATCATTTCAATCAGTGTTTAAAAAGTACCACATTTCCAAAATAGGCCATAATTAATGCTTTGTAGTAAACTAAGAATTAGGGAATATTCTTAACCTAAATAATACTGAAATATCCTGGGTCTGCAGTATCATTTTCATCACAAAAACTAAAGAATATTTGCTCTCACCACTTCTGAGACCTCAGCTATCACAGTAAGACAAGAAAAGACAAAAGAAGCAAGAGATTAGAAAAGAAGAGGAAACATTTAAAAGTTATTTGCAGATAATATGAATGTTTACATGCAAATTCCAAAGGATTCTGAGGGTTAACTATCAAAACTACAAAGATATTTCAGCGTTTTCTGGGTGAAATATCAGCATGTTAAGTATAGCTTCTTTCTTTCATGCTTGATTTATAGTGATAATTCAGATTACTTTTAAAAGTTAACTTTGAGACACCATAGTAAACTTAAGACAGTGTTTGTAACTCAGTACCAATTAAAATGGAAAAAGTGTGAAATAAAACAATGCTAGCTTTGAACGCTTGTTCAATCCATAGCATTATTGAATGCTCATGAATGTATGGTGTGTTTTTCAGATCACTTTTTATCCAAATCAGGCTTTTGGACTATTTCTCTCAGCTTTACTTCCCATGCAAAGTTATCTTTCTATTTTGTTTAAATCTTTATATGCATTTTAACATGTATATGTGTGTATGTATATACACACACACATGCACACACAGTTTGTTGAAGGAATATAATTATTTTGATTTTAGCTCTTTGATTAAGCATTAACCTTTTAGACTTTTAAATGGATTCTTCCCTATGAAATGCATTTGTAATCCAAGTTACCTTGTTGAAAGATTATGTATGCAATCTATAAATTCATAAATCCATATATTTATAAATATATCTTTATACATGTGACATAGTCTTTCTATTCTTTCAGGGGAATAGAAACTCTTGCCTGTCTTGTCTTCTATTTCTTTACGTGAATAGCACCGAGTTAAGTATTTTATGTAACGTTATTCATGATATGGCTGTTATAAAAATGGAGAATTTATATACTTTAAGATTTGGTCTGTTTAATTTTTTATCAAGTATGGATCCCTTAAGACCATTGTGGAAGTGAAAACATACCTGACAGAGAGCCAGCATTTGGCTTTGATGATCTTGATTGCTTTCTTGCTAATGTTCATGGATTGGAACCTCAATGTGCTAGTGATTCTAGTAAAACCCAGAGTCTGTTCAATTTGCTAATCCCAAGTGCTGAGGTGCTTTGGCAGCATTTTTTCTCTGCGAAGCCTTGAGGATTTTTGATTGAGTTATGTATTCTTAGAGCAAGTGCCCTTGCACAAGCTCAATAGTGAATTTAGGGGGTTAGGAAGTGAAAATTGAGGCTTCAGGGTAAAGGGCGTATTTGTGAAGCTGGAGAACTGGATACGACAGGAGGCTAAAAGCTGGTGTCTATCGAGTGCCTATCAGTAGAACATAGGTTTCTATCAGAATGATTTCACAATGTGGAAATCTTTGTTCCTAAATGGGTAAAGACTTAGCGGTTCTATAGGAAAATTATTTCCAAATTACCAAAATGAAAGATAAAGCCATGAATAATGTAAGAGGTTAAAAATATTTTGTTTTCCACTTATGCAAACCCCTTTGGGATTTGATAATTTATAATTTTTTCAAACTTGTTTGGAAGTATCTACTTAATCACCACTACATACATACTTTTTCATATCTAACTTAAAAGGTGTCTGGGTTATACTTTACTTTGCAAATTAATGATGGGATTTACCTTTGATTTAGTACAGGTTATCTGGGTGAGAGATTGTAGTGCTAATTTCCTAAAGTAAATGTTATTACGCTTCACTGGCTCAGTGACATTTGATATTAATACCATGTTTTCATGCATTGTGGAGGTTATGATAAGTTCCTCACAAAGAGGTCATAAGAATGAGAGAATTTTATCATTAAAGGTTGCTGTTTTAACTTAGAAATAGGATAGGGCTTTAGTGTATGGTTAATTAATTCCAAAATTTGCTCCCCTCCCCTTTCCTCTTAAAGCGAGTCTATAAAAGTGCTTAACATTCTATTCAGCACTGACTAGCAGAGCTTGAAAATCTGTGTCAGTCATGATATGACTGTCACGAAAATGGAGAATTTATACATTTGTACACAAAAGGACAATTTAACCAAACTTGTGATCCTTTTCCCACAAGTAGGGAAAAAATAACTGAAGTTGTTCTCTTTCGGACCCTGATTTTGTCAGCAAAAATGAAAATGCAAGAAGTCTGCTTTTTATATTTAGAAGAAAATAGCACTGTCAAATGAAATGAGAAATGTGGGATCCTTTATGTAGTTCTTACACCTTGGCTATGAAAGTGTTTCCCTGCAAAGAGAAGAGTCTTGTGTCATCACAAAATGCTGGGGAGTGCAGAGGGAAGGTAGGATGTAAGATAACCAACCTGGGTTAACAGTATGCAACTTGAATGTTAGCAAACACGAAGCTGATAGCTTGTAAAAAAACACACGAGGTAGAGAAAAGAAAATAATTTTCATATACATCAGAATTTAGTCTGCTTCTCCCTCTCTCTGCTGCCCCCCCCGCTTGTGCTCTCTCTGTGTGAAATAAATAAAATCTTAAAAAAAAAAGAATTTAAAACAATTAATGCATTAAATTCTTGTTTAGGAATTTAGTCTGAATAACAAATGTAAGACTAGTTATCAAATTTAAGACTAGCTATCAAGTTTAAGACTAGTTACTATTACCTGAATATTAAATTTAACCTGAATATAAAATTTAAGATCAGTTACTGTTACCATAGGTTTTTCCCCACATATAACACACACACTCAAAAATAATAAAACACCTTCATGTTCTTCAATCTAATTAGTGACGTATTTCTCTAGAAATCTGCAAATAAGTAGCTTTAAAATAGGAAGAATATCTTAAGGCGATGTTAGTTTTCCCATCTCTTCTGTTCCCCTGGAGGGGGTAATAGTAGATGTTCTCCTATGGGTGCTCTATTGCCTGTAGTTCTTCCTTTCCACCAGTGGGGGCGTCTCACCTGCTGGTTCTTCTAGGGGTGGAACAAGTTTTGTTGAAGGTAAATACTCCACACGAGGCTGCTGTCAAACTGCTCATGTTCTCCTTCTCCTCACCTTCCTCTTGGGCAGGTGTCACGGGGGTAGCCTCTGTTCCCGATCCTTGCCCAGTTGCTGGAAGTTGTGGAGGGGCTGGCTGTGGCCTCTGGTCTAAGGTGACCGTTCAGCTCTGGCAGCAGTAAAGCAGGGGGCTATATTTTTAATTCTATCCAGTCTTTCTTAATTGGTTCAGAATGGGGAGGTGACTTATATGCAACATGTTTATATTGATTTTAACTTTGTGATAAATTAGTAAGTTCATATAGTGAGTAAAATCTCCGGTGACCCAATTCGCCTTGAAAGATAAATATATAGGGGTTAGTGAGAGGAAGCCTCAGCCCCCACCAGGATGCATCTCTGTCCTTGGCAGTGGGAGCAGACACACTACAGCTCACCTCCTGCTAGCTGCTGGTTTGTTTGGTTTGGAAAAGATGGCCACTTTTTAGAGTAACTGTTTCCATCTTAAAGTGTCAATTTAGGGCATTTCAGGCAGTATCATGATATTGATTAGCTTTTAGTAGTTGTGCATGAGTGTCCTCAGCTTTAAACACTGTAAACATCTTGGAACTACCTTTTGCTTTTTTAATTATTGCCTAGGAGCTTTGGACAGATATGTGAGACTGTTGAATAACTATTTTGGAATGAATAGGTTTCGGCAGAAATATCCAGAAATTATCAAAGTGCTATCAGACTGTGCTACTATTACTTTATCCACCCTCCCCAAAAATGTTTAATCATTTCTCCTTCCCAATAATAGAATGGGAATTTTCAAGTGAAAACTCTTACTTAGCTTAATTGTCTTTTATTTTTAGCTAATCTTACTGCTCAAAATGAATTGTGAAGAGTTGCTTCATTTTAAATGAGTAAGATGTTAACAGCATCACAAGGAGGGACCACATAGTCTGTGGAGATCATGTAGACACACAAGTAAAGCCTCTAGAGGGTGCCAGAAAGTCTGTCTTTGGTACAGTTTATAAGATAAACTGTCAAATTAAGTTTCTAAGGATTTCACCATCTTTTTCTTTCTTGTAAAGAAATACAGTTAGTTGTAAATCTGATAGTCCTGAAAGAAACGAAACAGTAAACTGAAAGAAGGGAATCCATGAAATGAGACCATATTGAATTCATTTTGTGTAGGTTTGCTTCAAAGTGATAAAGGGAATGAGCTATTTGGAGGTTTTGAATGTAAATGTCACAGTCATGAAACCAACACTACAATCAAATGACTAACTTAGTCTAGTCCTTTTACTTTATAGTGTCACATCCACTTTACTCACGGGTTTGAGAATAAAGGCTATTATTCGGCCATAAAACTTTAAGAGGTATTTGTTTGACATTGACAAGGTTAGTTAATTGTTTCAAATTACTGTGGTCTTAACTCTGCTTGTTTATTACATGCGATATTAATATTTTTGATACAAAATGAAGAACATGGTTAATGTTAAAATATTTCTTTCCCCCAAGTTTTCAAATATTCTTTTCTTTCTTGGCAAGAACACTGTGAGTGTGGCATTGAATGTTCCGTTTCTGGCTACCCAACATTTTCATTTTAATATTGGCTACAAATAATCCGTGGGAACTTAGGCATCACATTCAACTTTTTGGGGGCCTCACATTCCTTTTCTCTAAAATGGTCCTGTTGGCTGCCTCTAACATTAAGTGCTATTTACAGTCTTTATTTTATTATTACAAATGTAGGACTTTTGATGTGCCAGGCATTATTTGTAGTCATTTACATAATTAATTCCTTGAATCCCCCTAACAACCTATGAGGTAGACACTTTTTTATCCATCGTACAGATGGAGAACCTGGGACACAAGCTACAGGAACACGAGAGGTGGTGTTTTAGTTTGAGCTACTATAACAAACTACCACAGACTGTGTGGCTTAAGCAACAGACATTTATTTATCACAGTTCTGGAGACTGGGAAGTTTAAGATCAAGGTGCCAGTAGATCCATTGCCTGATGAGAGCCAGTTTCCTGGTTTATAGATGTTTGTCTTTTTGTTGTGTCCTCACATGGCAGAAGGGCTGAGGGAGTTCTCTGGGGTTTCTTTATAAGCCCCCTCTATGAGGCCTCCACCTGCATGGCCTGATCACCTCCCAAAGGTCCTGCCTCCACATACCATCATATTGAGGGTTAGGATTTCAGCAGATGTAGTTTGGGGCGGGGGGGATGCACTTCCAGTGCATTGTCAGAAGACTGAATTCTTGAGTTCATTTCCCACTAATTGATGTTAGGGAGCTCTGCCTTGACCAGAGTCAATAGTAAATTTTACCTCTGTACCTGACCCGGAATTTGTGGGTTTTCCCTCTTGGCACTAGCTTCCATTTTCCCGCCAATTCTTGCACGAGCATGTCCTGGGGCCAGCCCTGCAGGACTGGATTGAGTCAGCACAGGGGGAGGTAGCAACAAGGCAGGGAAAAACATCCTCTGCTCCTCACAGAGATGTGGAGGTGACAGATTTTTCTTGCTCTGCCTTGAAAAAGCAAGCTTAGCACACTTCATGCATTTTTAGCACTTCCTTTTTACAGGGAATTGAGCTCCTGGAACTTTTTGTTGATCATCAAGTTTATTTAAGTCAGGGACCTTTTTTTTTTTATTTTTTTAAATATATTTTTTTTAAAGATTTATTTATCTGAGAGAGCGAGAATGAGAGAGAGAGAGTACATGAGAGGGGGGAGGGTTAGAGGGAGAAGCAGGCTCCTCGCCGAGCAGGGAGCCCGATGCGGGACTCGATCCAGGGACTCCAGGATCATGACCTAAGCCGAAGGCAGTCGCTTAACCAACTGAGCCACCCAGGTGCCCCAAAGTCAGGGACCTTTGCAAAAACATCTTCCTGGTCGGCAGCTCTGGGTCTCCAGTATTTCTGCCTGCACAGGGAGGTCATGAGTACTGCTGTCTTTCCATCTTCACAGAGAGAAATGAGCACCGAGGAGGGTTGGCTTTCACATGGAGCAGGGTTCTCCATCTCAGCACTGTTGTTACCATTGTGCGGGCTGTCTTGGGCACTGTAGGATGCTGGGCAGCAGCTCTGGCCTGCACCCACTAGATGCCACTACTACCCCACCCTGCCATTGTGACGAGCAGTAGTATCTTTAGAGCTTGCTCCATGTCTCCTGGGGGGGAGGCAACACCCATGGAAGAGAACCAAGATGTAGATTAATGGGGCTTCCAGTGGACAAACCCCCCTTGGCCCTCCCAATGAGGCTGTTACAGGGGTGCAGCAGATTCTACCATGGCCACCTTCCTAGTACAGTCACCCTGTGTGTATTTGCCAGGTGGTTATTGTGGCCCATCAGGGTCTCCCCAGTGTTCTCACAGTGCAGTCATCTTGAGGTTTTCATCCCCAAAAGGATTAGCTGCTTTGCCAGAGAATTAAACCAATTTCCTGCTTCCTTTTTTTCTCATTTTGTTCCTCAAACGTCAGTGCCCCTCTTCAGGCACTGGAAAAAGGGAATATGCTTGTATTTGGCCCAGATTGCTTCATCTCTTCGCCCTCTGGTGCACCTCTTGGGCAAGATACTTTTTAAAAATACTCTTCTATTGTAAAATACATATAATATAAAATCTACCGTTTTGAGTATTTTTTTTTTTTTTAGTATTTTTAAATGTATAGTTAAGTGGCATCATGTATATTCACAGTGTTGTAGGACTATCATAACTGTCCGTTTCCAGAACTTTTCATCCTTCTAAGTACAAGTTATGGACCCATGAAACAGTAACTCCCTCTGCCCTCCCCCTCCCTCTCTCTCCCTGCCAGCCGAGGGCACTCATCATTCAACTTTCTATCTCTGTGAATTTGGCTATTCTGGAACCATACAGTGCTTGTCCTGTTGGGTCTGACTTATTTCATTTCACATGATGCATTCCAGGTTCATCCATGCTGTGGCATGCATCAGAAATCCATCCTTTATTGTAGGTGAATAATAATATTCCGTTGCATATATAGACTATATTTTGTTTGTACATTCATCTGTTGATGGACACTTGGATTGTTTGCACCTGTTGGCTGTTGGGAATAGTGCTGCTATGAACATGGGTGTATCTTCTTGAGTCCTTGCTTTTAGTCACTTTGGGTATTGCCAGGAGTGGAGTTGCTGGATCATAGAGCAGTTTTAACTTTTTGAGGAACTGCTGTGCTGTTTGACATAGTAGCTGTACCATTTTACAGTCCCATCAGCATCAGATGAGAGTTACAATCCTCACCAACACTTACTGCCCATTTTCTAAAATTATAGCAATCCTAATGGATATGACGTGTTATCTCATTGTGGTTTTGATTTGCATCTCCCTAAACAACAGCATGGTAGGCCTTGACATGAGTCATACTTTCCATTTTATGGTGAAAACTGAACTAAAGTAGGGGTCATCCTAAGCATTTCTCATAAATGTGAGGGTGGCAGGATTTTCAAATGGAGGAACCCCATAAAGCTGGAAATCCTGTGAGAATGGAGGCAGCCCTTATGAGAAGAAAAGGATAATAATGGTGAAGTGACTCACGAGAGGTCACATGTGATCTTGAGTCTCAGAGCCAGTCCCCACCTCGGGACTGTGTCCATGCTGCTCCTCCTTCTGCACAGCTGGTGTTTCTGGGTCGATTAAAGATGGCACTGAGGCCCTGCTTATGGCGCCCATTCCATGATGATTGAGGAAAAGAATCTGAAAGGGGTAGATCATGAAACAAGAAATTTTAGATGTACAGCACTGCGTAGATTCAACCATTGTTTTTAATATATTTTTATAGTTTATAAAGAGTAGCTTATCTTTTGTAGCCACAATATAGGTTGGCATTTGAATAGGTATATTGATTGATCTGTGGAAGTTCATGGCTTAGGATCATAGCTCTGCTTCTGATTTGCTGGGTGATTCGGGGGTCTGTGTCTGAATCTTTGAGACCTGCACAGGCAGTATGGTTGAATGAATGCATACATGAGGAGTCTTTCTGTCTGTCACTAAGGGCAAAAGTGATTGGTTTTTCAAGTTATTCTCAGCTTTAGTACAAAGGAATTATCAATGTGAAAATTGTGCATCTAGATGGTAACCTTTGGTAACCTTCATATTTCTGCCAGTGTGACGGAGCATCCTGTTAATGCAACAGAATTGGCATCTCCCTGGAGGAGAGAGAGAAAATCTTTTTTTTTTTTTAAAGATTTGTTTATTTATTTGAGAGAGAGAGTGAGAGCACGGCGGTGGGGGGGTGGCGGGGCAGAGGGAGAGGGAGAGAGAGAATCTCAGGCAGACTCCCCACTGAGTGTGGAGCTCGACGCAGGGATTGATCTCATGACCCTGAGATCATGACCTGAGCCAAAATAAAGAGTCACTCAATTGATTGAGCCACCAGGCATCCCTGAGAGAGAGAAAATCTTAAACAACTCATTAAAGTTCTGATTGGCTGATTATAATAATCTGAGATGTTCTTCTTCATCTGTAATGTTTTCTGTGATTTTTTATTTTCTTTCCCCAAATAAAAACAAAAACAGCAATTATTTCTTGCCTCAAATAATTATTGGACTTTTTCCTGAAATCAGTACAAAGTCTGAGCAAAGGGCAATTTTCCTGGCTAGAATCAACATGATATAAAATTAGCACTGCAGTCTCTAGCAAGTTCATTCTCCTCCAGAATAACTCAACTTGTTGAAACTACCCCTGGCTTCACCATATATTTTTGCATGAGCCAACCAGCTGGATATTCTAGGCAAGGTCATTATGCCTTGGCAGTCCAGAAGGCATTAAAAAGAGAGCTTGAATCAGAATCATGTGGTATTACATACAGACTTGTGATATTAAAATGAAGCTGGGTAGAGAAAATATAATGCCATATCATCCATTTGTCATGATGATAGATGCACTTGCAGATATACAGAAAAATTGTTACAGCTTATCTGCTGCTCCTGATAAGGTGTCAGGGAGGCAGAGACTCGGAGTGAGTTCATGATGACTGGAATCATGTATTGATCGGGACCACACAGAATAGCACGCAGTTATTGATCATTCTAAAGATTCTAAGAGAGGCCTAATGGCACATGATTTCTCTCTCTCCCTGTGCATTTTTCATGAGTGGTAGTATAACTTGCTATTAGGCCAGCACAGGAAATATTATTCCATTGTGGCAAAAGCTTTTCTATTTGTCCACAGGGAAAATGCATAGAATGTCCATGATAAATACGTATTTAGCAGTTAGGATGTGCCAAGCACTGTCCTGGACACTTATATATAAAATCTCCTTAAATTCTTCCAATGGGTCTCTGAGATGCTTTTGCTTTTTAATTTCCTGTGTCATAGAGGTCAGCTAGGGCCTCCTCACTTTCGTATATGATTAACTTTGGCCCATATCCCCATTTATATGGCCATCGAGATACAGGCATCTTCCATTGTACAGTCTCTAATAAATTCTGGGTTGGTCACCGGCTCAGGTTTTGCTGTAAGCCAAGCCCTGTGTCCTCATGTGCTGTATCAGTTGTAGCTGCTTGTTAGTTTTCTGTTGCTCTTGTAGCAAATTACCATAACTTTAGTGGCTTAAGGCAACACAATTTCGTTCTCTTACAGTTCCGGAGGCTAGAAGTCCAACATGGGTCTCCCTGGGCTAAAACGAAGGTGTCGGCAGGGCTTTGTTTCTTTCTGGAGGCTCTAGGGGAGAATCTATTTCTTGCTTCTTCTGGCTTTTCAAGGCCGCCCACATTCCTTGGCTTGTGGCCTCTTGTTCCAGCTTCAGAGCCAGCGACAGCAGGCCGAGTCCTCACATCACTGACCTTCTACTTCCCTTCCTGCTTCTTTGTTCCTTTTTCAGGACCCTGGTGATCACTTTGAAATGATCCAGGATAATTTCCCTATTTCAGGGTCAGCTGGTTAACAATCTTAAATCTGTCTTCAACTTTCCTTTTTTTTTTTTTTTACATGACATAAAATATTCACAGGTTCCAGGGATTAGGATGTAGACATCTCTAAGGGATATTGTACTGTCCCCCACAGTGATTTAACCTGGAATGAAAATCTAAGTCCTTTGCTGGCCTCTATTAATAAGCCATTTATCTTAATTATAATTACCAGGAGTTTATTTAGTTTGTTGAGGGCTAAAGAAGTTGATGATTGTACTCCCTCTCTTCCTCTTTCTCTCTTTTCCCTTTCTGGTTTTATTGATAAATTACCCTCCTTTTTCAAACCAGATAGTTCTTCCCATCTCAGCTCCTGGAAATCTCCTTAGCCTAGTAGCAGATGACCTACAAAAGAAAAGAAAGAAAAGAAAAGAAAGTATAAACTAAAATAAAATAAAGTATAAAATAAAATAAAAATAAAGGAAGTTCAGAACACTAGAGAATCTGTCCTGACAGAAACATTATCAATATGCTTTTTCCCATCTCCTATTCATCCATTTTTCAGATTAACAACAACAACTGGGACTGGACAGATTAGTGATGCACCATAGACCAGTGGTTTTGAACTGGGGATGATTTTGCCCACAGGGCATACTCAGTACTGACTGGAGATATTTTGCTTGTCACTACTGGGGGGGGGGGTGGTGTTACCAGCATCTGGTTTGTAGAGTCTAGGGATGCTACTTGATCCTTCCACCCACAGGAGAGCCGCTACAACAAAGAGTTACCTGATCCATACTGTTAGCGGCCCTGTGGTTGAGGAACTCTGCTGGAGACTGTTAGGACCACACGGTGGATCTGGGGAGGACCCCTGAGTGCCTGTCCCAGCTCTGCCAGGCAGCCATAGTTCCAGAGAAGAAAGATGACACTTTGTAGAAACCTCTAACTTTTCTTAGTTACAAGATTATTGCATCTGTTTGAGATGAATCATGTTTGGGGGATTTGGAAATATCCAGAATGCAATGTTTTGCCTATGTTTGGTGTGGCTTCCAGATTTCTTGGTAGTATGATGATGATTTCTATGCAATAGCTGCAATAGACATTTCTTAGAAGAGCAGCATCAATTTGCTGCCTTTAAAGTTAAATGACTATTTGTCTCTCTGAATTAAGCCGTCTTTCCTTGAATTAGAGGTCAGTGAAGGCCCTTGCTGGTGGCTGCCCTGGGTCAGCTCTTGGAGCTATACCGCTCATGTGGGAGGAGTGTCTTTCTGTGAATGATGAAGACAAGTGAAGTCAAGAAATGATTAGGAAGCAGAAATGCTGACCTGAGCATTGCAATAAAAAAGAGCCAACATTCACGATCCATTTATAGTGAACCTAAAGAGAAGGCCCAAAGCAAGGAAAGAACTGAAAAGTGTTTTAGGTGGAGCTTAAAGTAAACCTTAGGTAAGTGGATTTTAGCCTTAGGTTTACTTCTGCAGATCTCAAATGTCTTTCATACCTATTTCGAAGTGAATGTTGAAGGGAAGTCTGAAATGTAGAGTGTAAAACCATCTCCTAGTCTCAGAAAAGCATAAATCCATCTTTCATTGTGTATTATCTTTTATATAATATGGTGCCTTCAAAACGTGATTATGAAATTCTCACATTCAGCTTGGACAGAAGTGGTGCTTGGATAGAAGAAGCAGCGTATGGACAGAGATGACAATCGTATGCTGATTATACTTAGAGCACATTAGTATTTACCTAGCGATTGTTAGGTTGAGCTTCCAGTGCTCAGATCTTGTTATTTTTGTAAAAATCGGCACTAAAATGAAAGATCCTCTCTCCCCTCCTGCTTTCTCCATGTAACACATACACAAGCACCTGTTGTCCTAATAATTGAATTTACTGCTGGAAGTTATTAATAATTTCATTGTCCTAGTAGCATCCTTCCATGTCATGTTCTTACCAATCAAAAATAATTGGTGTGGAAGCTAGGGAAGCTATTGTGTGTGGGATCCCGTTGAGATATAACTGGCCCCATAATTTGATTTATGCCCTTTGAGTAAAATCCTTTGAGATCTATAACCCTCAAGTTGTGAAAGAGAATGTTTTTCAAGATATATCATTTATGCTAGGAAACAACAATTGTTTGGCAATCAAGAGTTTTATTGAATATCTCTTTGCATAACAGTGTGCTGGGTACTTTGGAGAGTGTGTGTGAACATCAATATATGATTTATTCTCTTTAAGAGAAAGCTTTCAGCTCTATTAGGAAGACATGATTTAAACATGAACATTTTCA
This sequence comes from Mirounga leonina, assembly GCF_011800145.1. NCBI lineage: Eukaryota > Metazoa > Chordata > Mammalia > Carnivora > Phocidae > Mirounga > Mirounga leonina. Next base: position 9,153,879 of record NW_023270865.1, on the reverse strand, counting down.
TATAAGTTCAAGGGTTAAATGAAATATGAGAAAATAGATGTGATCAGGTCGCATTGCTGAAATGGGGAGTGGTGGGCACTGCACGTCTGAGCTGTCTCATGGACTCTCATCTTTGTGCTTTATCTTAGCCCCAATCCTTCTATCAAATGGATACAGAAGACCTTTTATTCTTATCTTACACATATTCACTCTGTGTCACCTGATATTTATTCAAAAATGGATTAACAGTAAGAAGAAGGGAGTTTGAGAATCATCAGGAAGCAAAAAAATGGAAGAGTTGGTTACATGTCAAAGGAAATAGGTTAAAGTATAAACAAGATACAGCGTTCTAATGATCATGATAAAATGAAAACTCCTTTTTGAGGGAAGGGTGGGGAGTAAGAAAGAAGACGAGGAGGCAGTAAAATGATTATTTTTTTAGTGACTCTTCAAAATGTCAACTAATTAGGATTTTAAGGTAACATGCTAAAACTTCTCTTTTGTAGTGGGGGGAAATAGGAGGGGGAGTCGAACCATTAGAGACTATGGACTCTGAGAAACAAACTGAGGGTTCTAGAGGGGAGGGGGTGGGGGATGGGTGAGCCCGGTGATGGGTTATTAAAGAGGCATGTACTGAATGGAGCACTGGGTGTTATACGCAAACAACGAATCATGGAACACTACCTCAAAAACTCATGATGTAATGTACGGTGATTAACATAACATAATAAAAAAATTATGTAAAAAAAATGGGTTGCAAAACAAAAACAATTTTTTTTAAAGATTTATTTATTTGAGAGAGAAGGAGAGAGATAGAGAGTGCACAAGTGGGGAGAGGAGCAGAGGGAGAGGGTCAAGCAGACTCCCCACTGAGCAGGGAGGCCAATGGGGCCCATCCCAGGATCCCGAGATCATGACCTGAGCGGAAGTCAGATGCTTAACCGACTGAGCCACCCAGGCAGCCCTCTTTTGTACTAATGTTAAGAAATTTCTTCAGTTTCCTAATGCCCTACTTTACCAATGTGCTATCGGGGTGAGCTCTTTGAAGAGATGGAATATAAGTTTATTTCAAAACCACAGTGCCTTCAAAGTAGGAAAAGGTCACGTTAGTGAATACTTGGACAAATTCCATTATCTGAAAGGAAACCTCTCCAAGATGTAACCAACGGTCCTTAAAATACCATAGCAAGCATGAATTACCTTAGCAAATATGAAGTACCTTCATATTTACTGGTTTATATTGGCTAAAATAGAACAGGCTTTGAGAAAAGTTTTGTAACGATTAGTCCATAGTTTTGTGATATAAATGTGGATATTTGGTTATATCAGTGGTTGGGAGAAATCTTTATTTTTTTTTTCTGTTTAATCCCATTTCACCTAATTATAGAAAGTGATAAATGTTATGAAAAAACATAGAACAAGGTCAAAGGTTTTTGGGTATTAAAAGATAGGGTACATTATTTGAAATTCTAAATAAGGTAGTCAAAGTAGGCTGCATTGTGAAGGTATCCTTTGACCTGAAGTTTCAGGAAGATGGGCAGATGGCCTTGTGGATATCAGGGTGAATGAAAATCAGGAGACAGTTGATGAGGTCCCTAGATGCGAGAATGCCTAATGTACTCAAAGAATAACAAGGAGGCCAATTGTGGCTACAGACCAGAAAGACAAATCGTAGGAAGTGTAGTCATGACATCAGACTGGCAATGGGAGAACCCATCCAGCAATTTTATAGACCACCATGAGTGCACTTTGGCTTCCACTGTGCCGAGTTTTGAGAAGAGAAGTGACATGATTCAATTCACATTTTGAAAAGATTCTCTGATTGCCCTGTAAAATTATGGAAGCAGGGAGCTCAGGTAGGAGGCTCTTGTGGGATCCAGACAGGAGATATTGGTGTGGACAATGGTGTAGAGATGGGGAGAGAAGTGATCATATTTGGGATATGTTCTGAAGGTCAGAGTACTTGCTGGTCCGTTGGACAGGGGTGTAAGAAACAGGGATTAAGCAACTGGACACAGCATCTGGAAGGATAGATGGAGTTGCCATCCAGTGAGAGGGGAGAGAGTGAAATTGGCAGGGAGAAGGTCAGTAGATCACTTATGTTATTATGTTGTGTTATGACATGTTATGTGGTAGCAGTTTATCAGACATAGAGGTGGAGGTGTCCAGTAGGGAGTAGATTATAGAAGTCTGGAGTGGAGCATGGAGGTCTAAGGGGGAACATAAAATGAAGCCTGAGAGCATATAGTTGGTAATCATATTTTGTAGATAGGGAAGTGGACTGCAAGTGTGTGTATGTGTGAGTGTGGTTTTCCATTCAAGTAGTTTTCTGTGGTTTGCAGCTTAGACGGCAATAACAGTAAGAATGTTCCAGTACCTTTTAGAATACTGTTCTTAAACAATGCTAGTTAGATTGTGCTTTGCAATAGAGAGGTTTCTGAAGAATCTTTATTCTTTAGCAACAAAAAGAAACCTCACATTTTGTGGAGAGAAAAATTCTACTGTGGTAGTAAAATATAAATGACAATTTAGGCAGACTCGTTGCCATGTTCTGTACTTAAATACTTACAGAGATGTCATGTTTTTTGTGAGATCTTGGATTAGTGGGGATTTGCCAATCTTCTTCAAGAACCATGCATTTAAATGCCACATCACAGTAGCTGAGGTCGCTGCTTGAACTAAAATAAATTAAAAGTTCTAATTGGTTTCCAAACTACTTGGTTTAGTTTTTTATACATGTGTTATAAAATAAATTATAGTACTTGTTACAAAAATAAATAACCAAGCAACGTCTGGTTTCCATAAGATGTAATTGTTACAAGCAGTGAAGTTATGGGTATGTTTTTCGCTTTTCCTTATTTTGTAACTAGATCACATCTTATGTGCATTGTGGAATTTTAGATGCAATTACCAAAAATCCAATAAGATGCTAGAACAGTAAAATTTACAGATGAGCTTAAAAGTACTTAGCTCTAATAGGGAATTAGTTATAAACCTCTGTGTTAAACATTACTGATCATATATCTTTTGAAATGTTACCAAGTATGATATTAAAACCATAGCATTTACAATTGAGCTCTGAAATGTACTAAAAAGGGAGTTATCCAACAAATGTGATTACAGAATTGACTAGCGGTGAAAATATTAGTAAATCTGTTAGAAGTAGTTTCATAGCAGGAAGTGGGAGTGCTTTTTGCTTAGATTATGTAACACTTCTTACCAGAAGAATTGAACATGAGATTAAAATAGTTGTATAGCCAGTAAGTCTTGGTTACAAACCATTCTTATTTTAAAAAAATCTTTGTGTGTTATTACAGATACACCATCTATATATTCATGTTCACTAAGGATTCAAAAGCATCACCATGCTCTATAATACTTAATGAAATCACCTGCTAGTTAATTCCACTGTGAGTGAGCAAGTATAATAGAGTAAGAACACTGCTTTTAAAAAAAATAAGCTTTAGGGCCAGAATTGGTTGCAAGAGGTAGCAATTTTTTTTTTTTATTCTCAGTACTTCTGCAATTTCTATTTTCATGGGAAATTGAAGTGGAAATGCTGAGATGCTGATAGAATTGTTGTTGCATTCAGGCATTTCCTGGAGGATTAGAAACCCAGGACATACAAAGCAGAGTCCAGGTTTTGAACTTCAGATTTACTGTCCAGTAAAATTGTTGAGTTTTTACGTCTTTTACTGTAGCAGAATCTGATTGAACCATAAATATTTTTAGGGACTTACCCTGGTTGATTGTGATTTATATGATGAACCAAATGTATGGTTGACATTTGTGTAAACATAGAGCAACAGTTCAAGCTAGATTGTTTTTTATCCCCTTATTGTGATAGTTCCTTGTATATATGGCAAATAAAGGACTTGGGGAAAATCCGTTTGTCTATTTCTGGTAGTCTCTACACTGTGCTTACACTGTGGTAAGAGTAGGTACTGAGGACAGAGTGCTTAATACAAAACACATATGCCACCTGCCCTTGTGGTGCTTGGTAGGGGGAGGCAGATGGTTGATGAGAAAAAGGCTGAGTGGGGAAAGAAGCAGGATGCACATAATCATCAAGGGATGGAAAGTTCTGGAGAGAGCGTGTGCAAAGACTCTAAGAGAAAACTTGGACCCTTCCCTCGATTGGAAGAAGGCTGGCCAGTGAGAAGCAGGAAGGTGACCGACAGAGCCCTCCAGGGCCGTGTAGAGATTCAGGGGGGCCGGGTTGTGCCAGACCCTATTTTCTCCTAAGAACTGGGAGTTTACCCTTCCTGCAGTATCTTCATGATTGCTGGGTCTGGTGATGGAAGGAAGGATGTCTTAATTACTATGGGCAGTGTTGTTGTTTAGTATATCTTGTTCTGTTTTTTCCAGACCTCTCGCCATCTGGAGGTCTGCACGTGGATCTTAGCTGGTGTGGAGTTGGTGTGAGTTGCAGGACCGGGCGCGATGTGTGAAGTGTGACACCTGTGACCCCGAAATGAACTGTGTCACTCATTTGCAGGACAGAGAAGTCAGCGGTTAAAGGAGAAGGAAGATTCCTTACAGGGAAGGAGTTCGGGCCGTGTCTCCACGGACAGTCCTGAAGGAGACGCTATTGCGGTGGATCCGAGTCTGAGTCTAGGGTCAGGTTGGATTCCCAGCCTGTTAGCTTGGCAACCTTGGGGACACCCTTCACTGTGGAACATCACAGAGCCTACTTTATTAGGTTTTTCTAATAAATGAGATAATATGTGTAAAGGACTTAACCCTGGGGTGGCATACCTAAGCTGATTGAAATTATTAGCTCTCTTTGTTGCCCCTACTACTTTTATTAGTTGATTAAGTTGGTAACAAGAAGGGTGGAGAGAATAATTAAGCTAAGCTAAGAATCTGCATCCATGAAAAATAAATCAGTAAGCAGGATTCACGATTCATGTAGAGCAATATGAGTCGATAAGATTAGAAAAATAGGACAAATATTGATATTTTATTGCTTTATAACCTAACACTTGCAGACAGCAATTCTGGGTTTATTCACTCAGCAAACACTTCATGTTCTCAGTGTCACCCAACCCTCCACCCCCTTACCCCCCTCCAGAAAAATAGGACAAATATTGATATTTTATTGCTTTATAACCTTACACTTGCAGACAGCAATTCTGGGTTTATTCACTCAACAAACACTTCATGTTCTCAGTGTCACCCAACCCTCAGCCCCCTTACCCCCGTCCTATCAACTGGACATTTAACCGTCTGTAAAACTGTGGAGATTTCCTTGTGTATATCTATAATGACATCCTTATAAGGAGGTATTCAATAGAACCAACCATGCCACCTGTTTCTATATTGTTATTAGAGTTGAGAGTTGTTTTCATAAATGTCTAACAAGGCCTTTGAGGGATGCATTGGTAACTAAGAAGGTCAAATTAAACATGAAGACAAGTGTGAGAAACAAGCATGGGCAAATCTAGTTAGTATAAAGCTGAGTTTGAGCCACGTTGTCTGTGATTTCGTTCCATTCGAGTATAACTCTCGAATGAAGAGGGAATCAGTCCAGCCACCAAGTACACGCTGTAAGGAGTCCCAGACTTGCTGTGGGCCCCTAATAAAGGTGTTCCCAAAGAACCTGCAATATGCAAATTTCCAGCAGGAGAGCTCTCTCTCCCTTTCAGCACTGTGCTGACCACCTTGTCAGCCTTTTGTGGATCCTGGTTGGAAGGTTTGTGTTGAAATCATAATACATTACATTGTGTGTTCCTCCTTTTCCTGTATGCTTATGTAGTATCTCAAAACACCTAAGAGGGCAGACAGGCATAATTTCTCTTATATGGAGGTGGTATTTTTTTCATTAATAGCACAGGTAGTGATTAAATACACACGTTTGTAGCTTAGCTCAAATTTATTGAATATGACACTAAGTAGGTTAACCCATACTTAATGTATATTAGCTCTTCTGCTCATTGACCCCAAAGATCAAAGATACCCTTATGAGTCAAGAGCTTTTTACATTATTCTGGGTCCAGATGACAAGATTTGCATTATTCATTAGAACATAAGTATAAAACTTGTTGGCAGAGGGTAGTCAGATCATATTATTCTCCCTGGCAATTCTGTGTACTAGGAAGAGCATCTTCACCATGGCTGACAAGGACACGGCCCCTTTGACAGCTGGGCTCCAGCCACACTCGGCATTTCCTTGTTTCTCACACAGACCAGGTGTACCTCAGTGCTTTTGAATGTGTCACACATTCCCCCACAAACAGCTTTGACCGAATTGTATACCTGGATATGGTTGGCCCATCCTTATCATCTTGGGCTTTATGCCATTGGAAGGCTCATTTCTGTATCTGTTTTCTTGTATGAGATTTCATCATATGAGAGTAGAGAACATTGACATGAAAACCGATGCTTTTTATATTTAGAATGAGCTTTAATATTTGGGAATTTAGCCCTGATGTCCGTAGTATGGGAGTGTTTTTTTAAGTATAACTCTCGAATGAAGAATGTGGAATTTTAAAAATGCACATTCTCACATCAGTGAATTGGACATCGATGCATCTTTACTCACTGACTGATCTCAAGTCTATAAGCAGATGGTTTGGGAATTTGATAAATTTGAGAATAAATAGTCTCACATAATATGAAAGGGATTTCCATCATCATGTTTCCATTTTGGTTTGACCTTCTAAAGTACTGTGAATTCGGGTTTGTTCCTTGTGCCAGTAACTTACTTTATAAAGCTCAGATGTCCTGCAGTCCAGACATACCTTCTGAATATGTTACACGTAGCTCAGCTTCAGCCACATTATCAGTAAATGCATCACGTCCCATGCCACATACGAGTTAAAGGAAGATATATTTTGGGGTGTGCTTCTTTGAGCCTGGGACTCTATTTGACTCACGCAGTAATTCATTCTGCAGATCTAGTCACTGCTGCTTTTTTATGCTCTCTCCTAACTATGCTTTGCAATTTTTACTCCCATCTCATGCTCCTCCCCTCTCTTCTCCGTACGGGTTGCCTGCTCTTCCGGTCTCTCTTTGGTCTCTTTCCTCTCTGAGACTCAAATTGCTGCTAACTATCATCCAGAGCCAGGCTTGGTGGATGTAGAGAAACCCAGCCTTTCTCAAAACCCCAATGACTGTCCAGAGAAGGTAATAAAGACCAATTCCTCCTGGCGACACTCAAGTCCCCATTACGTATCCAGCCTCCTCCCTACCAACATCCCTTGTTACCTCCTTTTCTGCCACCATACCTGACCAGCTGCGGCTATCATCATTCCGTGTGCACTTATCTTCCAGAACGGGGCTCACTTTTTCCTGATTTGTCACGGCAGGAGCTACGTTCGGCTTTGTATTTTTCTTAGCCTTCCCGGGTCTGAATACCTCCCGGGTCTGAATATACCCCTGGGATATTACAAACTCCCAGGGGTCTAGGTCAGTCCATGTGTTAACCTTTCTACCTCTCCTGGTTTACAGCATGGTGGCTGACACATAGTTATTGCTGGGTAGATCCTTGTGAGTTGAAGATCTCATGTGCTGCCAAGCCAAATACTATTTCTCAGTGAACACCGTGTTCACTCAGTGTTTTCTAGATATTTTCTTGCAACCAAACACTATCAATTCATCACTTAACTAAAGCATTGAAGAGTCAAGTTCGATTCTCCATCAATATCTTTTCTCTCTTGGGAGTTGGTGGCTGAAGGCAGGGGTTCTCCAACTTTGGCTCATGCCCCCAGCATCTGGGGGCGTGTAATTCAGATTGCTGGGTCCCAGACCCACAGTTTCTGATTCAGTTGGTCGGGGCTGAGGCCCAAGAATGTGTATGTCTGACACATTACCAGGTGATGGGTATTTCTGTGCTGAAGCAACTGAGTCAGAGAATGCTTGCTCAATGGAAAACCTCAATGTTTGAGTGAAACATTGGCATTGAGTTGTTTACATTTCATAGACCCCTTTGCCTTTAGGTTTTATCTTTCCACCTAACAAGAGAAGGTGCTTCCCCACTGCCTCTCCACTGGCCTTCGTGTAATTGGCAAGGAAAATGCTTTAATCTACTGGATGCATATATTGAACTGAGTTTTGTTTGTTTGCCTCTGCTTGTTGCCCAAAAGAAGTGCTGGTGAGCACAGGTTGTCTTAATGCCCCACAGGTAGTGGCTCATTTAAATCTCACAGTAAACCTAGAGATTGTCTTCATTTTTCCGATGCAAGGCGGTTAGGCAGGTGGTGTGAGGCCATATGCACAGTGAAGGTGGGCGAACCAGGGGTTGAACCCAGGAGGTCTGGCTCCATGGCCCGGGCACTTCACCACTGTCCTCTGGTCTCTCTCTAGGTAGAAAAAAAAATGCTGCTCTTGTCCTGGTTTCAACGTGGGACTTGATGCCTTCTCCACAAATCCCTTTGGCATCTCCAGTTAGTCCCTGGTTTAAGATTGCCGTCTGGGCATCAGAGGATTTTTACACTCGAATGGGAAAACCTTAGTAACCATCACTCTTTAAGGGCCCGTGTCTTAATCAGATTTATTTTGGTCTGTGAGTACAGCTGCACATTACAATCACAGTATATTTTTATCACTTGCTTTATAAAAAAAATGACAGCACACAGCCAATAGCCCAGTTCAGAAGGGAATAGTGGGTCCTCTTATCATATGATCTTGCACTTCTGATTTTATAGTCTTACATGCATCATCATATTTGGTGTTAAGCATAAAAGCAACAACAAGAAGCCATGAGACATTATCCTGATTTTACAGAGAAGGAACTGAGTCTCAGGGAGGTTGAAGAAATTCAACACCAAATTGCAAGACTGGGATCCAGGCTCAGCTCTGGGCTTTTAATTCTCAGTTCAGTATTGATTTCACTACATATTAAGAATTTATATTAAATTGAATTTATGTTAAATTTTGCAAATTTTAGGTGAGGTTTTGCAAGTATTGAGTATAATATTTAGGTTAGATTTTTGAGTATTCACTTATTCAACAAGTGTTTACTGAGCCTCTTTGAGCTAGGCATTCTTCTAGGTGCATAGAATATATTAGCAAACACAACACAGAGACAGCTGTTACTGTGGTGTTTATACCATGTTGGTAGGAGACAGTAATAAGCAGTGAACATAAATGAGTAAATTTATTGTATTTTAGAAGCTGACAAGTGCTACAGAAAATAAAAGAAAAGTAAAGCAAGGCAGGGAAGAAAAGAGAGCAGGAAGAGGTTGTCATTGAAATTTTACATTGGGTAGTTAGGCAGAGGAGCAGTTAAGCAAGAAGAAGAGGAGGTGAGGGCCTATGGACCTGGCTGGGAGAAGACTGGTCCAGGTGCAGAGAGCCATAGGCGGGACAAGGGGCCACATATGGGAGTGGGCTTCAGGAATGGCAGGAAGGACGATATGGCCATGGGGAGAATAACAGGGGGATACTTTTGAGAACTGATGCTCACAGATTTTCTAGGGCCCCATATGCCATTGAAGATGTTGAGCTAAGGATTGGCATGATCTGACGTAGACCTAGTCTGGTTCTCTATTAAAAATAGACTGTAGGGATATACAGTGGAGACTGTATCAAGCCAAGTGAGTGATGATGTGCACTCAGGCTAAGGACAGAGAACAGTAGAGGTATGAGAGGGGATCAGCTAGATATACCTGGGAAATTGAGACAAGTGAATTACCTGATGGACTGTGTGTGAGGTGGGAGAGAAAAAGCTGAGTCAAGAGTGATTCCCAAGACTTTTGACCTGAACAATTGTGGAGGATGGAGTTGGCACTGAATGAGAAACAGAAGAATGTGGGTGGGGTAGGCTTGAGAGGTAGTTAAGCTTAAGAGATCAGTCTTGAGTTCCCTTTGGATGCCTCTTGGCATCCAAATGTCAGTGTTGCAAAGACAGGGGGTGGGGGGATATGCGTGGGGTCCTGGCTGAGTATGTTGACTTGAGATTCTTCAGCATCTGTTGCTATTTAAAACCCCCAGGATGAGATCCCCAAGGAAGTGAGTGTAATAGAGAAGAGGATGTAGGACCACCGAGCCCTGATACAGGTGTTATTAGGGGGTCAGGGAGAAGAGGTAATTAATGCCAGTGAAGTAGGAGGAAAACCAGCAGAGTATGATGTCCATGAAGCCAGACAAGAAGATTAGTCAAGACTTTGGTGGTAAAGAAACCTGAAAATGCTGTAAAGGCAGTGCTGAGTATTGCCATGAGTTTAGCAAAGGGATGGTCACGGGAGCAAGAACTGCATGGGGTATCTCCCGTAAAATGGGAAAATATGGGAGACGTTGGGGAACAAGTGGATACTTCAAGAAGTTGACTCAGTTCTCAATTTTGAGATGCTTTAAGTTTCCTAGGTTGGAAATTGATTTGATGATGTTCAATAGGAAAACAAGTTCAAAAAGAAAAAGGTTCAAAAAGAAAAAAAGGAAGGCATTGCAAGAAAGATGTAGAGAAACAGATGAAACAAAGGGAAAAGAAAGGAGAGACATGGCAGGGACTCTCAGAGAGATTACGGGGACCGTCATCCGTGAGAGACAGACACATGATCAAATAAGTTTCCTGTTCATTTCTAGCTGTCTCTTTTCTTTCTGATGAGTAATTAATTGGGTCTTCTGTGAACAAGTAATCACAATATGTGTTTTGTAGCCCTCCATTACATTTCTTAGCTGCCTGTGTTTCAGAGCTATCCCATGAGCTGTTTCCAGAGAGGGTCAGTGCAATTCCAAGATCTAGGAAAGAAAGTTTTCAAACTCCATTTAAGCAAAAATTTTGAAGGTTTTAATTTAAATATATAGTATCTTTTCACTAACTGTACATTTTGAACTCGATCATGTTTGTGTCACCCCAGGGTATGTGGAGTTTCTCCCGTAGCTTCTCTGAGCTGAGATACTGTAACAGGCTCCTTCAGGACAGGGAGCTCTCAGCCCTTTTCTCTGCACGATGCTGCCTACCTGGAAATGCCCCATGTTTACTCAAAGAAGTTTCTCACGTGGGCTTCTCAGTTCTCTGTTGATTCTTGTTATTGTTCTTTATTGCATTAGACCATCACTTAGTGTCAAGGGAGGAAAATAATGGTTCAGAATTGTATGGATCAAGTGTTGTCTGTACTGTTCAACAAGGATTCCATTATGTTTTTTTTTCCTAACTCGAAGAATGTACTTTTCTTTTTAATGCCTTTTGGACTTTTATAATTATAATCACCTTTGATTATAATGAGTGGCTTTACAGGGAGCATATTGAGGTTAGTTGCTGGGTGACATTCTTGGGCTGAGCCTGGGGTCATTGCCTTTGGTGGGCACTGCAAAATATGTAGTTAATGACTGAAAGCTAATGAGTCAAAGAGGTAAAGGAAAGGGGGACTAATAACAACGAATAACATTGGATACAGTTAAGGAGAGAGCAGGGTCAAGGTATGCAAGCTAATTCTTAATGTGGAGAGGGAGAACAGCCAGAGATGGGGAGGGAAAGAAAGCTTATGGCTAACTTGAGGTGGGAGAAGACATGCTATGACGGTCTGACTAGGAATCATACTCACTCAAAATATTTACTTGTCCTTTCTGGAAATCATGGAATGTGTTCAGCTGCCCTCTGTCCTAAGCAATTACATACCACTGATTAAAGTATAAATAGCTTGTTCTGGTTAGGCTTTTGGGTATGAAGACTTAGATTTTTGAGATTACTTTTATGATCAGCACTCTATGAAACATACTGTGTTTACCAAAATCACAAATGGAGTTGTCCACTGCCAAAATGAAGACTTGGCAGCAACATGTAGGCCAAGCAAACTCCCAGAAATATAAACACTATTGCTGGTTGATTCAGTACTACAAGCAGAATACAGTCCTTCTGTGAGAAGGTCCTGGTTAGACTGTGTTGAATGACTTCAAAAGTGGGATCACCACACAGGCTCCGTGTTGATTAACAAGGCAGCAGAAAGTGAACTGCTCCTGTTGACTGTGGATGGATGAAGCCAGTTACCATCAGGCTCCAGAGTACAGTTAGGAAATTCCTTTAAGAAATAACTAGAGCTGAGGAAACAGAGCACCATTTCTTTCAATCATGTAAAGACTTTTCTTCTCCTGAAAGGTAGAGTTTAAGCCAGGATCTTTCTGATGGCATTTAAATATTGTAATAAATCTGCTCCATGATGAACCACATGTACAGATATTTGTTATATTTTATCCTTAAAGGTGTACATTGTCATTGGTAAATGTTTCTCAGGGTTCTCCTGAGAAACAACACACACACACACACACACACAGAATTGACCCTTGAACATCATGGGGGTTAGGGGCACCAACACCCTTGCAGGCAAAAATTCTCATAGTATGAAGATGTAGGTGGTAATTTATTTTCCTAAACAGCATCATCAAACACACTGTACTGATGCTGTGAATTTGAATTATATTTATTGTGATTTATTTTATAATTTTAAAATTTATATCTGTAATTGCTGTAAATTTAGGAACAGTTAGACTAGTTGTATATTGTCTGTGTTTAGGGAAGTTTACAATACATGTATTTAAAATTGGAGGTCCTTTTTTCTTTTTCTTTTTTAAAGACATGCCATTTTAGGGGCGCCTGGGTGGCTCAGTCGTTAAGCGTCTGCCTTCGGCTCAGGTCATGATCCCAGGGTCCTGGGATCGAGCCCCGCATCGGGCTCCCTGCTCCGCGGGAAGCCTGCTTCTCCCTCTCCCACTCCCCCTGCTTGTGTTCCCTCTCTCGCTGTGTCTCTCTCTGTCAAATAAATAAATAAAATCTTTAAAAAAAAAAAAAAAGACATGCCATTTTAGACTATGTCATGTTTTTTTCTCACATTGAACCTAACAGAGTTTGAACACAAGGGAGAAGTTTGGTGAATATTTTACCATTCATTTTTGACCAAAAGAAATTAAAGGTAGAAAGGACAGAGGCAGAATTTTGCCTTGTACAGGATGGAATCTGTAAAAATTATGTGTAGAAGTATAGAAAAGTTCTTATCACTAGAAGAATCTTAAATTCTCTTTGGTATCTTAAAATACATTAAAGATAAGCATTAGATAACAGAATTCTTCACAATGGCCCAATTTTAATATAATTAATATTGTTATTGAAAGTTGTTTTTTAGTATATCATTTGTAATGTAGAAGTAATTCATTGAGGCAGGTATCTATGGATATGTTGGCATAGTTATGCTTTTCATTTAAAACCTTCAGTAACTGTTTCCACATTGTTTATTCTGATTACCCTTTAAAGACAAAGCAACTTTGCCTTCTTCACAGCATGAGGCAGAAATTTGATAAATCCTTCTTTGAAAGGTTAAAAAATTTTTTGTTATTGTACTTGTATTTTTTCTCAAGCTGACAACATATGGTGTATTTCTAATTTTTCTACTAGGATTTCTTTTTTAGTGACTGACATACTTGATTTAAAAAAAAAATCACAAAATTCTTCCAGTAAAAATGGTAAAAGAAATAGTTGCTTTTTATATAAACCTATTTCCAGTTCAGTTCTTAGCATTTTATTAAGCATGTTCACCTATCTGCCACTGTATTTTGAATTATACTTCTCTGTATTAGCCATTCATTCATTCATTAAACAAATCATTATGGTTTATGGCCATAATGTTGCTAGGCTGTTTTTTAGGTACTGGGGAATGTGTCAATGTACAAAATGAAGTTTCTTTTTTCAGAAGGCTTTATGTTCTAGATGTTCTCATTTAATTTAGTTGATCATCTGTTTATGCTTATCTAAATACAGACTAGATGCAATATTTAGGGATCTAAACATTAAATATAGAGATAAACACCCCTTAAATTTTTCTCGCCTTTCATATTCTATTGAATTTATTCATATTTAGATTTTTCCATATTTAAAGTGTCAAGTATAGGTTGTGTTGGTTACTGTATTAGTTTGTATTAGTATTATAGGGTTGCTGTAACAATTATACAGACTGGGTGGCTTAAATAACAAATTTATTATCTCACACTTCTGGAGGCTAGAAGTCTGAGGTCCAGGTGTCCTTCTGAGGGTGTGAGGGAGAATCTGTTCCACACCTCTTCTAACTGCTGTGGTTGCTGGCAATCTTTGGCTTTCCTTTGCTTCTACTACATCACCCCCATATCTGCCTTCACTGTCACGTGACATTCTCTGTGTATGCATGCCTTTTCTAATGGTGTTCCTTTTTGAAGGACACCAGTCACATTGCATTAGAGGCTCACCCTACTCCAGTGTGACCTCGTCTTAACTAATTACATCTGCAGTGACCCTATTTCCATATAAGATCACATTCTGAGGTACTGAAGGTTAAGATATCAACATGGGAATTTGCAGGGGGAGGGGACGCAGTTTGGTCCCTAACAGTCACCATGGAGTGGATGAGAACTTTTTATTTATCGAACTGATATTTATTATGTACCTACTAAATTGTAGTATTGTGCTACAGAAAGTGATGGCAGCAGTTATCTTTTTAATTTTTTTAATTTTTATTTATTTATTTTTATTTATTTTTTTAAAGATTTTATTTATTCATTTGAGACACAGAGATACAGAGAGACAGAGAGAAAAAGCATGAGCAGGGAGAGAGGCAGAGGGAGAGGGAGAAGCAGGCTCCTCGCTGAGCCAGGAGCCCGATGCGGGGCTCGATCCCAGAACCCCGGGATCATGACCTGAGCCAAAGGCAGACGCTTAACAACTGAGCCACCCAGGTGCCCCAGCAGTTATCTTTTTTTAAAGACATGTTAAGGCCCTGATTTTATAAAGCAGACTGGCAGGTCATAATTACAGTGGTAGGAAGACCAGTTGTCGACGACCCTGGTTATTTCACGTACTAAAAGTTGGGACAGAAAGCTGGTTTCCATCTCGGAACTGCTCTCCCAACACAGCAGTGACTCCTTTGCAAATCCTTAGCCATCAAACCATTGGAGAGTCAGGTCTTTGCCATGCCCCATTAGGTGACCCAGTTCTGGGCACATTCCAGCTCTGGTTTGCCAAGGCAGTAGCTCCCTGGGCACTCAGGTATAGGATAGCTCATCTCACCTGCCTGTCTGCAATGCAGATTGTGACATGCAAGTTGGACACTTCCCATGCAGCTTGAGTGAGACACTAGTAAGACTTACCATACATGAGGTTTAGTGGTGAAAAAGTAGCTTCCTAGGTGAATATAATGATTAATAAGAAAACGGACTTAGCTTTTGGGATTTTTTTTTTTTTTTTAAAGAACCATCAATGCATCAAAAGGCTGGCAACAGGATAAACATGGGATCTCTGAAATCGCTGGGATTAAAGTAAACAACAGGTGCTCCATGAATCCATCAGTTCTATAATTAAAAACAAAGTGATACAGACATTCTGGGTTACGCTGCTTTATGCTAAAACAGATTTCCCAATTTTCAGAATGAGTGAAATAATTGTAGCTGGGAGGTTGCTTTCATTTTAATGGGAATCTGCAAATGCAAATCCTAATTTGCTTTAGGAGTTGCGTTATTAAACTTTAAAATCTGGCAAGGAATGTTCTGCACGTGTGTGTGTGTGTGTGTGTGTCTGTGTATGTGTGTGTTTCAATCTATCCATTCCTTAGGAGGATTCATAATGCTTTCAAGAGAGATGGCTTTATAAATTTTAAAAAGTCTTTGGGGAACTGTTACACATCCTTCTTAGAAATATGTATTAAAAATATTTTTATAGGGATGTTCTTAAATATCACCTAGGTTTTATTTGGATAAATGTGGGTTTTCTCTGGTTAAATAGGTAGTCTTATTTTTTCCCTCTCCATTTACATAGAAATATGGAAAGTTAGAGCCAGAAGGAGAATGCAGTATAACATCAATGCCCTATTTAGGCTCTGAGCCAATGGAAATCTCAATAATTTGACCATGATGAGACTAGGACTCAGATGGAGTTCTCTAGATTCTAAATTGAAATAAGACAGCAGTGTATGAACCACTTTGGGTTATAGGTATTTCATAATTTGAAGATAGATCAAACTACTCTTCAGATTCTGTGTCAGATCAAATAATATATTCTTTTTTTTTTTTTTTTGCCTTCAAAAACCTGGTTCTATTAAAACCAACCAAATGACCCTTGAAAAAATTTTCTTTTTGAGGTTTCATTGATCCACATAGGGTCAGAGTTCATCTCTTAGGACTACAAATAATCATTTAGCATTTGTAATGGGTATCCAGAAGATGAACTATTTAGAACTAGTGAAATGTGAACCCAAATTTCATCATTTTACATTGGAATCAAGATCAGGGAGTTATTTTCTTTGCTATTATCTGCAATATCATAATGGTGAAATAGATATTTTTTGCTAAACTCTGTTGTCAGTCTTGATTATATGTTGTTGGGATCAGTACTATGGACACAGAGAAGCTTCACTTATTTATTTTTTCCTTCTGCAATACTGATGCAGCCTGGCTGGATACATTGACAGTCTCAACATGGCAATATTTGTTCTAATAGATGATGTGTAATTTGTCCATGAGGACATTTAGCAAGGGTAAGTGGCATCTTCAGGAAAGTGTTCATCTGCAATCAAGGATGTCAGTTCTTCTGCTCATGTTATTGCCTGGACTTCCACCCCACCAATCATTCTCTAAAGAGAAAATAAAATGAACTGCTGTAATTTTTCTCTGGAGAAAAAGAGAGTGTATTGGGAACTGCTCATGAGACAATGTTTTTTGATAGGTAGTTAGGTGTTCTTGTTTCTTTTTCATCACAGTATTTTCAGATTATTTTGTAAGACAAGAAATACAACCTTTTCATGACTTTCAGATTCAGTGATGAATGCATGGGAGTGATAGCATTCCCTACTGGGCATTTCAGAAAACGAGGAGAAGATTCTTTGCTTGCCCTTGATCATGTAACAACATTAAGGCCTGGTTGTAATCCTTGGTTTCAGACTGAGCCAAGTTAGTATTTCTCTCATACAGTGGGGCTCCACATTTTTATAAGAACTACCTGCCTACTCTGGTTGTCTCTAAAGAAAGACTGTCCAGTAGAAATAAAATGGGAGCCACACGGGCAATTTAAAATTTTTCTAGTAGCCATGTTAAAAAATGCAAATAGAAACAGGAGAAATTAATTTTGGATTTGAATTAAACCAACACATCCAACGTATTATTTCAATATATTAAATATAAACAACTATTAAAGAGATACTTCACAGTCTTAAGCTGAGTGAGATAAGTCAGACAGAGAAAGACAAATACTGTATGATCTCACTTATATGTGGGATCTGGGGGAAAAAAACAACAAACCAAACCACCCAAAACCAAGCTTGTAGATACAGAGAACAGATTGATGGCTGCTAGAGTCGGGGATCAGAGGTGGGTAAAATGAGTGAAAGGAGTCAAAAGGTATAAGCTTCCAGTTATAAGTAGGTCATGGGATATAAAAAAAAGAAATATTGTGTCTATTGCATAAGAGTATTTACTATTTGAACACCCTTCTTATATTAAAAAGAAGAGAGCAGACCTTGCTTTTAGAGGGGAAAGATTCATAAGGGAATGCAGCATGGTGATAGACTGATATCTCGGTTCCACTGGAATCAGAGTCTTTGGATTAGCCAGTGGCATAAACTTTTCCCTGTAAGGCTTACTTCTGAATGAAAGGTCTCCGAGTCATAGAACCTCAGTGTTCGAAGGTCCGTTCAATGCCATTCTAGGCCAATCCCTAATTTTACAGATCAGGAAACTTGGACATGAAGAAGGTATGTGATTTGTCCAGGGAAAGCAGGCCAGTTTCAAGGCAAGCTGTAATGTGTGATGTCACCTCTGCTGAAACGTCACCAACCCAACGAGGCCTCTCCTGCCAGGGTCTCTACTCAACTTGGCTTCCTTTATTTCCTTTTTTAACCACTGTGACTTGACTTTGCTCTTTGTTCCATCTACCTCAACCTCTAGCATGGAAGGTCCAAGAGGACAGGCACTTGTCGTTTTATTTCTTTTGTCCTGGAGCCTGCCACATGGTGTCTGGTCAGAAAATATTTTTTTTTAAAGATTTTTTATTTATTTGAGAGAGCGAGAATGAGAGAGAGCACATGAGAGGGGGGAGGGTCAGAGGGAGAAGCAGACTCCCTGCCGAGCAGGGAGCCCCATGCGGGACTCGATCCCGGGACTCCAGGATCATGACCTGAGCTGAAGGCAGTCACTCAACCATCTGAGCCACCCAGGCACCCTGGTCAGAAAATACTTTTACTGATTTAATCAATTCAAGGCTGAAATCCAGTGGTCCATATTCCAGGTTTAATTGGCGCTTTCACTACAATACCTTCTGGGGCTGGTGGGTGGGGGTGTGCAGTGTCTCATTAGTTTCTTGTTATTTTGTCTGGGATGAATTAATACTAATCTGGGAGTCAGATGTCCTATAAGGCTGATGGTCATGCTGAAACTTGGTAAGGAAGTGGCACGAGAAGAAAGGGGTTTCTAAAATGAACTGTCAAGAAATGAGAGGGTGAAGGTCGCGTGTTGGAAGGTTGTTGCTCCTTTTCTTTCATTGTTGATGTTGTGAGGAGCTGAAATGATTCTGTGAGCATTTGTAGAAAATTGGGTGATGTCTGGAGTAGATTTCTGAGATCTAAAGTTGAGAGGGTGTCGTTGGCCTTATGGGTTTGTAGTGAGAATTCAATGAAATCATGTATTTCAGGCACTCAGGATGGTGCTTAAAATAAGGTTTGTTATATTAATACCATTAACATGAAAATATCTTAAATATTTCTCTAGGACAGTGAACACATTTTTAAAGTTTGTCAGTGGCTGGGCGCCTGGGTGGCTCAGTTGGTTAAGCGACTGCCTTCGGCTCAGGTCATGATCCTGGAGTCCCGGGATCGAGTCCCGCATCGGGCTCCCTGCTCAGCGAGGAGCCTGCTTCTCCCTCTGACCCTCCTCCCTCTCATGTGCTCTCTCTCTCATTCTCTCTGTCAAATAAAATAAATAAAATCTTTAAAAAAAAAAAAAAGTTTGTCAGTGGCTGCCTGTTGGGATAGGTATGTACATTTAAAAAGCAAAGTTTCTAAATCATTTTAATCCATAACACATGGACAAACAGACAGTTTTTGGGCGTTTCTTGTTTTAAAGTTGAATATATTTTTTACTGACATTACTTCCTGTTAAACCTATCATTGCCCTTGTGCCCACCTTTTACTGAAAATTAACCTCAGGATACTACCTCTGAAGACTCTTTACCCAAAACAGCATGGCTTCCTATGCACGGGTACCATGACTCTTAAATAAGATGAAGTGACACAGAATTGTTTTTTTTTTTAAAGATTTTATTTATTTATTTGACAGAGAGAGACACAGCGAGAGAGGGAGCACAAGCAGGGGGAGTGGGAGAGGGAGAAGCAGGCTTCCCGCGGAGCAGGGAACCTGATGTGGGACTCGATCCCAGGACCCTGGGACCATGACCTGAGCCGAAGGCGGAAGCTCAACGACTGAGCCACCCAGGTGCCCCGACACAGAATTGTTTTGATGGGTCCAGTTTGCAATATTTGAATCCAAATGTTCAAGTCTTTAAAACTGAGTCCAAATTAGAGAATCATCTGCCCACTTAATGTTTGTTTCATTGAAAAATATCAAGCATATAGAGCATATTTATTGTTTTGATTATTCAAGTCAATAGGCCTCACATTTCTCTAGATGCAGCCCATGGATAAGAAAACCATCCAGTGGGTGCCTGGGTGGCTCAGTTCGTTGAGCAACTGCCTTCGGCTCAGGTCACGATCCTGGAGTCCCTGGATCGAGTCCCACATCAGGGTCCCTGCTTGGCGAGGAGCCTGCTTCTCTCTCTGACCCTCCCCCCTCTCATGTACTCTCTCTCTCTCTCATTCTCTCGTTCTCGCTCTCTCAAATAAATAAATAAATCTTTAAAAAAAAAAAAAAGAAAACCATCCAGTAACCTGAGATAATTAATTTCGAGGGACACCTATCCTTTCACAATGCATTTTAAAAATGATCTTGAACACATGGTAGTAAACAATGAATACTTCATAAAGAAATATTATTTAGGATTTTTAAGCAATTTTGTTGAGAGGTTTTTGTATTGATCCAGTTGGTGTTTAGGAAAGACACGCATTGTGTATCTCTGAGTTGTTGGTTTTTTGTTTGTTTTTTTTAGGTTGTTTAGAGTTCTGTTTGTCTCAGCAGATAACTTATATGTAGTTATTTTTTTCCTACTAATCAAAAATATTACAGTAACTTTTATAACTTTTTTAAGAATAAAGATAAGAGATTTTTCAGTGATTAATTTTCCCAGTAGAGATTATTTAAAGTGGAAGACTTGACCTTAGTGTTCAGAGAATAACTTATATTTACAATTCCTCTTTCCCAAATGTCCATTGACTGATGAATGGGTAAAGATGTGGTATATATACACAGTGGAATATTACTCAGCCATCAAAAAAGAATGAAATCTTGCCATTTGCAACAACATGGATGGAGCTAGAGTGTATTATGCTAAGTGAAACAAGTCAGTCAGAGAAAGACAAATACCATATGATTTCACTCATATGTGGAATTTAAGAAACAAATGAACAGATGATCGGGCGCCTGGGTGGCTCAGTTGGTTAAGCGACTGCCTTCGGCTCAGGTCATGATCCTGGAGTCCCGGGATCGAGTCCCGCATCGGGCTCTCTGCTCGGCAGGGAGTCTGCTTCTCCCTCTGACCCTCCTCCCTCTCATGCTCTCTGTCTCTCATTCTCTCTGTCTCAAATAAATAAATAAAATCTTAAAAAAAAAAAAAATGAACAGATGATCATAGGGGAAGGGGGAAAAGAAGAGAGGAAGGCAAACCATAAGAGACTCTTCACTATAGAGAATAAACTGAGGGTTGCTGGAGGGTAGAGGGGTGGGGCATGGGCTTAGAGGGGTGATGGACGTTAAGGAGGGCATTTGTGATGAGCACTGGGTGTTACGTAAGTGTTAAGTCACTAAATTCTACTCCCGAAACCAATATTACACTGTATGTTAACGGACCAGAATTTAAGTAAAAACTTGAAATAAACAAACATAAATAAATAAGTAAGATTCCTCTCTTTGTGGCAGTTTTAAAACATATCCACAAATTTAGTTATTTTTTTCTTGAATAGAGACTGGCTTTAGTGACTCAATTCTAACAAATATGTTGTAGTAGAATCCCTACCTAGGCTAGATCATAAAGAGCTTTCCCTAGGCTCTCTGTGTTTCTTTGTCTCTCTTTCTTTCTCTTTCTGTCCCTGGGGACACCCACCTTTGGAGCCTTGAGCCTGCATGTTAGAAATCTGACTAGCCTGAAGACACCATCTTGGAGAGACCTCATGAACAGGCCACATAGATCAAGAGAGGTGCCCCAGGAGTCCAAATGTTCCAGCTCCCAGCTGTCTGTGTCTTCCCATCCTAGGCATCAGATTTGTAAGAGGCTTCTAGACACAGTCACTCAAGATCTGACTGCAACCCCCTCTAAGAACCTGAATGAACTCCACCAGTTGAGCCCAAGTAACGCTTGGAGCCATGATAGATAGTAATAATTTAAAGAATCATCATTGATTTATATCACTTAGTCTGGGGTAGTTTGTGACACAGAAATAGACAACTCTGGAACACTGTTTCTGAAAGGTTCTCATGAGGTGACTACAAGTCAAGAAATCCAAAACTGGGTGCCTGGGTGGCTCAGATGGTTAAGCGACTGCCTTCGGCTCAGGTCATGATCCCAGGGTCCTGGGATCGAGTCCCGCATCGGGCTCCCTGCTCCTTGGGAGCCTGCTTCTCTCTCTCTCTCTCTCTCTCTCTCTCTGTCTGTCTCTCATGAATAAATAAATAAAATCTTTAAAAAAAGAAAAAAAAAAAAAAGAAATCCAAAACTGGAATGTGGTCTGTGCCCCACCCTTCCATGCTCTTAACAGACCACATTGACTTTTGGAAGGAAAGACTTCACTTCTCCGGGTGATTAGTTACTAGATCACCATGATATTTGTTCTTCTTTTATACTTTTATATGTTAATATTCTGGACTGAATTAAATCAGATCTTTTAATATTGTATCATACTAATAGCTTATTTCTATAATATTAATTGAATTGTAACTTTCAACTTTGAGTTAGAGTAGGATTTTCTTATTTTTAAATGTTTAATTTTAAGATGCCCTATTCAGTGCTAATATGACAGAAAAGATGCCGGCAAACATTTTTAAAATACAGATTTTAAAGTATAATCCCATATCAAAGACATTAAAGGGTGAAAAAGTATATCTCATAAATGGATGCAATATAATATTTAATATTGATACTCTCTAGCAAAGAATATTAAAAATAAACAAAATTTCAAGATAGGCTCAGGAAGTGGGGCATGAGTTGGGTCAGTCTGTTCCAGGGCCTGATTTTTATTCTACAACATAGGACTTAAGTAGTAATTTACTCTAAACTTTCTGAGGTAGCTGAGTACCCCAGATCCATCGCAGGCTCTTTCAAATGTCCCCATGTATCAGAATCTTAGCTGGAAGAGCTGATAAATCATTAAAAAAGGCAGATGTTCATGTAAAGGGCCTGGGTCTCTGCATTTTCACCGAAACCCCTGCTGACTCTGATACACACCTGTTTGAGAACCAGTACTCTCGGACAGGTTTTCCTTCACGCCTGGCAGAGAAAATGCTAGATAAATGTGCCTGCTGTTGTCAAAATCCTGCAAGGACAGCTAGGGGAATCTAAAAATGTGGAGCTGGCAGAAAAGGAATCCCAAGAAGCATGAGTGAATCCCAGGAATTATGATGTTGGTGGAAGCAAAGGCCTGAGGTGCGGAGAAGCTCGAGGCTCCTCTGTGGGGAGAGGAGGATGTAGGAGATCTGAGGCTCCATCTGGGCTGGTGGGAAGTGCAGGTTCACTGCGAAGGGAACATGAGGATACAAGGGTGAGGAAGCACAGGGAACATGAGTGGTGGTCTCAGGGCAGAAGCTGTGTGTAAAACTGATGGTCCCTCTGTGAGGGACCCGGGTCAGGAAGAGCAGGAAGTGCCTGGAGGTAGCCCTGGGGGCTGAAGGCGGTGAGAGGCGGTCACAGACGGGGGCCATTGTAATGCACAAGAGTGGAGGGCCTGGAATTATGACTAAGAGCAAAAGTCTATACATCTGACGGTTTTCAGAATTGATTTCTTCCCGAAATATGACCTGAAATGCCAGTAGCCAACTGGACTCTGAGGATATTCGTGACCAGAAATTGTGTACATTATTTTCTCACACTAGAACTGGTTCTTGAGTCTTTGAGCTGAAAAAACAGATTCAAGGAAAGATGAAAATTCTTTGAGAAAAGCGGAAAAGCTTCCTACTTCTTGTCCAAAGGATCTGATTGGTGCCCCAAAGATCCTTGTACTCAAAAAAAAAGCTGAGGAAACAGGGCAGATCCAGTTACATAAAACCCAGCAGGGAGGTCGGCGGCATAACTGTTGGGCTCTTCATTGAGATTCCAGATTGCCCCCTCTTCTAGTGACCAGTCTTCCCTCCCTTCTCATCTGCTGGTTAACACAAAACATAAATAACCTAGTTTGCTAAAAATTCCATACAAGCGCAAAGGTCATGAGGTGTTATCAGTTTCGTTCCTCAAATATTGATCACTGGAAAAAATGTCCCTGCTGCATATTTACAATTTAAAAAGCATTTTGGAAAGAAGCCGGTCTTAAAAGGTTACCCATTGTTTGGCTCCATTTCTGTGGTATTTATGAGAGGCTAAAACTGTGACAGAAAACTGGTCAGCGGGTACCAGTGGTTAAGGGTGAGAGAGAAGGGGGTTCGACCAAGGGACGAGGGCATTTATTGGGTGGTGAGTATGTTCTTTGTCTTTATTGTGGGTGGTGGTGGCTACACGAACTTATACATGTGTTAGAATTTGTAGAACTATACATAAAAAGTTAATTTAAAAAAATGTGAAACCTAAAAGGGAGAAGGTAGACTAATGGCAAAAGTTACACAAAAACTTACGGTACAGAGGGGATCAGGGTTCCTCGGGGGAAACCCACAACAGTGAATTTCCAGACTTCTCTGGACTTACAAAAACAGTGTATCATATGTGTGTGTGTGTGTGTGTAGAATATTTACGTATATATATGCATGTATGTATGTACACATGTGTATATGTATTTATAGTTGAGTTACAGTTGATAAAAAGGTATGTGACTTCTGAAAGTGAAAATTGTACAATCAGTATCATCTAAAGAAACATCTCATAACACTTCTGACAGGATCACCTGCTCTGCTAATAGATACAGTTCATATGTTGTTTCCTAAGAATGAATCTGTGGCGTGAAATGCGCTGTATTCCATGGTCAGTACAAGGAGTAAGTGCCTCAGATATTCTAGCAACTGGTTTTGATTTTACTTCTACGTAAGTCCATAAGCTATTCTTCACTGGTGTCTATCTTAAATATTAGATTAACTTAATTTAATTTAAATGAGCCCCTATTAGATACTCTGTCAGAACAATTGGCTGGAAATGAATCCTTTTAAACAGGTAAATTGATTTCTCTTCCAGGGGTGGTGTTGTCTTTTTATTATTATCAATTACTGATATTAAATTGCCATTTATTATGTTTAGTGTGCACTGTGTATTGAGCAGATTCTGTGAGTGGGACAGCCTCGCTGGAGGGCAAGGAAGTTCGGTGGTGGGGGCGTGAAAGATGAGTGGGACACTGTGCATAGGGTAGGGTAAGCCCAGAGCCCAGCCCAGAGAAGGCGCTCAGTACATTCTTGTTCTGCTTCCTCTCCTCATCCATCTATGCTAAAATGCCCATTAGCTCTGTTTCCTATGAGGGAGCTCACCTGAAAAAGGGGCAAGTTGAAAGACCTGTGAAATGAGGAGATTTGGGAGGTCCTGCCACCTGTATTTGTAGTTCTGGTTCCCAGGGTGGGAGTCAGAATTTCTTTCTCTGTGATGTAATGAGAGGTCCCTCACAATGGTATTCAACCCAAGGCTGTGGGGTACAGGGGTTCATGTATTCCAGTTTGACTTAGGCCTTTCCAGTCACTGGTTGTCTTATACTCAGAAATCAACACTGGACAGTTACTCATTTGGGCTTTTCATGGTATCCAGGGGAGAAAAATGAGAAGGCACAGGAAAAATCAGTAGATACTGGGGCTCGCAGGTGTTGTAGGTAGAAGTAAACATGGGTGACGTGGGAGGGAGAGAAGCGGAGGGAGAAATCATGGTGTTATTTTGTAAAGCATTTATTTTCAAATGCATAGGTTTACTAAGGGGGCTGTCGTAATATTTTTGCAAGCATTTTGGTGGTGCAAATATTAAGATTGTTAGTTTTTTGTCACTGTGCCTTATTTTATTCCCCAAAGTCACTCTTTTTCTTAGATTTTACCTCAGGCTACTCCCTGGCTGCTCTAAGAGCAAACTATGCCCTTGCCTCCTCCAGGCGTCTCTGTCTCTCCCACAGATGTTTAGTTTGTGCCGCCTAAGCCCTTTTGATCTGTCATGTGATTAATATTTTTTAAAACTCAAGTGTGTTTCAGGATACATTGAGGATGTGGTGTATAACCTACATACAATAAAACTCTTATTTTTAGGTTTAAATCCAGTGAAGTTTGACAGATGTGTACAGCCTCCACCCAAAGTTGGATATGAAACAGTTATTCCACAAAGCTCTGTCTTGCCCCATTGGAGTCATCCCCCCTTTCCATCCCCAACCCCTGGCGACCTCATCTGATTTCTGTTCCTGTAATTTTGCCTTTTTCAAAGTGTCAGGGAAGAGATTCATACTATGTACATACAACCTTTCATGTCAGGCTTCTTTCACTCAGCTTAATGTATTTGAGTTCTGTTGTGTTGTATCTTGCATCAAGCAAGTTCTTTTGTGTTGTATCTTGCAATACAAAATTGCTGCATAGAATTCTTTATGGATGTCGTCAGTAGTTTGTCTACTCACTCACTAGTTAATGGACTTGCACATTGTTTCCAGTTATTAACTATAATGAATACATTTGCTGTAAACTTTTGCATGCAGATACCAGACATACGTTTTTGTTTCTTGAGTAGATAGATGCCAAGGAGTGGGATTTTTGGGTCACATGCTTGAGTGTGTTTTAATTTTTTAAAAAAACCCACCAAACTCTTCCAGAATTGCTGTGCACTTTTCCATTCCCACCACCAGTGTATGAGGATTCCCATTTCTTCTCGTCCTCGTCAGCACTCTGTAGTTTCAATTTATTTCTGTTTTATCCATTTTAGTAGGTAGGTAGTGGGATTTTACTCTGGGTTTACTTTGCATTTCCCTAATAGCTACTGATGTTGCCCTCGGCATTGATTGCTTCTTTGGTCAAATGTCCATTCACATCTTTTGGCCAGCGTTTTAGTTGTATTGTTCTGCTTTCCAGCAGTAAGAGCTTCTAACTCCTGGATACAAGTCTCTTATCAGTTATGTATTTTGGAAATATCTTCTTGTTCTTCATGTTCTTGACAGTATATCCCAGAATGGGACATTTATATTTTAATGAAGTTAAGTTTTTTTACTTTTTCTCTTTGCTCACTCATAACTTTTGTGTCATTTGTTTGAAATCTTTGCCTAGCTCAGGGCTCTAAAGGCTTTCTCTTATATTTTCTTCTAGGATTTTCACACGTTAAGTTTTACAGTAAGTTTGTGATCCTTTTAAGTCGATGTTTTATGTATGGTGTGAGATTCTTTTCATGCTTGTGTTTAACAGTCTGTCCGGTTTCAGCATCAGGTGTCAAGAAGACACCCTATCTCCAGTGAGTTATGTTGGCACATTTGTCAAAAAGCAATTGACCCACATATGTGA
Source organism: Mirounga leonina (assembly GCF_011800145.1). Taxonomy (NCBI): domain Eukaryota; kingdom Metazoa; phylum Chordata; class Mammalia; order Carnivora; family Phocidae; genus Mirounga; species Mirounga leonina. Next base: position 9,127,206 of record NW_023270865.1, on the reverse strand, counting down.
GTGGTCATATTTCTGAATTCTCTTCTACTCACTCATTCTCTGTTTCTGTTATTATGTCAAAAAGACATGGCCCTGATTATTCTAGCCTCACCTGAGTTCTTGAATGAGATAGTGTAAGTCCTCCACCTTTACTCTTCTTTTTCAGTTTTTTTTTAAAATTAATCTTGGTCCTTCTGTTTACCATGCAAAATTTAGTGTCAGCCTTTCAATTTCTACAGCCGTGATTGCAGACATTTTGATTAGGATTGCATTGAATTTAAAGATTAATTTGGAGACATATAATACTGTGTCTTCCAATCCATGAAAAAAATATACCTTTTAAAAAATTTCCCACATCATTGCTTTATAATTTTCACTGCATAAATCTTGAAATTATTTTATGACATTTATCCCTACATATTTCATATACTTTGATATTATAAATGGGATTTTTAATTTCAATTTCCAATTGTTCATTGTAAATATATATATATATATATATATATTTTTTTTTTCTATATTAAGCAGAGTCCTGCTCTTTTCACTTACTAGTTCTAGTAAGCTTTATGTAGTTTCTTTGGGAATAGGTACATAACCAGTGATGTTGTCTGTGAATAATTACTGTTTTAATTTCTGTCTTTTGAAACAATGTATCCTTTATTTATTTTTCTTCTTTATTTTACTGGCTAGACTCTCCAGGACAATGTTAAATAAAAGTGGTGAGAGTGTACATTCTTACTGTACATTCACTCTTAGGGGAAATCATCAAGTCTTTATTTTTTTTTTAAGATTTATTTATTTATTTGACAGAGAGAGATAGCGAGAGCAGGAACACAAGCAGGGGGAGTGGGAGAGGGTGAAGCAAGTTTCCCGCCAAGCAGGGAGCCTGATGAGGGGCTCGATCCTAGGGCCCTGGGATCATGACCTGAGCTGAAGGCAGATGCTTCATGACTGAGCCACCCAGGTGCCCCATCAAGTCTTTAATTATTAAGAGTGATTTTAGCTATAAGCTTTTTTCTAGATCTTTGTCAGATTGAGATTGTTCCCCTCTATTCTTAGTCTGCAAAACTTTTATTATGATGTTGAATTTGGTCAAGTGCTTTTTTATCGTCGGCTTCCTGCTGATGGTAGGATGGAGGGTTACATTGTCTACGACCAACTTCTAACTCCCAATTCACCAGATGAATCAGAAAGGGAAGAACGTGTGAGAATTTAGGAAATTTTGTGTGCTGACACGTTTGTCACGAAGGACATTCCAGATTTATGAGGCATCTGAGACACTAAATGGTCTGGGTCAATACTGCCTTAATGAGAACACTTGTGCATTCTCACAATTGTTTCCTTTCCCTCTCCATTTTGGTGACCAATAATACTACTGTAAATTTGTGTGTTTTTTGGCAGTTCACAGGGTATTAATATGTTGGAATACTATGTAAATTTAAAGAAGTCATAAACAGCATTTATTACGTTGGTATATCATACTGGTCTCATTGCTGTTCCTTCACAGTTATGCGGTTTTCTGTCTCCCTTCTCACCTCCCACAGTCTGGCATCCTCTAACCATTACCTCACAGCAGCACTATGCTTCGTCCCCATCTCTAAAAAAAAAAAAAAGACTTTTTGTTTCTAGGACTGCCACCCACCACCCCTCCATCCAACCTGGAGTGAAAGCATTTGCTGACCTTCCTGCAATGCTTTTGCTTCCTGTGTGAAAAGTCTGGGGATGAGGGATGTGTTGAATGCATATCGATTGAATTTTTAACTGTGGTACTAAGGACATTTATGGAGTGACTTCCCATTGGTAGAACAGTACTTATGGATAACTCATTTCCATTCAAGTCTGGATGGATCCTGAGAGACCTGGTGACAAGAGCGTCTGTCTAATAATATTTTTTATTTAAAAAATTATCATTATTTATGAATATGTTTTCTGAAATTCCAAATATATATGTATTCTAAAATTCTGTCTATATATAATTGTGACATTATACAAAATATGTAAGACTGTTAAAACTTACAAGGAGATGTATTTATCACCTGAGCATTCCTTTTTCCTTGTGTCTAAGGGCAGTGTAACTTCTTCCTTGAAGTTACACAGCTTCTTTCCCTTCCTTATCTGTTCCGAACTCTCCACCAAGCTAACCTGACATATTTTATATTTCTCTGATGCAGCAGCTTTAAACACCTTTCATGTACTTCTCTATCAACAAAATCAGTGTTTTAAAAATTTATCATTTTAAGCATTATTTAAACCATTTAGTCCTACTTGCTGTACTTCGAGATAATAATTATAACTCACCAATTAATTGTCTAAAACAGGCAGATAGTCAAGCAATACAAACAAAAAACTCACTAGTGCCTTTCTGTCAGTGTGTCAAGTAGAGGGACTCTACATTTAGCTTGTTTTGCTAAGTATCCAGGTTGGAATAGGAATGCTTGATGGCTTAGTAATTTTCTTTTTGATGATACCAAAATTTATTTAAATTGCCAGTACTGTTTTTATTATTTTGCTATTGGTGTTATTGTGAAAGTGCTTAAGAGTGCAAAACTGTCCTTATTCCACTTTGTTTAACTTTATTCTCATGCGTGTATCCATACTAATAAAGAGATCTGTGATGAGGATGCTGGTGACAGATCATAGCTATGTAATCTTTGGAATTTAGTATTTAGAAATGCCTCACACAGTGCATTACACTTTTCACGTAAGCATTTCCCTGGACGTCATTCATAATTTCTACCAAAGATTTCATTTTTGAAATGCCATCATATAATATGGCACTAAACTAGTACCAAATAGCCTAGAAGCCCTTTATATTTTATTATGAATTATGCCTTCATCCAAATTTATCACTGGTATGAGAATACTATTCTACCTTATGAAATTAAATATATAACTTTAATTTGGTTAATGAAAATGAGCCATATAACAGCTAAAAAAATTCAGTGGTTTTATAATGACTGGTATTTATACTTTCATTTTTATTCTCTTCAGATATGAAAATATCCTCAGTGATTAATAATTTGGGTAGGCTACTAGTGAGTTTCAGTAACCATGGCTGAAATGCTTTAGAAGTAAGCTAAAAAATAAATAATGAGATATGTTCTTTGAAAATATTTGAGAACCAGATTGAGTCAGTAAAATTCCTGACTGTAATAATCCTCCTAATGTAACTCAGCCCAAACTCAAAAACACAGTAATTGGGGAAAATTGCATGCTTCATTAGTGGTTTTCCTTAATTTGATCTTTTCATCTTCCTTTTGCAGGGCACTAAGCATCAAAGTTTGAAATCGTCACCATGTGTAGCTCTTTAATCCTTCTCATATTAATTAATGTTTTACTTTTGAACATAATCCCCATTAATTTAGTTCAATATATATTTGAATTGTTGATAAAAGTATTAAAATTATGCTTAGGATATGGATTCAGGGAAATTAGAATTAAATATAATTATCAGTAGTTAGAATAATTGACTTGTTTAACAACAGTATTGCATGTATCATTATCTATTGTTTTATAACAAAAAATGCAAAACTTAGCAGCTTACAGCAATATACATTCATCATCTTATGGTTTCCGTGGGTAAGGAACTGGGCATGGCTTAGATGGGCCCTCTGTTTCATAGTCTTTCACAAGACCTGAATCATGATCTGCAGTTTCATCTGAAGGGTTTACTGGGGAAGGATGCACATCCATTCTCAATCATTAGTTCTTCGTAGCATTGAGGTCCTTGCAAGTGTCAGATTGAGGTCTTCATATCCTTGTTGGCTTTTGGCTAGTGACTTCCCTCAGTCCCTTAACATGTTGGCCTCTCCAGAATGGCAGCTTGCTTCATCACTGTGTGCAAGCAAAGAAGCAGTAGAGAGTCTACTAGCAATATAAATTCACAATCTTTAGCCTGTTCATGGAAATGATATCCAATCCATGTTGGTTGTCTGTTGTTGGTTAGAGGGAAGTTATTTATAGGGCGGGAATTACACAAGACCATGAATACCAAGGCATGGGGCCCATCATAGAGGCCACCTACTATATTGAAATTAATCATTTGTTACACAAACCAGGTATTATTTGAATCTTTTGTTAGACTGAAATTCTTTATCCTAGAATTAAGTTGATATGAAGAATTTGAAAATCAAACACTGTTCATCTTTTTTTTTATCATGTCACCAGAATTTGTTCTCAGTCAAATTTCTTCTCAATTCAAATTGTACCATAATTTATGACATCCATCCAAAACATAGTGTTAGAAATACAGATCTAGACAGTTATTAGGAACTTAATGGAAGAGGTATAACATAGAGGTCAAGGTATGACTTTATTCATATTCTCTTTCTGCCAGTTACTACACATCTCTGAGACTCATTTCTTCTCTTTCAAATGGAGTTAACAGTGCCATCCTATTTACTAGTTTTTAAAGTTTACATAAAATAATAAATATAAAGCACTTAATGTAGTATTGGTTCACATTAGGTGCTACATGAATGGGCTTTATCAGTAATATGTACATCATTACTTAAAGAATGAGGAATCCTTCCTGTTGAGGAAAACTATTAGCTCACCCTTAGTAAACTCAATTTGTTATTTTCTTATTTTGGGTCACATGTTTATTTAAAGTTGTATTTGAGTGAAAATAGAATTTAAATGACTATTAGCTACTGAATTGTGGTCTACAAAGGAGCCATATTTTATGGAGAAGCTTCCATAGATCAATCACTGTGGTCATATATTTAAATTTAATATTGTTAAGATGTCCACACTATCCAAAGTGATCTACAGTTTCAGTGCAATCCCTATAAGTATCCCAGTTGCATTTTTTGCAAACACAGAAAAAAATCCTGAAATTTCTGTGGGATCACAAAAGACTCTGAACAGCCAGAGGAATCTTGAGAAGTAAGGCAAAAGAGGGAGGCATCCCATTACCTGATTTCAAACTATATTATAAAACTATAGTAAGTAGAACAGTATGGTACTGGCATAGAAACAGATGAATAGACCAATGGAACAAAACAGCCCAGAAATAAACTCATACTTAAAAAGTCAACTAATCTTTGACAAAAGTATCAAGAACACCCAATGGGGAAAGGAAGTGTCTTCAATAAAAGGTGTTGGGAAAACTGGATATCTGCATGCAAAAGAATGAATTGGACCTCGTCTTACACCCTATGCAAAGATCAACTCAAATGGATTAAAGACTTGAATTTAGGACCTGAAACTGTAAAACTCTTAGAAGAAAACATAGGGAGGAAGCTTTTTGACATTGGCTTGACAATGACTTTTTGTATGTGGCACAGAATCACATGCAACACAAGCAAAAATAAACAAGTGGGACTATATCACTCTAAAAAATTTTGTACATCAAAGGAAACTGAGAACAGAACTGTGGTTACCCGAGGCTGGCTGGCAGGAGGGAGAGATGCAGAGATGCTGGTCAGAGGCTACCAACATTCAGTTACAAGAGGAATAAGTTCTGGAGATGTATGTATATAGTATGGTGACTATAGTTAATAAAAATATACACTTGAAATTTGCAAGTAGATCTTATGTGTTTTCACCACACACACAAAAAGAGGCATATATAGAAAAAGAGACGGTTTAATTCAGACATAATCTTTGTCTGAATTTCTTACTGTTAATGGAGACAAAGTGAAATAATAAAGTAACTTACAATAAAGGAAAAGTAAGTTGTGGATGTTAAGTACACTTATTCACTATATATTTAAATACTTGTCAACTAGTGTTTAATGCTATTTGCATACCATCAAGTAGAACTTAGTATTTCTTTATGGTTCTTTCTTAGGTAAAAGTTACATAAAATGACATGAATAAGCAAGTGTCCCATTCAGTAAGTTCTCTCTCTCTCTCGCTCTCTTTTTTTTTTTTTTTAAGATTTTTAAGTAATCTCTACACCCAAATGGGGCTTGAACCCACAACCCCGAGATCAAGAGTCTCGAACGCTCTGCTGATTGAGCCAGCCAGGTGCCCCCAACTCAGTAAGTTCCTACAAATCAATTTTAGGCCTTTAGTTTGTATGTTACATATATTTTTTTAAATCAGTATGAAAATAATAGAGAACAGTATTTTGACAACTGACCAAAATTATATTATCCACAAAAAATCTCATATGACTTAAAGGTATAGATAGAGATTTTATTTTTATAATATGTGGAAAACATTGTGAGAGAATATCACAGACATTAGTATTTTGCCCAATAAATGGTGGTTTATTTGTGAATTGTAAATCCCTCTGAAAGCTTAATTTACCATGGAGGATAATTTCTGTTACTCTGGTAATCCTGAGGCTGTCAGACTATTGCCAAATAGCTCATGAATGAACTGAACCTGGCATTTAGTGTGAGTTCAGAGAGAGAGCATCTTTTAAAACCCACCTCATACAATGCCTTGAAGTTTTGAGTAATTTCCTCAGCTTATTTAATAAAAATACAGCAACTATCTTAGTGAATGCCCCATTCACAGAAGACTTTATATCAAAGTAGCACATTGATTTAGAGGCCATGTAAAAAAAAATCCAAGTGAGAGCAATTCTGTAAATTGAGAAGGTAAATCCTGTGGGTAGGTTAGATGGTCAAGAGAATTTCATTTGAATATCTGAAAGCCTTTATGAGCACATCTTAGTTGGGACTGTTGTCCTTTTATATTAATTTACCATGGTGTTTTGTAAATACAGGCTATGCTATTAATTTTGGGACAGAACAAATGTCATATGGGTAATATTTTACAAGTATAAAAGTAATGCATTTTAATTTCTTTAAATTTTTTTATTGGGGGGAAGGGAAGAGGGAGAGAGAGAATGTTAAGCATGCAGGGCTCAGTCTCACGACCCATGAGATCACAACATGAGGTGAAATCAAAAGTCAAACGCTTAACTGACTGAGCCACCCAGACTCCCCAGTGCATTTTAATTTCTTGCTCCATTCCACTATTCTCCTTCTGTTTGGGCATTAAGATTTATAGTTCTAGGGAAAGAGATATTAGATATTACCCAGAATGGAGAGTCAGTTTTGGCTTTCAAGTTGACTTCCTTGACCTTTTAGCATGACAGAGTCATGAATGTCATGGGATGCATAGACATAAAAGAATTTTCCGTGTCTTTAATCCCCTGTGACATATCAATAACCAGGACAGGCAGGTTAGACTGTAGGGTTTCATGTCTGAGTCTGGATCAGATGAGAAACGGGAGCTCACATTTTCTGCCTTGGTGGGTGTAGGAAAGAGGCGAGGCAAAAGTAGGGGGAGCAGGCTGCCAGACATGTGGTCCTGTGTCCCCTCTTCCAACCAGAAGTTCTGAAGGAAGGAGACATATTAGATAAATGTAGGACATTTAGCAATAAGAGAAGCGCTAGCTTTTCATGTTACCAAGTAAGAACAGTCTCATCAAAGTAAATTGTGAGGCTCTTTTCAGTGCAGGCTTGTTTATAGCTCTCCCATGTCACCGTGAGATCCCCATAGCAGGGCATAAGTCAGAAGCTGCCATGACAGGGCACAGGAGCCTGTTGAGACTTTTGCTAGACAGTTTGCCAAAGGTGTTGCCAAGACCAGGCAAAGGGGCCAGGTGATTGAGGAGCCAACAAAGATTGCTTTGGTCTGGATTCATCCAAGTCTCGAGAGGATTGAGAACACCTGTTGATTTACCTGAGTCTGTAGGGAAGGGAATTGACCCTTCCTAACCGGAGACTGAGAAGAGACTGTGAAGTTTCCCCAGTCTCCAGCTTCTGTAGCAAAACCTGACAGAATGTCGAAGGAGAGCACCAGCAACCCTCCAGCTCTTCATCTGGTGAATAGCCCAGAGCAGGAACCATCAGAGCATTTGGAGAGTCCATATCCCTGTCCTTGCACCCAGGTCACATACCAATCGGGCACCATCTTAGGAAGGAACAGGGGAAGACCAGACCCCGATATACTGAGTATTGATTATAAGCATACAGGTGAAGACTGCATTCGAGTATTTAAATTATTAATCTGGCTAGAGTCACCTCATTATAGTAAAATTTAATTTTCCATCAACTGATGGCTTCAGCTCAGGAAAACAAAAATAGTTATGGAGAAATAGGAGATATACATGTTTTTAGGCTGGCATATGTGAGTATATCTGAGACCTCACTCTAGTATTTTTCTTTGTCATTTCGGTAGTTAAATTATTCAAAGTATATTTATTGTAATGTGATAAAAACTGTAGCCAGTAGGTTACATGGATGTACCAAAAGTCTGTAAGAAACAAGGAAAATCCTTTTGAATTCTTTTTTTTTAAGGATTTATTTATTTTAGAGAGAGAGAGAGCATGAGCGGGGGGAGGGATGGTGGGGGGAGAGAGAGAGAGAAGCAGACTCCCCACTGGGCATGGAGCCCAGTGCAGGGCTTGATGTCAGGACCCTGAGGTCATGACCTGAGCTGAAATCAGGAGTCGGGCGCTTAACTGACTGAGCCCCCCGGCGCCGCTCCTTTTGAATTCTTTGCTTCACTTCTCCCCACTTCTCTGTAAGTCTTCAGAAAGACTCTGATGGGGAAGAAAGTAGTAAAAACTTGCTAGTTGCTGCCTCAGAGCTACAGAACCCTGAACGCTCCTGGATCCCCTAGAACTCAGGTAATTCCCCAAAAGTACGAGCAAAGAAAATTACTTGAGGTTCTGCAGTTCTTTTTCTTCCGTTAAGAAAATGAAGACAGGTTTTGGTTTCTTTAAAATTCTGTATTCCCTTTTTTTCTCTCATATTCACAAAGCCTGGTTTAACACTATTAGATAAATATTTATTGAACTCCTGTTGTACAGACATTGTTTGAAGTAGGATCTCAGAGTAATGCCCAGCCCTAGCCCACAAGCAACCAACTGTCTAGGAGGCAAGAAAAAACTTAAGCTCCTTTATAAGCCTCTGCACAGGTTCTAAAAAGAAAAATAGGTCTTGGAAACAAATTGTATCTCCTTCCCTCTGCCAATCACCTCCTCATCTACAGTTACCTGCTGAGGAGAGAAAACACGCTGTACCAGATCTCTGGCATCTTCATTTGTATGTTGACTCTGTGTGTACTCACAGTTAAGGCTTTGTTTTAGCTGGCATATGAGCTTTCCCTTTCTGATGTGCATGACACACATACACAGGTCCCCCCCCCCCGCCACACACACACGCATACACACACACACACTCTTTGGTACACTCTTATTTTGTTAAACTTCCTTATTCTGGTACGTTCTTGCCACTTCAACTCAACAGGACTTTGAGGTTAAGAATGCAGACGCTGCAGCCAGTTGGCTTGGTTCGCATGAGATCCCCCCACTTTCTAGCTGTGGGAACCAAACACTGGCTCGTGGGACTCAGACACAGTTGAAGGAATTAATAAATTTAGTTAGTGAATTAATGAAGTCATAGGCATCCCTGTATTAATGCTAAAGCCCTTGCAATCATGTCTAGACACATCATAATCAATACATTTCCTTATTTCCATCTATCCATCTTTCCCTCCTTTTCATGATTGTTAATTGATTTCCATGTTGTTTAATTAGTCAGCATGTGTTTAAGAACCATGATCACCTATGAAATTCATGATGCTCCTGTCCTCTGAAAGGAAACATCACGTACGGTTTTGATACTGGATGGAGGAGAAGTGGAAAAAAGAAAGTCCCATAATATATATTTCTTTAAACAAATTTTGAAACTTTCCTGAGATTTTTTTGAATGAAGTTATAGTATAGCTTCTTCCCAAGCATTAATTTTCTTATTTTATAGTAGTGTTTTTAAGTGTAAAGAATGTGTTTCCACTGTTATGCTACGCTTAAGGCCCTAGCCCTGTTCGAGAGGAATCGTGGTATCCAATGTAGTGAATGGCCCATATCCCCACGGTTAGAGCAGGTACCCCTCTGTAGCCTCTGCCCTCCAGCACGTCCTGTGGAATCCCCTGACCTCTCTGTGGAGACATAGCATGGAGATTCCCAGTCCCTTTCAGATAGAGAAGCTGTCTGATTTTATTTTTTTATTTAAAAAAATTTTTTTAAAGATTTTATTTATTTATTTGACAGAGAGAGCAAGAGAGCACAAGCAGGGGGAGTGGCAGAGGGAGAGGGAGAAGCAGGCTCCCCACTGAGCAGGGAACCTGATGTGGGGCTCGATCCCAGGATCCCAGGCTCGATCCCATGACCTGAGCCGAAGGCAGGTGCTTAACTGACTGAGCCACGCAGGCGTCCCAGAAGCTGTCTGATTCTAATAACCACACACAATTTTCATGTTTTAAGTCCAGCTTGATTCTGAATATCTGTCATAGCTACAGGTCAGATCTCCCCGCTGCCCTGACCAATGGGATGGGGTTGGCTGTCCGCTGTCTCCTTCTCACTCTCTGTGCTCTTGGCTTCTGCAGTGCTGGACCCCTGGGAGAAGGCCTTAGGGGCAGAGTAGTTGTATAAATACTGGCCAGCTCCGGGCCTCTGGTATGGCAGGCATCCCAAAGGCTAGTTCTGCATGAACCCCTGGCCCCTGTAGTTTTCATGGGTGACACACTCATGAGCTCCTGGGATTCTCTCCTCTCACTAAACTGTGTCTGTACACAAAAGACCCCTGGGCACATCTTATTTCTGTAGTCTCCTTGCCTCTGCACTCAGCCTGTGGGGCAAGATGCCACCAAAGGGCTCAGGCTCAGTTAACTTTTGTTTTCTTCAGGAAGCTGATGGGAACTTCACACTTACTTTTCTCACCAAAGAAAGGATGAACAGACTTAATCTATTCTTGCCCTCTCTCCTTACCCTGCCCATGATGGGCGCTCCATGCTGTATATGTTTTCAGATTTCTCCAGACACAAGGCATATGCCAGCCCCCAGGTGCATGTGTGGCCCCCAGGCCCAGGGACACCTGCCAGGCCCTCAGAGCATCTGTACGCGAGTACCAGGGTGGACTGCTGGGCTCATGCAGCTTAGTGGCCAGCAGTGGGCAAGGCGAAGTGTGGAGACCGCATCAGTGGTATGAGGAGTAGGAGGGGAGACTTCCTCTCTGCTCTCCCAAAGTTAGGACACCCCATCCCTTAGCTAGTCTTGGAGGAGGCTGATGGCAGCTCTTTTCAGCTACTCTCCTTAGAAAAGCTGCTCTGGGCTTTTGCTGAAATGCCCAGAGAGTATTAACAAATTGCTGGCACAAGCCCCGTTACCTGAATGGCATACTTGATTTGGTTTTAATTAACATTTCATGTTAATTTTAATTCATTGGTACAGAAACTTCACATTTTTTCTATGGTTTTGAATTAATTTAAATTTCATTTTCATTTTCATTTCATTCATGGCAATGTTCATGCCATTTCTACATCTGGCTGTATATCACTCCTTAGTGATATCTGTCCTCTCTTAATGAACTTCATTTTGTAGGGATTTGGGTTTTTATGTATAACTCACAGGCATAATTCCTTTAGCAAGTAGGATCCTGGCATCCACAAAATTCTCATTAATGACAATCCTACAAAATGAGAGAAGAGCTTAAAAATAAGTTCTCAAATAATGTTTACTTTTTATAATATAAATCTGCCCTGGTCAATTATAGCTTAGCTCCAGTTGATCATAATAGTAGAAGCACCAACTTACTCATCTTGTTAGAAATCTTAAGTATAAATCTACATTGTAATCTCACACCCAGATTATAGTAATGTTGCTGCTGTACTTCCGTTTGGCATTTTACTTTATTTTGATCAAGTGGAGAACGTTCTCTTTATATTTGGGCTGCATTGCAGAGTCCTTTTTAGAATGAGACCTCGGGATTTCTAGCAAGATCCTTGACATTTGTCCACTAAAACTACAGCTTGGATATGATTCAAAGTAGCTTAGCCTCAACCAGCAGTAGCTCATCATCTGCTGTGTAGCTTCCTCTTTTCACCTGGCTGAGTGCCATTTCCTTTGCTTTTCCACATGTACTATGCAGTTCTCCATCCCACAAACCTACGGTACTGTCACCGTAAGATAAATTTTAGACAGTTCTGCCTTCCTGTCATAGAACTGTTTAAATTAGCCATCCATTATAGTGTTCATACATCCATCAGTGATATCCCACCCACGTGGACTTGAACTACCATCATCTACCACGTCTTTTAATTAAATGCGTGTCCACTGGGAATCAGTGTTCTGCAAGATGTCTTCCTTCTTTTATATGAGGTTTCTGGTTGCTCTCTGCAGGTACACAATAATGCATTCTGTTTCAAAGTATAGACGCATTTTATACACATTTTAAAATTGTCATTGGCGTGATTTTAAGTGTTTTAGGTAGCACCTAACTGAACTTTGAAATAGTTGACTTTCATCTGTGTTAAAATGACATAAGCCGGAATCATAGATACACAAAATAAATAAAATACATAGATGATGAAAAAAATTTGGGTACATAGCAAGCATAAATTAAAAAAATCCAAAAATTATAACAGTAGCATAATTCTATTAGCAATTTTATGGTAGCTGTAATAGATTATACTTCTCAAATAATTATTCAAATTATTATGGGATTTACCTGGAGCAATGAATAAGTGTGCCCATCAGTGACTTGTGGGAAAGCATGCAAATTAGAACTTCATTTTAAAGCCTTGTTAACATTTTGACTTAAATGTTTGTTCTAAAACAGATGTGGATTATTCTAAAAAGTGGGTGCTGACATAAAATGAGGTATATGCATCACCAAAAATATCAGTTGCTAGGGAAGTATTTGGATATGCATGTCAGTTCATACAAGACCCAGTTAACAGCAGAAATAGTTGAATATACTTCTGTAACAAGTGGTGGGGGATGAGAATTATTCAGACTATTAAAATGATAAAGAGGATACTTCAGATTGTGAAGACATTCCAGGGTTAGGGTGGCTAAGGCAGAGCTATGCTATTTCATTTTATTCTAGAAGAATGTAGTACAAATGAGATTCTTTAAAAAGCCCAATTATAAGGCTTTATCAAGATGTACATCTGAGTGTGTGTGTACCTTTTTTTTTTTTTTTTTTTTTTTTGTAGTGGGGAGATGGCAGTTCAGGTTGCTTTGGCCCTATAAAGCAGGAAAAACTCCACTCAGAATTAAGTAATCCTAGGAATTTATTGTTTGACATATCTGAAAAGTCTACTGGTGTGGGTTTCAAGCATGGTTTGATCAGGGCTCCATAACGTGTCTATGTGATTGCCTTCACTTTTCCTCTTCTAAGAGGGAACTTGATTCCAGGCACCTTCCATTATCATAAAACAAAGGCTACCACAGTTCTGAATGTCACATTTCCAAATCTGTCTACTGGAGAAAGGAACCTTCTTTTTCTTGATCACCAAACAAAAGTACCCTGCTTTGCTTTTATTTTTCGATCTTAAGTTTTGCCCACATGTGAATTGTTCACTGAGGTCAGTGAAATGACCTGCTTGGGTTAGCTTAGACCTGGGTTACTGACCAGTTAATTACCCCAGTTTTGTCACAGTGTGGTGATCAAGTCAATTCAACACAAAAGCCATGGCCACTGAAAAATGGACTAGGAAAGGAATAAATGCTGGAGAGAACCCTACAGTGTCTGCTCTTGGGGAGAACGTGAAATAAGACACTGGAAAGATAAATAGGGGTCATGTCAGCCTCAGGATAGGTTCCAGGCTTGCAGTTATGGAAGGAAAGAAGGGATTTGGTCTGTTTCCAAATTGACCTCTAAACTAAAGAATATGTTTTTCACAGAATTAAGGAATGTTCTGATAGAACTTAAGAATAGAAATTGGGCTGGAATTGCAAGGATTACAAATACAGAGTAATGATAATGACATGCAGTACATTAATGTAATTAATTTGATTCCTGCCCCTCAGGTGCCTTCTCATCTTTATTCAGATGCTGGTGATCTCAGTGAGGACATCTTGCTCCACTCCATTTAAGAGAGCAGCGTCTCACTCAGCAATTCCAATTCACTTTCTCTGCTTGGTTTCTCCTATACAGCTGGACATCTCTTATGTACTAGTTTATTTCAGTGTTTAGTGTTCCTTTCTCTCTTGTAGAAGATATGCTCCACAGAGGATAGGGATGTTGGACTGTTTTAAACATTTGATTGTAATAGTGTTTCCATTTAGTAGGGGTCTAATAAATACATCAAGTATAGATACATGACCACGTAGTGTTTTATTATGTTGCAGTAGCACTTCAAGTTTATGAGGATGACCATTTTGCTGAAGAGTTTTAAAGAAGATAATGGAAAGGAAAGCACCCACATATCTTTCTGAGGATGCCATGTCTGATGCTGTTCCTCATCTAAGACACTACCAACTTCTTCTGTTCATCCAAGGACAGTATGTTAGTTGATTCTGGCAGCTATAACAAAATACCACAGACTGGGGGGCTTAAACCAGAGAAATTTATTTTGTCCAAGTTCTGGAGGCTGGAAGTCCAAGATCAAGGTTCTGGTCAACTCAGTTCCTGGTGAGGACTCTCTTCCTGACTTGCCCATGGCCACCTTCTTGCTGTGTCCTCACATAGCCTTTCCTCCATGCATGGGAGCAGAGAGAGAGAGAGAGAGAGAGAGAAGGGGGAGAGAGAGAGAGTGCAAGTGAGCACATGTGAGCTGGCTGTCTGGTATGTCTTCCATTAAGGACACTGATCCTATCAGGCCAGGGCTCTATTCTTTGGACCTCATTTAATCTTAATTATTTCTTTCTTTCCTCCGAATACAGCCACCCTGGGTTAGGGATCAACATACAAATTTGGGATGGAGAGTTGGGAGGCACAAACAGTCCATAACCAGACAGCTTACCTGTAGATCCAGTGTCTAGAAAGAAACTGGGCTATCAAGCCTTAAATTATATGTGATTTTACTAATCAAACCCTCTCATTATTCAAATGGGAGAATTCACGAATACTTATTCCCCTTTATCTTTAAATGCCAAAATGAAAATAGATCAGAAGCTTAATTGACTTTTTAGCACTTAAGCAATGCATAATATAAAACTAGGACTCACTTGGACCCTGTCCCACAAATTGAAATTGGGTGGATCTAGTGTTTAAAAGCACAAAATGGAAGCATTTGCCACCTTACATTCTTGATTTAGCAAAGAGAACTTCTGATAGCCTATTACATTCATTTGTGTTAATATATCATCTTATTTCATGACAGTCTTTTTAAAAAAAAAAAAATCTCGTGTAGGATCAGTCAGTTCTGCTACATATGTGCAATCAGGATGGCAATGAAATAGCCAAATCCTATCAGCAATTATACCGACCCATTAAACCTAGCATTGGAGATAGCGTTGTAAGTTCTCCAAGTAGTATTTAACTACCTTCTCTGTAGTTAACACTATCTACTCAGTTGTCAGTTAAGCAGCCTTGTTGTGCGGTGGAGTGAGCATGGCATGTGGAGGTGGAAGGCCAAGGTCGGATTTTAGCTCAGCTGTCAACTGTGTGCGGAAGTTCATACATGTGGTTCAGTTTCCTCCATTTCTCAGACCCCAAGGGTGCCCGGTTCCTAGGAAATCCAGCAAGTATTTGTTGGCTGACTGTAAAATCCTCATATATTTCTAGTAATGTTTTTTAAATGCAAACTCTCCACTTTTAAGATGATTTCTTATGGCTTTTAATGTATAATGAGTACATCTAACTCAACATAAACTGTGGTAAAGCTCAGATGATCCATACAAAATAGAATGCTATTTGGATACAGATCTAAGAGCCATTTTTACCACTGCATATCACAAAGTATGTCTTTCTTTAAAAATAGGTCCTGAAGTACGGACTCCAGGTGTTGGCTAATTTTACCCTAGGATTTTAGGCTCACATTTAAAGTGGAATGACAATACTTAATTAGCTGATTTAAGAGGTTTATTGCTTTTCATTTTAATCAATAGCATACCTGTATACACACATACACCCACATGCACACACCAGTAATTTGGTTGCTCTCCAAATTACAATCATGCCTTATAACAAGCATTAGAAACAAAGTTGTTATTCACGTTAATGATTTTTCTGACACAACACAATTGATGTAATTGCAAATTATATTTTAGAGTAAATGAAAAAATGCTCATTTTTAATTTAGAAATCAACATTTGTTAAAAGTAGCAATCCACATTTAAAAATTTAATGCCATGCACATTTAATTTTCAAAACATTGCTTCAGGCAGTGGCTTGACATTTCTTACAATTTATCAGATTGCTTTTCAGAATTAAGCTAAAAATTAATTTACTATAGTAAATCCTTGAAAAAATTATGAATATCATCCCAAACTCCACAGCCATCCTTAATGAGGTCCTTTCTTATTTTTCATCATCAGTGTCATACTTATTCTTAATTGCTTTTTAAGCTTATGTCATAATCTTAGCAATTTAACTAAATTAACATGATAGCTCAGATGGCAGCCTTAGCAGATGCTCAGGAAATGTACATAATACCATTTAAAACTAGTGTGCTGGATACTAGATATGGATTTTCTGTATAAAACATAGTATATTATATGCAAATATTTCACGTAGTAAAAAATATGAAGTTTCACTTGGGTACATATGGTGTTACATTCAGTTCTTATATTTAGGATGCTAAGTTTCTCTGGGCACATGATTTTCTCAATACTTAAAAAGTAGGGTACTGTCAGGTTCCATGTTTTTGCTTCAGAGACTGATACTTTCTTTGATTCATTTCCTGCATCATTAATGCCAGTGTTTATGGCTGATACTGCTTAAGTTCTACTCTTCCATTGAGAACTAATGCAAGTTCTTCCCCCGCTGATGACAGTGATTTCCCTCATACCCTGCACTCTTCAACCATTATTGATTGCACCATGCATACATTTGACAAAAGATGCCATTAATTGTTTACAGTTGTTTTTAGTTGTCCCCAACTAAATTGTGAGCCTTCTTCAACGAGATGTGATCCGTTCCTGTATGTTGGTATAGAAGAGAGTCTCCTTTACCCTTGTGTATACCTGGTGATAAGTCAATATTTGGTAATGACGACAAAATGTCACTTGAAGTTGGAGACCTGAGTCTACCCTGCCTCAGTTACTTGTGCCTCCTTTCTTTGGAATAAGATATGCATTTCTATCATGCTTGCTCTTTGTCATTTGTTAGATTTATGCTGTAGCGATATCCAAAGGAGTTGAGTCAATTCAGAGTTAGGTAATGAAATTAGGAGCATGTTCCTTGATTTTTTGAAATAACCTTCTCAGTATAAAGTCTAAGAAAAGATGACTAAGTTTTTTTTTTTATGTTATGTTAGTCACCATACAGTACATCATTAGTTTTTGATGTAGTGTTCCATGATTCATTGTTTGCGTATAACACCCAGTGCTCCATGCAGTACGTGCCCTCCTTAATGCCCATCACCAGGTTAACCCATCCCCCCACCCCCTCCCCTCTAAAACCCTCAGTTAGTTTCTCGGAGTCCATAGTCAGTCATGGTTTGTCTCCCCTCTGATTTTCCCCCATTCATTTTTCCCTCCCTTCTCCTAATGTCCTCCATGCTATTCCTTATGTTCCACAAATAAATGAAACCATATGATAATTGACTATCTCTGCTTGACTTATTTCACTTAGCATAATCCCCTCCAGTTCCATCCATGTCGATGTAAATGGTGTGTATTCATCCTTTCTGATGGCTGAGTCATATTCCATTGTATATATGGACCACATCTTCTTTACCCATTTGCACAATAGCCAAACTGTGGAAAGAGCCAAGATGCCCTTAAAAAGATGGCTAAGTTTGAATCCTGCCAGTTTACTGTGTGACACACATATACTTCTAGAATTCAGACTGTCCTGAAAATTCATCTTTTATGTTTGATTGTGTTACATATGGGTTTCCATCACTTTGAAAGTGATGTGATTCCGTGGGATGTTAGAATAAGGAGATAGCCCATTTAGAATTCAGTTGTGGTAAAAGGCTTAAAATAAGGTTGCCATAGTTAAAAACCTGATCATGGAAACATCAGATTTCCCGTCTTATCACTGAAAGTTTGTGCTTTCACAGTTTGCATAAACATTTAGAAATTAGCTCAAGTCTCAACCTGTATCATTCCCAGGGAGTTAAATTCTGGGAATCCTCCTTCCATGAAAACCACCGACTGAAGTGTTCCCAAGCAGTCTCTGTGTTGATAATGCCAACAACCTTCCCTTCTTATTGGACTTGGGCCATTAGTGGCTCAAGTTAATTCCCTTTGAATCTTTTTGGATGTTTCATTGGTGATAGTCGTCAGTGCTCTCCTTCCCGCTTTCAACGTCTTTTGTAATAATACATATGATGCAATTTGTAACCACTGAGCTTCTGGTCATGTACGTGTGACGAAAATACGCTTTGTATTTCAGTACGAATCAGTTCTGCTGAAGTGTTTGTAAACCGCGGTCCAATGGATCCATGTTCTGAAGGGTTGGAATAAATAACTGAGGAAGGTTGAAATCATTTAGAGAAATCTCAGGATCAGAGTTGGCATCTGTAGGTGATCATTCAAGGACCAACGGGTCTGATGAGTGCAAGTTCTCAGTACCTTCCCTGTGATCTGGAGACGCACTGGGCTCTGAAAACCAAAGGTTCTTTCATGGGCTCACGGAAAAGTCATCAGGGACAACATCTCATGTGGACTGATGCACAGTTAAATATAGCCATTGTTTGTCCTACTTAATGTGAATGCTCACATTTTGGCTCAGAAATATCAACAGGTTTGGTTATGAGTACTACTCCAGACCTTGCTGGGAGTGGTAGATAAAAATGGTAGATGCATGTTTCTAAAGGCAAAAGCAAATAACATGGAAACACATCCAATTCTAAGGATACAGATAACCAGCAAGGGAGCCTGTAAAAGATGGAGGTTAATAATTGGTTCTCCTAAGAAAACGATGGGGTCACGATCAGGTGTACAAAATGTCACTGTGGTTAGGGAAATGCAGAGATGTTGGTTCCTGTTGCTAACTGCAGGAAATGGCTGTGATTTAGATTTTCCTTAGTGTTAATGCCTTTAATAGAGGGATGAAAGAAACCAGTGCAGGGTGGTGGACAGACCAGTGAGGAGGGGAAAATATTAAGGAAGAACGTGCCTAATTATAACAGAAATCAACTTCTTGTAGCTCTGGAAAGCGCCACACAACAGTTGGCATGAAACTGTTTGAAGGCCCAGAGCTGCAGAAAAGTCCTGAGAGGATCCCGATTCTAAATTAAAGAATTCCCAGTGAAAGTTAGGGTTAGTTTAAGCAGTGACTGATCTTAGTACTTATTGCTCAGCATTATTATTGCCTGTTTATAACTCTGTGCCCCGCTGGACCGTAAACTCTGAGCGTAGCAGTTTCCATCTCTGTTGTTGAGGGAGGGGTTCTCAGCTCCTGGCCCATGGCCTGCCAGGTGGTGGGTGTTCAGGAAATGCTTGGAAATAAGTGAATGAAATATGTTAAGTTATGTTCCAGTAACTGTAAGTCTGCACATTATGTTTTAAATCTATGATACTTAATGTGGTGCAGTAGAGAGGAGAAGGGAGAAAAGTGGCCACGTGTTTCTAGAATCCCTTTGGACAGAGAGGTGGGATTTATTTTCAGACTGCAGTGCTTATGCTGTCCCATCCGAATTCTAATATGGCATGGTACCCCAGCTGATGCGAATTTCCGCTGTAAGGAGCCACTGTTACTAATGGAATAGTTCCTATTTTTCTTTTGTACTAAAGTGAAACATAAGGGTTAGAACCACTGTAGAAAGCAGCATATAACCTCAGACACAGCCATGAATAATACAAGTTAATTTATAGGCTTAGCAGTTCTAATAATAAAGGCTGTGTTAATATGTATTCGATAGGAAAAACATGGCGTGGATTTCCCTTTGGTTAAGTAAGCCCATGGGAATATGCAGACTGAATACTAGAATGCCTTTGTTCCTGGGTCTTGATGCATGCCAATTGCAGGCTGAGTCCCAAGGGGATACATAAACTGTTCTACATTTGGCTTTGCACATGCAAATCTATAATGATCACACGGTTGACAATTCTAAAGTTGTATTAGAGATTAAGTCTGCGCTTTCCTGGATTTCCAATCAATTCTCCATGTAGGTTATAACTCTGAACCGTATGCTGTATATCCTCATTCGTCTGGACTTGGTAACCTCAGTACCGTCTTTGTTGAAGTAATACTGGGCAGCATTGATGGCAGCCAACTTTTTTGGAGTACTTCTTTATTTTCTGGCACTGCAAGATGCTCCAGCCTCATCTTCTACTGTCCCTCCTGCAGCCCTTAGAACCAGCCCTGTCACCAGAGAACTCCCCCTACCCCGTTCCTTTCATTGGAGAATGGCGTGTGCTCAGTGCTCCTGGGGTACCCTTGTTTTAGGCCCTTTCTGCTGACTGGACAAGGAAGTACTTGTGTGTATACTGAGTATATATACCTATCTATAAGTGGTTCCATATGTGACAGTCTGTATCTGTATGAAACTATACATTAGCTCCCTTTTTGTCTACAACTCTACTCCCTAAACACACGGATAATTCTACTTTCTTTGCTTATGTGTAACTTCCCACTCCAAATATGAGAAATCCTCCAAACCATCTGCCATCCATTTACTTAATTGTTCAATTACAGTTTACATTTACAGCAGGAGCAGAATTGTTAGCCTGTAGCCCTGTGGAAAACAACAGCTAGATTACAGTGCTTCCGGACAATTGATTTTCCCGTTAGTCCTGCAGTCTCCACGCGCTTCCAAAGTTACTTAGGTCACCATGTCTTTACCCTGCTACCTTCAGTGGGACTATTCCACATCTGTAATACCGGTAGATTGCTTTGTCACATTCTGCATTCCGCTCTTAGATTCCCTGATCTCCTCAATGAGTTTTCAACTTTGCACATGCTAAGCATCTCTCTTGTGCTGTAAAGTTCTGTGGGTTTTTAGAAATGAATATTATCACATCTCTGCCATCACAGTTTCCTAGAGAAAGTGCTTTAAAATATCCCCTCTGTTGCACTGTGTAGCCCTGTTTTCTTTCCTCAGCATCCTTGGCAACCACTGATTTCTTTACCATCCCTATAGTTTTCCTTTTACGAATATCATATACAGATCTTCCTCAACTTATGATGGGGTCACATCCTGATAAACCCATCATAAGTTCAAAATATCCTCAGTTGAAAATACATTTAATACGCCTAACCTACTGAACACCACAGCTTAGCCTATTCTACCTTAAACATGCTCGGAATACTTCCATTACCCTACAGTTGGGCAAGAGCATTGAACTCAAAGCCTGTATTATAACAAAATTTTGACTATCCATGTAATTTACTGAATATTCTACTGAAAGTGAAAAGGAGAATGTTTGGTTGGGTGCAGATGGTTGTCAGTATATCAGTTGTTGGCCCTCATGATCACGTGAGTGGCTCACCGCCACTGCCCAGCATCGTGTTAGCTTGGGAAACGATCAAAATTCCATATTCAAAGTTTGGTTTCTCCTGAATCCGTTTTGCTTTTACACCATAGTAAAGTGTAAAAATTGTAAGTCAAACCATCATAAGTTGGGACCGTCAGTGTTTAGAATCAAAGTACGAAACCTTTTCACACTGGCTTTTTTCCTATAACAATAGGCATTTAAGATTCATCCATCTCTTTTCATGGCATTGTAGCTCTTTTCTTTTTATTGCTGAATAATAGTTCATTCTGTGGATACTCCAGTTTGTTTATTCATTCACCTACTGAAGGAAACTTCGGTTGCTTCCAGTTTTGGTAACAATGAATGAGGCTGCTATAAACATTCACATGCAGCTTTACTGAGATACATTTGACATATAACATTGTATGAATTTAACGAATACAATGTGATGATTGGACATGTTTTCAGATCCTTTGCGTAGGTGACTAGGAGTGTAATTGCTGGGTAGTATAGGAAGACTGTGTGTAGCTGCCAAATTATCTTCCAAAGTGGCTGAATTTTTTACATTCCCATCAGCAATGAACGAGAGTTAGGTTGTTCTAGATCTCTAAAAGCAATTGCTTTTATTAATTTTTAAGCCATTCTAATAGAAGTATAGTCACATCTCATTTTTGTTTTAATTTGTAATGTATTTTTTAAAAGGGGCTATGGCTTTTACTTAAAATAGCATCTATCCCTGAATCAGAGTCTTGGTCAGTCTTACCCCGGAAAGTATGAAGACTTTGAAAAAGTGGAGAGCTCATGAGAATCTTCAGCATAAAAATTAGCGGTAAAAATTTGGTAAGATTTTTTTTTTATGGGCTGGATTGGAGCAGAAAAAAAATGTGTAAGAAAAATATAGCAGGATCAAATATGAGGAAGGGTGGACACTGGCCATAAAATGTTGAATTCTAAGAGGACTGGTATAAAATTGTATGAGCCCTGAGATCCTGTAACAGGAACAGGATGGGAATGGGAAATAAACTCATCTCGTATTGGAAGGACACTGGACAATGACAGCCAGCGACAAGCTGTGGGAGTCACATGCAACAGAAAAGGGTTATTTCCATAAGGTTTCACTAGCCTTCATGTGGGTGGCTCTTTCTCTCACCCTTCAGCCACTGAGTCATCAAGAAGTCCTGCTGAGCCCACCTCTGAAATATCATTTAGCACCCAGTCGGTAACTGGATGATGGCAACAGCCTGTTTACTCAGTCTTGTACCTTTTAGGTCCTTTCCCCCATTGGAACCAAAATAACCTTTCAAAAACACAAAATCATGTTGCTCAGTGGCTCTTCAATCTGTGAATGTTGGGATGTCTTAATTTGACTAAAAGCCTTGTGTGAACTCATAGCCTTCTTTATAAACCTTTTGTATATTAGAATTCCATCTTCTTTCTCTTTATGTTCTAAGTGTCTTGAACTGTGTCAAGGTACCTTGTATTTGGTGCTTCAGAGCAAATCAGGGCCACTACACTATAAGTTTTTGAGAGCGAAGAATGCATTTAATATGTAATTGCCCATGCTAAGACTCAAACAAAGATTGCTAGTTGAATGAATACATATTTGATAAAGTGATATTCATTATAATACAATTAATAATAAAAAGCAAAATCATCCAAATAGCCAATCATAGGAAGTTGTTAAATAAGTTAGGATAGAGCCATATAGTGGACTACTGTGTACTGTTAAAATTACGTTTGGGTTGTACCCAACCTGGTAAAGTGTATCACTTTAACAAACAATAAATAAAGCTATTTATATGGTATTCCGGTATCAGACACATATGGATGTAGAGATGAGTTAGGAAAAAAAGTGTTAAAACATCAACACATTCACATCTCATGAGGGTCAGGATTATTTTCCTTTTTGTGCTTTTTCTAAATATTCTATAATCAATCATGGAATTGTTTATTTTTTCAAAATTTGTTATAAAATATATTTTTATTATTTAGAACACTAGGTTCAGCTCAGAATAACTGATTATTGTTTGGTGATTTGATATCATGAGATTACTTTTAACTTTGACAATAGGAGAGTGCTAGTTTAGAATAAAAGTTTTACTTCTAAATATACAATACAGTTAAGGGTATATAAGCAGATGTGAAAACCCAAAAAGCCAAAAAATAATTGCTGCCTATGGAGATAACCCAATTATATACTTGGAATGTGTCAGCCATTCTCATTCCAAATGCTTTTAGATACAAGGTCCCCCCAGAAGCCTTGCAAAAATGGAAACTAATTGCTGAATTATCATAGGTACAGCTAGCACTGAATTTAGACATCCCTGTACCTGCTCAAATTAGGTTTTTCACAAGTGAGCAAAAGCCCGGGTTTTGTTATTAAACACAGAGCCAAAAACAGATGTGAGATTTAAAAGAGATCCAAAAGCAACTGTATCATCAATTCAATGCTTTGTACTTAGTAGATGCAGTTATCGCTGTTCCTCCCCCTACGTGAGCAAGAGTTTGCTCCTTATTACATTTGTTCTGTATTGGCTCAGAAAATAACCACTGTGCACACCTACAGAAAAGCTCCATGCTTAACTGGTACCTATCAGCTACCAAGACATTTTGCCAGTGTGCTGTTTAACTCAGGGAACAACAACAATGAAAGAATGTGTTCACTTTGGGAGACAAAATAGTAAAAGATAATTATGGAAGAACACCCTTGAAAGTGTCTAAACCATGTATTATTCCTGTAGGAAATTAGCTTCTTAAGTACCTTCTTTCTTTTTAGCACTGGTAGATACAAAGAACACTCTCATGAAAAACAGTCACAAAACACTGTTCTTTCTCATTAGGTAATTAGTGTATTACTACTACTAGTCAACAACTGTATTTTCTGAGAGTCAGGAAGGTACAAGAAGGGAATTCCAAAATGTGTTTTATGATTTATAAATACTATACAGCGGATACTGCTTTATCTTTGAGCTATAAATATAATACTCAATTTTAAATGAGAACGATCAGGCTTCCTATTAGCTGAAGGTATTATGACAATGCTATTCTGCTGTTTCTGCCTGATTATCTCAGTGTATTCCATTTTTTATCAATCATTTCATATATCGAAGAAGAGTCATGTGAAAATACTGTTATAAAAGCTTCTTTAGGTGACTGAAGGATATGTCATTTTCTCCACTGTAACCCAGAAACACAGCGCAGTGTCTGGAACACAGTAGGACCATAGCAAATGTCTGATGTGTGGATGAATAAACTGAGGAAATTATGCTGGTCAGTTTTTTCTTATTGTGTTAATTAGATCATCAGGCTCAATAACATCCTTAATGTATACTATGTGATTCTGTGATTACAGTACTTACTGTGTCCTATCTAGATTGAATTTTGAAGTGTATGTCTCTAGGTGTTTTATGTCATTAAGATTTTGAACCACACAGATAGTATCCAATATTAGGAGCCCGGATATCTTTATGTCATACCACACTGATTCATCTTTGCCTTCAGCTCTGCTCAAGAATTCCGTATTTGCTACTAGGTGGCTACACAGGGAGAGCCCAAACTGATACTCTGTAATGTGAGTCATTATTTGAAGATTTAAATTCCATTCAACATTTACTCAGCATCTATTATGTATCAGGCATTTCTCACCTACTTTATATCATTAAGTCATCTCAATAGCCGATAAAGTTGATATTATTACTCAGATTTTGGGGAACATATTACTGAGGATAAGAAAAATGAAAGCAGTTGACTTACTAAGTAGCTGAGTGTACAGCCACTCCAAGATTCTTTAATATTAAACTCTACCACCCTGGTCTATCCCTCTTGGAAATAATTTAAGATGGAGTTTAGGGTAGTAAAATATGTATGTAGTGTTTTGATATGAGTCTGAATCCCTGCTTTGCTGTTCACTCTATGACTGTGAGTGAATTACATAAACTTTCTCAGCCTCATTTTCTTCATCTGCAAACCATACCTTGACTGGCACAATTTAAGTGTCACATAAGTAGTGTCTGTTACTATCTATACTGTTAGGACATTGTTTCATGATAAAGTATCACTAGCACGTAAACAACATCATCAGTGTTGTTTATTATCATGTCATAAACATAAACAACATGATCCTGGGGTCCTGGGATCGAGCCCCGTGTGGGACTCCCCACTCAGTGGGGAGCCTGCTTCTCCCTCTCCCTCTGTGCTCCCCCTGCTTGTGCTCGCTCACTCTCTCACTCTCTGTCAAATAAATAAAATCTTAAAAAAAAAAAGAAATTAAAGATAGAAACACAGAATGGGAAGCAAAATCAGTGAAGTAGAAGATAAAGTCATGATACCCCTGGAAAATATGGGGAAACATTAAAAAGATAGAACAAGTATGTGACAGATAATGTAGGATCTGAAGGAAAAAGCACAGAAGTCTAAACTGGATATACTGGTTTCCAAAGTGACAGAACATATGTCACATACTACATTGCTAAATATTTTCAAGGTGAAAAGAGGAATTGAGTTTTCAATTGGAGGGACATTATAGAGTCCTAAGGAAAAAAAAAAACCACAAACCAGTACAAAGAGAATTTTTCAAACATTTAAATTTACAAACATTAGGAGAACATTAGTATATGGTATGAATTGAAAAGTGTGCAGTGTGCATAAATCAACTATTTTGATTGTTTTCCTAAGTAACTGAAAGGTGTGATATACATATTATTAATATATATGTATTATGTATTTCACTAAGTGATGCATACATATATAAGTATTAGTATATATAAATATGTATACATAAATACATATTTACATATATATACATTCCAATATTATTTTACTGATGTTATAAAAATGAAAAATTTACCTAAATGTTTCTCCACAGATTCAGGACCACTCTTATTCTTGAGTGGAAGGCGGTGGTGTTGCTGTGGAAATATAGGAATGATGACAATTAGTGATCTACGCTGCTTTTACAAAGACACCATTCATTATATAAGCATCTGGGGGAATAAGTGGAATACTTAACGATGACACAAAACCATAATTTAGCAGTATCTTAAATGTTAATGCTCAACAGTAAGTCCGTCTCATCATAAGAAAAAAAAAGGTGAATATTCAACGTGCTATGGATTGAATGTTTGTGTCCTCCCCGAATGCCTGTGTTGGAACCCTGTTTCCCCAGGGTGATGGTATTTGGAGGTGGGGCGTGGGGCCTTTGGGTGGTGGTTGGGATTAGATGGAGTCCTGGGACGGAGCCCTCATGAAAGGGATTGTGCCGTTGTAAGAGTCGTGAGAGATCTTGCAGCTCCTTGCTCTCCACCATGTGGGGAAACAGCAAAACACAGAAGCCAGGAGGCAGGCTTTCTCCGGACATTGGATCTGCTGGCACCTGGTTCTGGGACTTGAGGCCTCCAGAACCGTGAGCTGTAAATGTTCGTTTAAGCCACTGTGTGGCATTTCCTTACAGCTGCGGGCACTGACCAGGACAGTCACTAGAAGCGATCTGATAGCGGCATAAAACAAGCACACAACTTCTTCTGCACGATCCACTATGGGGTCATGTGCTGACTTAGTAGAGGTGTTATCTGTGAAGGAAGGCAAGACAACTCGTTCACAGTGACTAAAATGTGAAGTAATTGGTGATAAACTTGAATCCAGTGGGACGTGTGATTTACTTTAAGAGAACTAAGACATTCTATTTGAAAATATGTGTATTCTTCTGTTTCGTTTTGTTTTTCTGGTGATCATACTACTTGTACACACGTATACCGTACTCTTACTATGTGTCTTGGAGAAAAGCTACAACGTTGGGCTTTAGGAAATACTTCCTGACTGCATGAATGATGGCTCTGAAGCAAGATCCGTCTCTCCTGTGGATGACATTTCTGTTCCAAACTGCATGGGTTCATTCATCTCTGAATTCCTTGGAACACGTTTACTTGTAGCATGCATTTAGCTAACTCAAGAAGCTAGTTGTTGTAGTTGCTATTAAAGTATCCTCCTTAATAATAATGATGAAATTCTAAGTACCTCTGTTTAGGAAAGTGAAACATAATGGGTATCTCACATATTTAAATCTTAAAATATGAATTGTGTTGAAACCTAGGCTTGCTTTTTAGGGAAGAATTGCATCTTCACTGTGAATGTAATCACCTTGAAATGTGCAATAATCGTTTCAATGTGAATAGTTCTAAGTTCCTTAGGGAACAGTGATAAAAGTAAAATGCATGAGGGGAAGCTAACGAACTCAGATTTGAGTGCTGCTATTAATATTTTAGGAGAAAGTTTGTTTTCAGTGGTTTAATAGTATATCAGTTTTAAAAAACTTTTTTGAAGATAAGCTTATTTTTCTGTGGCAGTGCACTTCGAAAATGTAAGCAAGTTTGAAAATGTGTTGTCTAGCATTTCAGAAATATCTACCATAAATTGAAGACTACTTGTGTTGGATTTTATTTAAGAAAAGTATGTTTTTATTTATCTGTTTTCTTTTTTTAAGATTTTTTAAATTTTAATTCCAGTCTAGTTAACATACAGTGTTATACTACTTTTAGGTGTACAATATAGTGATGCCGCGGTTTCATATATTTCTTAGTGCTCATCATGTTAAGTGTACTTTTTTTTAAAGATGTTTTTATTATTTTAGAGAGAGAGTGGGTGCGTGAGAGGGAGGGGCAGAGGGAGACAGAGAAACCTGAAGCAGACTCCGCAGTGAGCCTGGAGCCTGATGGGGGGGCTTGATCTCAGGGCCCTGAGATCATGACCTGATCTGAAACCAAGAGTCAGACACTTAACTGACTGCACCACCGAGGTGCCCTGTGATAAGTGTACTCTTAATCCCCTTCACCTATTTCACCCATCCCCCCACCCACCCCCCTTCTGGTAACTATCTGATTGTTCTCTGTATTTAAGAGTCTGTTTTTTTGGTTTGTCTCTCTCTCTTTTTTTCTTTTGTTCGTTTTCTTTCTTAAATTCCACATATGAGTAAGATCAAATGGTATTTGTCTTTCTCTGACTGGCTTATTTCACTTAGCATTATACTCTCTAGATCCATCTATGTTGTTGGAAACAGCAAGTTTCATTCTTTTTTATGGCTGAATAATGTTCCATTGTGTGTGTATATGTACACACACAAATTTACCACATCTTAATTCATTAATCTATGGATGGACACTTGGGCTGCTTCCTTTGTTTGGCTATTGTTGATAATCCTTCAGTAAACCAAGGGGTGCATCTATCTCTTCTAATTAGTGCTTTCTATTTCTTTGGGTAAATACCCAGTAGTGCAATTACTGGATCATATGGTAGTTCTATTTTTAATTTTTTGAGGAACCTCCATATTGTCTTCCACAGTGGCTGCACCAGTTTGCATTCCCACCAGTAATGTAAGAGGGTTCCTTTTTCTCCACATCCTCGCCATCACTTGTTGTTTCTTGAGTGTTTGATTTTAGTCATTCTGACAGGTGTGATGTGATATTTCATTGTGGTTTTGATTTGTATTTCCCTGATGATAAGTGATGTTGAACATCTTTTCACGTGTCTGTTGGCCATCTGGATGTCTTCTTTGGAGACATATCTGTTTATGTCTTTTGCCCATTTTTCATTGGATTATATATTTTTTAGGTGTTGAGTTGTATAACTTATTTATATATTTTAGATACTAACCCCTTATAGGATATGTCATTTGTAAATATCTTCTCCCGTTCAGGAGGTTGTCTTTTAGCTTTGCTGGTTGTTTCCTTTGCTGTGCAGAAGCTTTTTATTTTGATGTCGTCTCAATAGTGTATTTTATTTTATTTTTTAAAGACTTTATTTACTTGAGAGAGAGAGAGAGAGAGAGAGAGAAGGTGTGAGCAGAGGGAGGGGAAGAGGTGGAGGGAGGGAGAATCCCAAACCGATTCCACACTGAGTGCAGAGCCTGATGTGGGCATGACCCTGAGATCAGGACCTGAGCTGAAACCAAGAGTCAGACGCTTAACCAACTGAGCCACCCAGGCACCCCACCCAGTAGTTTATTTTTGTTTTGTTTCCCTTGCCTCAGGAATCATATCTAGAAAGATGTTGCTACTGCCAGTGTCAGAGAAATTACTGCCTGTTTTCTCTTCTAGGATATTTATGGTTTTAGGTCTCACATTTAGGACTTTAATCCATTTTGAGTTTATTTTTGCATATGTGTCAGAAAGTAGTCCAGTTTCATTCTTTTGCATGTAGCTGTCCAGTTTTCCCAACACCATTTGTTGAAGAAACTGTCTTTTTCCCATTGCAACTTTTTGCCTCCTATGTCAAAGATTAATTGACCATATAACTGTGAGTTTATTTCTGGGCATTCTCTCCTGTTCGATTGATCTATGTGTCTGTTTATGTGATGATGACATGATGACAGTTTTGTAATATAACTTGAAGTCTGGAATTGTGATACCTCCAGCTTTGCTTTTCTTTTTCAAGGTTTCTTTGACTATTCAGGCAGGGTCTTTTGTGATTCTGTACAAATTTTTAAGTTGTTTGTTCTAGTTCTGTGAAAACTGCTATTGGTCTTTTGATAGGGATCGCATTAAATCTGTAGATTGCTTTGGATAGTATAGACATTTTAACAATATTTGTTCTTCCAATCCATGAGCATGGAATGTCATATATATTTTTAATTTGATCTCTTCCTCTGAGCTATTCTCTAAAATCCTATACTTTAAAATAAATAGCTTATCCACATTCTTCTGGGTAAGTAATTTATATGCTAGCCTGCTCATTTGCCATTTGAATCTCCATTCAAATTTCTTTTTCCCATATTTGTCAGTGATATTCTAATTAGTGCCCATATTTAAGATGAATTGTTTCATGAAAATATTGAAGCATAAGCATAATTTCTTATTTAATATTTTAGGATAATATATTTCATAATTTATATTAGCTAGTAATGCTCCCTTGTAATGGTTTTACATTATTATTCAAATTTACAAATAAATGGGAGTACATTAAAGATTTTACAAATGAGTAAATTGAGGTTTATAGAGGTTAACTTACTCAACACTCAGCAAGGAAAAAATATTGGAAATGCAAGAACCAACCAGGTATTTCTGATTTTTGAGACAGCATTCTTGTCTATGAATGAAACTGCCTGTTACCGCCTTTAAATTCTGCAGATTAAAATAGCAATTATTTATACTGTCAGAGGTATGAATATATTCTGTGATTTATACTATATTTTATATGCTGCAATGAATGTATTCAGTATGTTTTTTTTTTAATATTTTATTTATTTATTTGACAGAGACACAGCGAGAGAGGGAACACAAGCGGGGGGAGTGGGAGAGGGAGAATCAGGCTTCCCGCCGAGAAGGGAGCCTGATGCTGGGCTCGATCCCAGGACCCTGGGATCATGACCTGAGCCGAAGGCAGACGCTTAACGACTGAGCCACCCAGGCGTACCTGTATTCAGTATGTTTTAATGCAAAACCTTTCAAAGCAAAACTTTTCTGCTGTATACTTATTGCAGAAAGATGTTTGCAACCATACAAACCCTCTGTATTTGTAGAAAATGTAATTAAAACAGGTGGTTGCTGGAGTGGGGGGGGGTGGGAGGGATGGGGTGGCTGGGTGATAGACATTGGGGAGGGTATGTGCTATGAGCACTGTGAATTGTGCAAGACTGTTGAATCACAGATCTGTACCTCTGAAACAAATAATGCAACATATGTTAAGAAAAAAAAAGGGGCGCCTGGGTGGCTCAGTCGTTAAGCGTCTGCCTTCGGCTCAGGTCATGATCCCAGGGTCCTGGAATCGAGCCCTGCATCGGGCTCCCTGCTCAGTGGGAAGCCTGCTTCTCCCTCTCCCACTCTCCCTGCTTGTTTCCTCTCTCGCTGTGTCTCTCTCTGTCAAATAAATAAAATCTTAAAAAAAAAAAAGAAGATAGCAGGAGGGGAAGAATGAAGGGGGGGAAATCGGAGGGGGAGATGAACCATGAGAGATGATGGACTCTGAAAAACAAACTGAGAGTTCTAGAGGGGAGGGGGGTGGGAGGATGGGTTAGCCTGGTGATGGGTATTAAAGAGGGCACGTTGTGCATGGAGCACTGGGTGTTATGCACAAACAATGAATCATGGAACAGTACATCAGAAACTAATGATGTAATGTATGGTGATTAACACAACAATAAAAAATTTAAAAAAGAATTAAAAAAAAACAGGTGGTGTGAGTTTACACACACACACACACACACACACAACCAGAGACAAGTAGTTTTCACAGGAACAGAAGGATTCTAACATACAAGAAAATAAAGAAAATAGTTCCCAGTAAAAGAAAATAGCATTTAAAATATTTAAAAGAAATAAGTTAATATCTGCATTATTTTCTGGAAGCTCTACTGGAGAATGTGGTTCCCTGCCTTTTCTAGCTCCTAGATGCTGCCCACATTTTCAATGGCTTCTCATTGCTCTTGGATAAAATTGCATCCACTTCAAGCATGGTAAATCTTACTTCCAGACTTTCATTCTTTCCCTGTGGTTTGTGTCCTCACCTGTTAGTTTGGTGACTGTTGTTCTGTTCAGCGTTCAGCTTAAATGTCACTTCCTCCAGAGACCTTCTTGACTCTCTAAATAAAGATGACCTTCGCATTCATTACTTCTGTCTAATTTTCCAGAATGGTGGGCATTAGGTTTATGTGGGCACTCGTGGATCACAGCCCGTAGGACATTGTCTAGCACAGTAGGATCACTCTGTCTTTGCTTCAAAATTGAATGAGTTATTGAAATAATAAGTGAACATTTATTCTCCTTGAAGGGTATTTGTTTTTTTTTTTTTTTTTCACCCAGTTGAATGAGTTTGTCAAAAGAGAGAAGTCAAAGATACGTAAGCAAATATGAGACTGCTGAAATATATGAAATATCATGTTTGGAAAGAGAATAATAGTGAATTTGTTTTCTCTGGGGCTAAAGACATGAGTTTTCCTGCATTGAGCCTACTAATAATGAATACAGATGTTTAAGCCATTACACATGCAAAAGGGCACCCAAGTAGATATTCTTTACCCAGAAAGACTTGGGGGCCACGTAGATGGGGAAAACCCACCTGCTTGGGTCCTAACATTTATTTCCTTTCCTGTCAATCATGCATACACTGGAGAAAGATGGGATAAAATCTAATTTTGTAAAGGACTGGTGTTTATAATTCTTGCTCTCCCTACTGGTTTTCAATTTATCATCTTCAATCCTGTTGAAAAATCAGCATCCCTTGTGGACAAAGATGTTTAAGTACTTGCTTCCATATTGTAATTAATTCTAAATACTTTTAAGATATTCTGAATAGAGATGAGTCTACAGATGACAAAGCAAACCAAAGAGAGAAATACATCCTCACACAGCAAGACTCGAGTCCTCTGGCATACTCTTCATTGATCTAGGCTCCTCTAATCTGTTTTAGCATGTAACATCTCTGTGCACAATTTAGCACCTAATTACTCCATGCCTTGTACCCATAGCTGTTGTATTTCTGGTTCACAACCTATTTTTTTTTTTTCTGTTTAGCTCAGTTACTCAAATCTCAACAGACTGATTAAAAAATATATAAATCCAATGGATATATTAAAATACAGCGAGAAGTGATAGTGCTTAATAACTTTGAGGACTTTATTTGGCTTGTTTGCTCATTCCTATTTGAGAAGGAAAACTCTTTGGGAAACAATTAATACTGAAAATTTGGCTCTGAATACAGACGAGTAGGGTCTCAGGTGGACTCGTGAAAGCACAGTCTCCCAAAGATGGGATTGCCTGGGGTGTTGACCTGCAGTGGGAGAATAGGCTTCCCTGTTGTCCGCCAGTGACAGTGAAGGATCTAAAACAATAAGCTTCACACCTTTTTATCATATTTCTGATCTGTCAATTTAGAGTAAGTATTGGAGTTAAGGTGAAACTAATACTATTTCAATGAAAACTTCCTCATGGGAAATAAAATCTAGGAATAACCCTAGTACTTGAAAAAGAAGATTTGCAAGTAATTTTATAGGAATGTGGAGCCAATGGAATTAGCTGATGGATTGAATACTCTTGGTTTGCTAGGCCACTGGAACAAAGTACCACATAGTAGGTGACTTCAAACAACAGACATTTCTTTTCCTTTTTTTTTTTAAATATATTTTATTTATTTGACAGAGAGAGAGCACAAGTAGGCAGAGCTGCAGATAGAGGGAGAGGGAGAAGCAGGCCCCCCACAGAGCAGGGAGCCCGACACAGGGCTCAATCCCAGGACGCTGGGATCATGACTGAGCCAAAGGCAGACGCTTAACCAACTGAGCCACCCAGGTGCCCCAACAGACATTTATTTTCTCACAGTTTTGGAAGCTAGATGTCTACAATCAAGGTGTAACCAGGGCTGTGCTCCCTCTGAAGTATCTGGGAAGGATCTGTTCCAGGCTTCTCTCCCAGCTTCTGGTATTTCCTTGGCTGATGGCAGAATTATTCCAGTGTTCACATGGCATTGTTCCTGTGTGTGTGTGTGTGAGTGTGTGTCTGTGTGTGTGAGTGTGTGTTTGTGTCTGTGTCCACTTTCCCCTTTTTGTAAGGACCCCAGTTACATTGGATTGGAGGCTCACGCTACTCCAGTATGACCTCATCTTAACTAATTACATCTACACTTGACCCTGTGTCCAGATAAGGCTGCATTCTGAGATATTGGGGGTGAGAAACTCAACATCTGAATTTTGGAGAGGGATACGATTTAAGCCATAACCAGTTAACAGTGTGTGAAATAAGAGTCAAGAGTGAGTCTGGGCTTTTCGGACTGGGCAACTAGAAGAATGGAATTTGCCATTCATGTGAAAGGAGAGACGGAGAAGAGCAGGTGGATGGGCAAAATCAGATGTGGGGCCTCGTAAAGATAGATTTCGATGAGTCCTTGTGAAGAGTGTACGTTCAGAGTGAGGATCAAGGGTCCCCTACCCCAATGAAACAAGAAATCACAAAATTGTTGTCTCATTCTCTATCTCTGGAAATTTGTATCAGTAAATCACTGTGGGGAAAAAAATATATTGATTGCATAAAATAATTTTTAACTATCCAAAGCATTTATAATTTTTCTTAAAATGCATCATGCGTTAATCATGATATGTGTTAAAGAGTTCTGAAAATGCGGACCTTTTTTCCCCCCTAAGTAAATGTAGCTTGTGCATTTTACCCCTGAGTTAGTTTATCATTTCAAGTCTTGGTTGGCAAGAGTGAATGGGATCTGGCCAGGAAGCTTTCCTTAGGGAATGAGGAAATGGAAGCACAAAAGAAGCATTGTGCACTGCTAGAATATTCTTCTCTTAAGAGGACATTGCTGTTTTATTGGTGGAAGTAACCATGGAATTTGATAATTAAAAGAAAGAATAAGCAAAATTCCAGGCGACAAGAAGTGAGAATTTTATAAAAAGCCATGTCAAGCATGAATAATATCTTGAATACTCAATTCATTGGCCTTGATATGCTTCCTCTTAGACCCCTGCTATAATTATATTTAAATTTCTGAAAGGTTTCACGCTTGTACAAAAATATACAGGGAAGAAGTGTCTCAGGACTTTTTCTCTCAGAGTTGCATACCATGTGATAATAAAATATTCATGTTTTCATTGAGTTAACTGCTATTGTTGAATTATTTGAAAATGGAAAGCAAAATACATGTCAGAACTAATTTGATAGTGCCAGGTTTCTGCTAATAATCAATAATGGATTTTTTAATAGATACACATTTAGACAATTAAAAAATCTGTGCATATATGTTTTAAAGAAAATTGAATGTTGGTTTAAATCGATTGGCATTGTCCTACAATTTTTGAGGGTAGAACAGTGCCATAATTATTATCTGTTCTTCCTAACTATGCAATTAGAGCATTGAGTTTGGCAGGAGTTTTCTTACTTAAATTGATTATCATTGGAGAATAAAAACTTTGAGACTGCATGGTCCGGAGAAAACTGATGGTGAGAAATTCTGGTTTCATTCCCAGATTTAGAATTGTTCCATCATATGACTCGGAGAGCAAGTCAATTAATTCTATTTGTAGAACGTTAAATGCAGTCACCCACTTTCTTGGCATGCTGTGTACATCTTTGATCCCGTTTGACCAGAGTGAAACCAGCATGACTGCATTTTGCTTCTCTAGAGTGTCTGATCAGATATACTAATGATCAGTTTAGTTTTCATCATCGATTATAAAATAGGGAGTGATGAGGAAGATGAAATTCTGAAGGTTGAGATTGGCACTATCCAAGAAATTCCAGATCGGAAACTTTGGCAGTAGTGAATTGATAGGACAAATGAGAATTTGGGAGTCTCAGTGCCCACAAGATGCTTTTTCATGTACCATGTTTGTGGCAAAGTTATATTGGAGATTATGACCTGTTTAAGGTTACTGTGCCCCAGGAAGTTGTGTTTCTTTGGCAATGTTTGTTAAACACATCATCAAATATATTCTATCCGTTAAAATTGTTCCTGTCACCCAGTGAATTAATGAGCATCTGATATAATTTTAGTTACTCTAGACTACAGTTTGCCATTATGGCATAAATGGTTGTATTCTCTGCCCCCTTCTAGCCATTTCCCTTTCTGTTCTGTTTGATGCACTGTTCAGATCATGTTCCTATTTTTGCCCTAGCTCAGCTCACATTTGACTTAAAATCAACATTTTCTTGCTGTTGGTGCTGTGCGATCTTCTTCTTGGTTTATTCCATTGACAGACTGAATCTCCAAGTCATTCCCTGATTCTGATCCACAAGACACCCTTGGGGTACCATTACAAAGTAAGTGCAGCTATGTGGCTTTAAACAACGGAAGTTTATTATCTTAAAGTTCTGCAGCCAGGAAGTCTATAAATAGGTTTTGGCAAAGGCTCTCTCGGAAGTTCTAAAGAAGGATCCTTTCTTGTCTCTTGCAGCTTCTGGTAGCCCCAAGTCTTCCTTGGCCATAGACGCATCACTCTATTCTCTGCCTCTGTCATCACCTGGTGTTCTCTCTGTGTGCCGTGGTGTTCACATCACCTTTTCTGTTTTTATAAAGACACTGGTCATATTGGATTAAGAGCCCCCCCTTACTCCATTGTGTCCTCATCTTAGCTAATTATATCTGCAAATAACCTATTTCTAAATAAGGCCACATTCACAAGTACTGGAAGGGATAAGTTCCCAACATATGCTTTGCAGGGTGTACAGTTCAACCCAGAACAATTGCCTACTTTGGCTGTGGGCTCTACCACATGGCTTTCATTCCCTCCACTGCCCTAGGATCTGAATCTATTTTCTGGCACCACTTTATTCTCATAAGACTACCAGGAAGCTTTCTTTGATGAGTGATATTTGTACATTTCCTATGTCAACCCTATGCATCACTTGACATGCAAAGATCAAGACTGACATATTCAAAGAAAAATGTCTGTTTATGTCTACATTCATCAAAAAACCAAGATCGACATTATTTATAGAAAACCTTGTATATATCAGATACTCTGTGAGCATTAACTATTCAGTCCTTATAGCATCATGCAGAATAAGTATAGCCATCCACTTTACAGAGGAGAATATGGATCTCAATTCACATAGTAAGAGACTACATCAGATCTGACTCAAAAAATCGTGCTCATTCTGCAACTTTGACATTGCCATTCAAACCAGAAGGCTTCAGGACTGTATATTAAAATGTTCTTTGAACAGGCAGTGATAAGCATATGGTGGGCACTAAGTGGGTGAAACATAATCTGGGCAGGGGAGAATGAGAAGGCCGGCAAGCCAGTGACAATGTAACTTGAGTTGGTTAACCAAAGAAAGATTATTTTAAAAAAATGTAATTTTATATAAGCAATATGGGACCCCGATACCCACACCAGAAATGGAAAACAGTAATTATAGCTCAGCTTCACTTTTAAGCATTGGAGCAAAAATCCTAAATAAAATTCAATCATATAAGTATAAAATAATCATACAAAAGTGAGTTTTATTTCAGATATGCAAGGATGGCTTAACATTAAAAAACTAAAGAAACTTAGTATATTAATATTAATCATAAGAAAAACTTATGGCCATCTCCCCAGATGCCTAAAATATACTTGAAAAAGTTACCCAATCATAATTAAAAGACAATTCTCTTACAGCTTTCAGTTATGGAATGAACAAGTTACAGGAATAAAAGGCACAGCATAGTTAATATAGTGAATGATACTGTACAAGCATTGTATGACGACAGATGGTAGCTACACTTGGGGTGGGTATAGCATACCATACAGAGATGTCAAATCACTGTGTTATACACCTGAAACCAGTGTAACATTGTGTGTCACCTATGCTTAAATAAAAAAATTACAAATGAATACAAATTCCTAAAACAAAAATCTCTTAGCAGAACATAAGAGGAACACACATTCTTTAATTTCTCAAGGAGTTACCAGTAAGAAATATCATATTTAGGAGTGTAATATTAAAAACACTTCCAGTAAAATCAGAAATTTTATACCTTATTTCACCTGTAATATTCAAAATTATACTTGAGATATTAGGCAATCCTAAACATAGGGGATAAAAGAGGGGGAGAAACAAGAGATATGCCAGTATTTGTAGACTTCACAATTATACACCCAAAATACACAAGGGAATAACTGACAAGCCGTTATAACTCATAGAACGAGTCCATTAAGATATCTAGATCCAATCTCAAAACACAAAAATCCATAGCTTTCCTGTATACCAGCCATAAATGACTAGAAAATATGAAAAGAAATGCAGTCCCATCCTTAAAAGCAATAAAATGATAAAGATACATTGAGTAAAATTCTCACACAAAAATATGCAAAATATTTTGGGAGAAAAATACTAAATTTTATACAAGCTCAAAATGACCAGAGGGAAAAGAGACATGTATTGAGCTCATGAATGCGAAGGCTCACTATTGAAGCCTTGTGTATGAAGGAAAGAATGCCTCCCAATATATACATTTAATGCTCTTCCATTCAGAAACTTCAATAAGATTTTTCAGGAGTGGCAAAAAATTGATTCAGAAAATCACATGTAAATATAAATAGACAAAATAATGCAAGACAATTACCAAGATCATTATAATAATGATAAGACA
This sequence comes from Mirounga leonina, assembly GCF_011800145.1. NCBI lineage: Eukaryota > Metazoa > Chordata > Mammalia > Carnivora > Phocidae > Mirounga > Mirounga leonina. The sequence goes on along the minus strand of NW_023270865.1, from coordinate 9,088,880 downwards.
GCATGCACAAGCACTATGCTGTTTTTTTTTTAACATAAATTACCTTAAAATAATAATATAAGCACTAGAAATAGACTCATACATGTATAAGAATTTCATATTTGCGAGGGATAGACAAGAGATTTTTCAGTTAGTGCTGTTGTGTGAGTGTTATATCATTGGCTGTCTATATGGAAAAACGAAGTAAAATTAAATTTCTGTCTGCACACCATAAACAAATTCTGAGTTGAATAAAGGTCTAGATGTTTTAAGAGTCTAAAAATTAAGTAAAGTTATGGAAATGTTTATTAATTTTGTATATTTAATGTCTTTATGGACAACAAAATAAAGTTTGAGAGATTTGATCATATTAGTCCTTGAATCTTCTGGAGAAAAAAGTCTTCATAGCTAAGGTTAAAAATCAAGGAATGGGGCGTGTGGATGGTTCAGTTGATTAAACATCCAACTCTTGATTTTGGCTCAGGTCATGATCTCAGGGTTGTCAGGCTCCACGCTCAAGGGGGGAGTCTGTTGGAGATTCTCTTTCTCTCCTTCTGCCCCTCCCCCTGCTCATGTGCACTTGTGCACTCTCTCTCTCTCTTTCTCTCTCTCTAAAATAAATAAATCTTGAAAAAAAGTCAAGGGATATGCAAATTAAAGCAACAGTTAGATACCACTTTACATGTGTTAGAATGGCCAAAATTGAAAATATTGTAAACCCAAATTGTGATGAAGATGTAGAACAGGAACTCTCTTTTATTGCTGATGGGAATACAAAATGGTACAGTCACTTTGGAAGAAAGTTTGGTGGTTTCATACCAAACTTAATATGCTCTACCCATACTATCCAACAACTGTGCTCCTTGATGTTTACACAAAGGAGTTGAAAATTTATATCCACACAAAAACCTGCACACAGTTGTTTGTAGCAGTTTCATTCATAATTGCCAAAACTTGGAAACAACCAAGACATCATTCAGTAGGTGAATGGATAAACTGTGGTCCATCCAGACAATGGATCATTATTTAGCACTAAAAAGAAATGAGCTATTGAGCCATAAAAAGACATGGGATAAGTGTAAATGCATATCGCTAAGTGAAAGAAGCCAATCTGAAAAGGCAACATGCTGTATGATTCTAACTTATGATGTTATGGAAAAGGCAAACTATGGGGACAGTAAAAAGATCAGTGATTGCCACTGATAAGTGGAGCACTGAGGACTCAGAGGGCACTGAAAATACTCTGTATGATATCATAATAATGGGTACATATAATTACAGATTGGTCCAAAGCCAGTGAACGTATAATAACACCAAGAGTGAACTGTAAGGTCAACTGTGGAGTTTGGGCGATTATGATGTGTCAGTCTAGATTCAACCATTGTAACCAATATACTACTTTGGTGGGAGATGTTGATAATGGGGGATATGCTTGTATAGGGCAGGGAGTATATGAGATATCTATACCTTTCTCTTCACTTTTTACTATGAACCTAAAACTACTCTTAAGAAAGTAAAATTTTGGTAGAAAAAAAGCTAATGGAAATACACACTTATAAAAGCAACAAATAAATACCATGAATATGTAAAAAACTCCCATGCGTGAATTTTCAAAAGTACTAATAAAACATCATAAAATGTGAAGAGGAAAGGAAAAGAAAACACAAATGGACAGTATACACAAGAAGAGATGTTCAACCTTGCTTATATTCATTAAGTACAAATTAGAAGGATATACAGTTTTCCAGGCATCGAATTGGTCTTATGATATAAAGGTTAGCTGTAAGTGTGGGAACTCTGGGACTCAAAGTGCAGAATAGCCATTTGGGAAGGTACTTTCGCAATATTATTTTAAATTTGACATTCGTGGGAGTGCCTGGGTGGTGCAGTCGGTTGAGCGTGGGACTCTTGATTTCAGCTCAGGTCTTGATCTCAGGGTCGTGAGATTGAGCCCTGGGTTGGGCTTCACACTGTGTGGAGTCTGCTTATGACTCTCTCTCCCTCTCCTTCTCCCCCTCCCCTCCCCACTCTCTGTCTCTTTCTAAAATAAATAAATAAATCTTTAAGAAAAATAAATTTGACATTTGCTTTGCTCATCCTCCAGCAATTTCCTAGATCAAGGATTCTAAAAATGTATCTCCACTGTGATAGCATCATTATCACCTGGGACTATGTTAGAAATGCAGTGTTTCTGGCTTTTAGCAGGTCTTTCAGGTGATCCAAATGCCAAAATTTGACAACTGTTATGACCATCATTGGGAAATAAGGGATGACAGAACCATGTGATGTAACACTATGCTACAATTAAGAAAATATGAGATAGATCTATATGCCTTGACACACCAAGATATATTGTTGTCAACAAAGCAAGCTACAGAGCAGGACATGGAGGTCAGCCATTTATGTAAGTGGTTCAGATAAGGCTTGAGTCTTACCTGAAATGATTCCATTTGTTACAAAGGAAAAAGTATTACATATGATATATGCACATTAAAATGAACAACTACAAAGGCCTTATTGAGAATGACTAGCCAGTGTAGACCTAATAGAACCATCATTGCCAAGAGGGCCATGTCTGGCATGATTTCCAAATTGGGGTATGCCCATGCCATAAAGTACATGTTGGGCTTTTGGAGGTTATATTAGCTATACTGCTTAAATGTGCAGTTTTGACACCCCCAAACCAGAAAAAAATAGAACTTTATTAGTTTTAATTATGGATTGACACAGGGGCCTTTGCTTGTTCTATACATCAGATGGCCTATGAAATTGGTAGTGCACATATAAACGGAAGGAGTTGGAATTTTATAATGCAGCAATGTGCCTCAGTGATTGTTCATTGCCTTCGATTTATTCAGTTTAAATGGTGTCATAGAGCATGTTCTTTTAATATTATTGAAACTTGATGATACTTTGTAATGGCTACTGAGGTTAAAAAAATTATTTTAGACAAATGTGAACAGGTTAAACTATCACTAATGGAAAAGTTGCAAACTTCAAATTTATGAAATAAAAAGGTTTCAAATTTTCCTCAATTTTCCTGTGATGACAGGTGGCTCTTCACAGTATGCTACGTGTTTGAAAACATATTTGAAAAGAAAACACATTTTAAAAAGTAGATAAAATTTGCCTTTAAAAGTGAAGAGCAAGTTAACTGCCTTTATAAATGAATTATGCTCTAGAAAGAGCATTTTGAATGTTTGAAAGAGCTTGGAATGTGTGATTAATCATTACGTGATTTTGTTGCTAAAATCATGTAAGCCTTTGTGTACTTTTTTCCATATTTACTTACTTAAATCCTGAAAAATCAGCGTTCTAAACATTTTTGATTACTCAAACAATTGTATTGGAATTTGGACCCATTTGCTTCAAAATATTAGCATGAAACAACTGGACAACTGGATGATGACAGGAGTGGAAATAAAAATTCCTACCTCAAATTCAGCAAAATATTCCTTAATAATAATTAACTTTGGTCAATTACAAATGCTTTATCAAACATGTGCAAAAGGGAGCATCCCATCTCTTACTCCTGCACGGTTTCCTCCTTTGCTGTTCAGCTCTTTATCTGTTACCCTCTTTGAAGCTAAGCCCTATAATTCTGTATTTAGTCATCCAAAAGCTGCCTTTTCCTCTCCTTGCCTATCCTACTCATGCATCTATCCTTTTGGATGACTTTATGGAAGTTGTAGAAAGGGCATCGCTGTCCTGTGCGTAAGTCTAGTTCAAGGAGCTGACTCACAACGACCATGGTCACCTCTTAGGACTCTAGAACATCTTGTGTCCTGTGCATTTGCTATAGGATGCAATAATCATTTTTCATGAAGCTTATTATTTCATTCAAATTTTCAACATACACAAATACCTAAGATGAACAAAATATAATTCCCACAAAAACTGGTGAACTAGGGAGAAAACAGTTAATACAAAAGAGTAAACAAGTGATGGGGAGAGCCTGGGACCATATGGCTTACCTGACCAGCCAGGAGGAGAAAGGAATTAAGGAATGTTTTCAGCAGAAGTAGTATTGGCCAGGAGGAAAGAGAGGACATTCTAGGAATAAGCAAAGGTAGGAAAATGTAAAACAGTACAGTTTTGAGGGAAAATTACTACAGTTTGCTTTGCTATGTTAGAAAGCCTGTAAGCAGGTGATGAAGCCTCTTGTTTTTAGGAAACTTTTTTATTACTGAATTATAAATTTATAGTTCTCAGCCCTGGCTATGCATCAAAATTGTCTGGGACCCAACCCCAAGACTACTGAATCAGTACTTCAGGTTGGGAGCTCAGGCACTAGATTTTTTTTTTTTTTTTTTTTTACAACATCAGTTACTTCTGAGGGGTTGAGAAATTTGTGTATAAAGTGTCTGTATTTAATATTGTTTTGATGTTGCAAGGCCTTCCTACAGTGATGTTTATCTATTTCAGTAGGTACCTGCTGCACTGAAGGCAGTACTCTTGTAGATTTGAGCAGAGTACTAAGGGTTCTTAGCACTGTCTTGAGCATAAAGTTATAGGCTAATTTAATGTGGAGGAATAACATTAATAACAAGCTTGTGGAAATTCTGAATACCATGCTAAGCTATTTAAAATTTAAATTGGTTAAAAGGTGGCTGATGATTGAACAAAACCAACTACAGCTAAAAATTAGATGTGGCCCATGGAACATTCTCCATGATAGATCACATGGTAGGTCAGAAAACACGTCTCAATAAACTCAAAAATGTTGAAATCCTATCAAACATCTTTTCTAACCACAATGTTATGAAACTAAAAATCAATTACATGAAGAAAACTGGAAAAACCACAAATGCATGGATATTAAACAACATGCTACTGAACAACAACTGGGTTATTGAAGAAATCAAAAGAGAAAATAACAACAAAAAAATACCCAGAGATAAGTGAAAACAGAAATCCAACAAAGTGGAATCTATGGGATGCAGCAAAAGCGGTTCTAAGAGCAATATAGGCCTACCTCCAGAATTAATAAAAATCTCAAAAGTCTAACTTTACACTTAAAGGAACTAAAAAAAGAAGAAAAAAAATGAAGCTTTAAGTTACTAGAAGGAAGGAAATAATAAAGATCAGAGTGGAAATAAATGAAATCAGGACTAAAAAGACAATAGAAAAAGATCAGCAAGACCAAGAGCTCATTTTTTGAAAAGATAAACAAAATTGACAAACTTTTAGCTAGATTCACCAAAGAAAAGAGAGAAGGTTCAAGTTAATAAAATCAGAAAAGAAAGAAAAGTTACAACTGACACCACAGAAATACAAAGGATTTAAAACGCTAATAGGAACAATTATATGCCAACAATTGGACAATCTAGAAGAAATGGATAAATTCCTACAAATGTACAATCTGTACAAGACTGAATCATGAAGAAATAGAAAGTCTGAATAGACTGATTACTACTAAGGAGATTGAATCAGCAATCAAAAACCTCCCAACAAACAAAAGTCCAGGACCAGATGGCTTCATTGGTGAATTCTACCAAACATTCAAAGAAGATTTAACACCTGTACTCAAACTATTTCAAAAAATGGAAGAAGAGGGAATGCTTCTAAACTCATCTCATGAGTCCAGTTTTAACCTTTATACCAAAACCAGACAAAAACACTACACAAAAAGAAAGAAAATTATAGGCCAATATCCTTGATTAGCATAGATGTAAAAATCCTCAACAAAGTATTAGCAAACCGAATTCACCAGTACATTAAAAGAATCGTGTACACCGTGATCAAGTGGGATTTATATCAGGGATAGAAGGATGGTTTATTTCTGCATATCAATCATTGTAATACACCACATTAACAAAATGAAAGATAAAAATCATATGATCATCTCAATAGATGCAGAAAAAGCATTCGACAAATTTCAAAATCCATTTATGATAAAAACGCTCAACAAAATAGGTATAAAGAGAAGGTACCCTCAACATAATAAAAGCCATATATGACAAACCCACAGCTAATATCATACTCAAGGGTGAAAAGCTGAAAGTTTTCCTCTAAGATCAGGACTAAGACAAGGATGCCCACTCTCTTCACTTTTTTTTCTGTTGGAAGTCTTAGGCACAACAATTAGGCAAGAAAAAGAAATAAAAGACATTCACGTTGGAAAGGAAGAGGTAAAACTGTCACTATTTACAGATGACATGTTACTATGTATAGAAAACCCTGAAGACCACCACAAACAGTGTTAGAACTAATAAATGAATTCAGTAAAGTTGCAGGATACAAAATTAATATACAAAAGTCTGTTGTGTTCCTATACACTAGTAACAAAATATTTAGAGAAATCAAGGAAACAATACCATATTCAGTTGCATCAAAAAGAGTAAAATATCTAGGATAAATTTAACCAAGAAGGTGAAAGACTTGTACACTGAAAACTGAGACATTGATGAAAGTAATTGAAGAAGACACAAATAAATGGAAAGATATTCCTTGCTCATGGATAGGAAAATTAATACTGTTAAGATGTCTATACTACCCAAAGAAATCTACAGATTCAGAGGAATCCCTATCAAACTTCCAAGGGCATTTTTCACAGAATAGAACAAATGAATCTAAAATTTGCATAAAACCGCAAAGATCCCAAATAGACAAAGCTATCTTGAGAAAGAACAAAGTTAGAGGAACCATGCTCTCAGATTTCAAACTATGCTACAAAGCTGTAGTAATCAAAACAGTATGGTATTGGCATAAATACAGACACATTGATCAATGGAACAGAATAAAAAGGCTAGAAATAAACCCACATGTAGGTGCTCGATTAGTTGTGATAAAGAAGCCAAGAATACACAATGGGGAGAAAAAGTCTCTTCAATAAATGGTGCTGAGAAAATTGGGCAGCTACAAGGAAAAGAATGAAACTGGACCACTATCTTACACCACCTACAAAAATTAACTTAAAATTGATTAAAGACTTGAGTGTAAGACCTGAAATGATAAAATTCCTAGAAGAAAGCTTAGGCTGTAAACTTGTTTTGTTTTGCATCTGACTCCAAAGGCAAGGGCAACAAAAGCAAAAATAAACAAATGGAAGTACATCAAACTAAAAAGCTTCTCATAGTGAAAGTAATCAACAAAATGAAAAGGCAACGTACAGTGGTGGGTTCCTTTCTGGGTTTTCTATCCTGTTCCATTGATCTATGTGTCTATTTTTGTGCCAGTGCCATACTGTTTTGATCACTAGAGCTCTCTAATAAATCTTGAAGTCCAGAATTGTGATGCCTCCAGCTTCGCTTTTCTTTTTCAAGGATGCTTTGGCTATTCTTTTGTAGTTCCATATAAATTTTAGGATTATTTGTTTTAGCTCTAGCTGAAAAATGTTCTTGGTATTTTGGTAGGGATTGCATTAACTGTGCAGATTGCTTTGAGTAGTATAGACATTTTGATAATACTTGTTCTTCCAATCCATGAGCATGGAATATTTTTCCAGTTCTTTGTGTTATCTTCAGTTTTTTTCATCAGTGTTTTATAGTCAATCTTCAATCAAACAGGAAAGAATAACCAATGGGAAAAAGACAGTATCTTCAACAAATGGTGTTGGGAGAACTGGACAGCAACATGCAAAAGAATGAAACTGGATCACGTTCTTATACCAAACACAAAAATAAATTCAAAAAGGATTAACGACCTAAATTTGAGACTTAAAATCATAAAAATCTTAGAGGAGAACACAGACAAGGATAGTAACCTCTTTAACATCTCTGTAGCAACTTCTTTTAGATAGGTCTCCTGAGGCAAAGGAAACAACAACAAAAACAAACTATTGGGATTTCATCAAAATAAAAAGCTTCTACACAGCAAAGAAAGCAATCAACAAAACTAAAAGGCATCCTAGGGAATGGGAGAAGATATTTGCAAATGACATATGTGATAAAGGGTTAATATCCAAAATAGATAAAGAATTTATAAAATTCAACACTCAAAAAATGAATAATCCAGTTAAAAATGGGCAGAAGACATGAACAGACATTTCTCCAAAGAAGACATCTAGATTGCCAACAGACATGTGAAAAGATATCCAACATCACTCATCATCAGGGAAATACAGCTCAAATCTACAATGAGATATCACCTCACACCTATCAGAATGGCTAAAGTCAACAACACAAGAAACAACAGGTGTTGGTGAGGATGTGGAAAAAGAAACCCTCTTGCACTGTTAGTGGGAATACAAACTGGAGCAGCCGCTCTGGAAAACAGTATGGAGGTTTCTCAAAAAGTTAAAAATAGATCTACGCTATGACCTAGCAATTCACTACTAGGTATTTACCCAAAGAATACAAAAATACTAATTCAGAGGGATAAATGCACCCCAATGTATATAGCCATATTATTTACAATAACCAAATTATGGAACTAGCCCAAGTGCCCATCAACTGATGAATGGATAAGGAATATGCAGTATATATACATAATGGAATATTACTCAACCATAAAAAGAGTGAAATCTTGCCATTTGCAATGACATGGATGGAGCTAGAGTAAGCAAAATAAGGCAGTCAGAGAAAGACAAACACCATATGATTTCACTCGTATGTGGAATTTAAGAAACAAAGGTATAAAAGAACAGAGTAGAGGCAAACCAAGGAACAGACTCTTAACTATAGCGAGCAAACTGATGGTTACTAAAGGGGAGGTGGATAAAGGGATGGGTAAAATAAGTGATTAAGTATTGCATTTGCTGTGATAAGCATCAGGTATTGTATCGAAGTATTGAATCACTATGTTGTACACCTGAAACTACTATTACACTGTATGTTAAGTAACTTCTATTTAAATAAAAACTTAAAATAAGAAAGAAAAGGCAACTAACTGAATAGAAGAAGACATTTGTAAGTTATATGTCCATAGGGGGTTAATATTCAAAATATATAAAGAATACTTACCACTCAAGGAAAACACAAACAATTTGATTAAACAATGAGTGGAGGATCTGAATAGACATTTTTCCAGTGAACCAATACAGATAGCCAATAGGTACGTGAAAAGGTGCTCAACATCCCTAACCATCAGGAAAATGTAAATCAAAACCACAAAGGGATCGATCACCTAATACCTGTCAGAGGGGCTATTATCAAAAAGATAAGTTATAACAAGTGTTGGTGAGGATGTGGAGAAAAGGGAATCCTTGTGTACTGTTCGTAAAAATAGAAGTTGGTGTAGCCACTATGGAAAACAGTATGGAGGCTCCTCATTCGCTTAATTCTACTCCCGAAAGTAATTTACACTGTATGTTAACTAACTGGAATTTAAATAAAACTTTAAAGAAAAACAAAAAAAAAATCCCACCTAAAAATAGAACTGTTGAATGACCCAGTAATTCCACTCCTGGGTATCTATTTAGAAAAACAAAAATGGTAATTAAAAAAGACTTATGCACCCCTATGGTCATTGCAATATTATTTATATTAGCTGAGATATAGAAACAAAGTGTTCATGGATGGATGAATGGATAAAGAAGAGGTGGTATATATACAGTGGAATATTACTCAGCCATCAAAAAGAATGAAATCTTTTTGCAATAACATGGTTGGATCTAGAGGGTATTATGCTAAGTGAAATAAGTCAGAGAAAGACAAATACCACATGATTTCACTTGTATTTGGAATATAAAAAACAAAACAAAGAAAACCCAGACTCAGAGATAAAGAGAGCCGATTATTGACAGCCAGAGCAGAGGTGAACAGGGAAGTGGGGGGGGGGGTACAGCAAGAAGTACAAATTTCTAGTTATAAAATAAATAATCCAAGGGGATGTAATATATAGCATGGGAAATATAATCAATAATATTGTATTAACTTTATGTGGTGACAGATGGTAACTAGACTTATTGAGTTGATCATTTCACAATGTATACAAAGGTCAAGTACACCTAGAACTAATGTCATATTGTATGTCAACTATACTTCAATTAAAAAAAAGTTAGATGTGGCGATCAGGTAATGACTGCAGCTTTGAAATCTTCTGAAAAATACTTTTAAATATGGTTTGAACAAGAGAAGTATCACTGCATTTTCAGCATATCTTCTTCAAAAGCAGTGAACTTGAAGTTGTACACATGAGTATCTGCTGTGTATTTCTTGGGAAACCAGAGCCCTGTCAATACATATTAATTATTTACAGTTCAATGTAAAGGTACATTGAAGATTGAACACATTCTCAGTAGGAATGGGAAGTGGAAATATTCCCCCAACAAAATACAACTGCATTTTAGGATTCGCTTTCACCTTTTTTACTGAAACTCAAAAGATCACTGCAAAAAATAATCTTCCTCGAAATAGTATTTCCTAACTCATCTTAAAACTAGAGGCCCTGTTGTTCAGGCATGCATACACATGGTTGCACACACACATGCACACACACACTGATGAGAACCCTTTGTTAAGTGATTGGAATTTGTACTAAATCCAGTGATTTCTAATATAAACAGTCAAAAATTTTAAATGGAGTTTCAGTAATCCTTTCTCTTAATTAAAAATCTTAAAATGCTCCAAATCCAGGCTACTAAGAAATAAAAAGTAAATGTCACAAATGCTCTGCATAATTAGACCGATTATAGATGAGATTAGAAATGTCATAATTGGGGAACCTATTTCTTAGTGTGGCTCTGGTGGCTAAATGGTGGCATATAAATGAGTCCTTAGAAAAGTGGCTGAAATAAATGAGTAAATAGTGTTTAATAAATCATGAATTGTGGTTATTAGTATTGTTGCACTTATTTTACTTATGATTTGTGTTCATCCTCAAATCTTTTTCTGAGTTGGTATTATAGATGGAAACATTTAGCATGTCTTCATTATGGACAGACTTTTTAATCTGGGTATGCATATGCATAACAGTTATGCTTAGTTCTGTTTAACCAGATCAGTATGCAAAGATACTGTCTTCTAAGTTAAGAAAAAAAAAATAGTATTAATAAAGCCTTACAGTTTTAAAAAATTTCAAGGTCTTTAATAACTTGCCTATTGTTCCATAGTCCAAAAGTCCTATATCTGGCCCATGGGATCATTCCATCCATAACATTCCACAAACTGATATCTGATTTTAGCTCTGGAGGACATCTACATTGTTGCTCTGATGGGACTTTATTGTCTAAGCTATTTTGCATCTTTGTGGCAGCCAACTACGAGGAGGGTGAAGATTTTCTTCCTCTGGCATTTTCATGATCTGACTTCTGGCTCCTGATTTTATTCTAATACTTAGAAAAAGTATTAGAGACAATGACACTCTTGTGCAATAATAAACTAAATATGTGGGTAAACCCTAAAAATATCCCTGAGAATCACAAGCTCAGCATATTAGTTAGCACACTGTGAGAACTTTGGACAAATGAAGATAAATGTTTATGCACAAAAGTTATTAAGGAAAATATGTCTGACTTAGAAGGAGAGAGATTTTGAGGAGGAGTTCTTCATTTTTTACTTTAGTCCAAAATAAACTAACTTTCCGTAATGGTACTAGGATAGTATTATTTTCGTTTATTAAGCACTTAAAATTCAAGTTATTTTTACATGATTTTTTAATGTTACATGCTTTCCATGTCTGTTATTTTTCCATTGTCTCTGACTTCCATGAACATTTGTTTGATGTCCTGTATGTTTCTGAGGAGGTCAATTCTTTTTTTAAAGTGTTTCTTTTATTTTCAGTTAGTTAACATACAGTATTATATTTGTTTCAGGGTACAATATAGTGATTCAACACTTACATGCATCACCTGGTGTTCATTATATGACAAGTGTGCTCCTTAAACCTGATCACCCATTTCACCCATCCCCACCCACCTCCTCTTTGGTAACCATTAGTTTGTTTGCTGTAGTTAAGAGTCTTGTTCCTTGGTTTGCCTCCACTCTGTTCTTTTATACCTTTGTTTCTTAAATTCCACATATGAGTGAAATCATATGGTGTTTGTCTTTCTCTGACTGCCTTATTTTGCTTACTCTAGCTCCATCCATGTCATTGCAAATGGCAAGATTTCATTCTTTTTTTGTGCTGAGTAATACTCCATTGTGTGTGTGTGTGTGTGTGTGTGTATACACACACAAATATATATATATATACACACATACACTGCATCTTCCTTATCCATTCATCAGTTGATGGGCACTTGGGCTATTTCCATAATTTGGCTATTGTAGATAATGTGGCTATATACATCGGAGTGCATGCATCCCTTTGAATTAGTATTTTTGTATTCTTTGGATAAATACCTAGTAGTGCAGTTGCTGGGTTGTAGGGTAGCTCTATTTTTAACTTTTTGAGGAACTTCCATACTGTTTTCCAGAGTGGCTGCCCCAGTTTGTATTCCCACTAACAGTGCAAGAGGGTTTCTGTTTCTCCACATCCTCGCCAACAGCTGTTGTTTCTTGTGTTGTTGACTTCAGCCATTCTGACAGGTGTGAGGTGATACCTCATTGTAGTTTTGAGTTGTATTTCCCTGATGATGAGTCGTTGGATATCTTTTCACATGTCTGTTGGCCATCTGGATGTCTTCTTTGGAGAAATGTCTGTTCATGTCTTCTGCGCATTGTCAACTCTTGTCATCATTTTGCCATAGGTGATGCCATTTTCAATAAGGCAATAATAAATATTACAGTATCAACTCCATATTTGTCCACTGATCCCCAAAGAAAGTCTGCCTGTTCCCCAGTGATTTCTGTAATTCTGACACAACTGACATTTGAGAACTAGAATAAAAATGTTGGATGCAGGATCCTTTTGCTGTAGAGGATGACTGTTGTTTTTTCTTACCATGCATCGAGTTCTGTGTTTCAGGCAGAGTCCCTTATACGTGTGAGAGAAGCCTGTCCTTCCTCAGATTTTGTGTTTACTCCTGTGTCAGATTCAGCAGTGAAGCTTTGACCCAACCCTGGCCAATGAACCAACTCCATTCCTGGTCTCAGAACTTGATCCAGGGCTGGAAACATGAACCGAGTTAATCTCATTAACTGAAGAGAAGCAAATGAATGGGAAATACGAATATAAACATTGCATCTCACAGATTCAGTGTTTTGAACATTGATGTATGAAATGCCAAGGTAAACTTGACTCAAGAAGTGTTTTGTGATCAATAGTCAATGAACTGATTATCTAGTTATGGGCAAAATGCCATCTTTGGATTAATGATAGATGGCTATTGTTAAAGTAATTGTGTACAAAGGCTCTGTTTATTGAAGAGAAAGGTGATTCATGTGTAGCTGAGAGGCAAATTCACATGCCAAGAGATGTTTTTTGACATTTTGCTCATGTGAAGGTCAATTATGGTAATTTATTTAAATAATTCATTGAGTATATTAAAACAAAGTAATTGAAAGTGAAGATGTGCTTATACAGTTAAGTTTTTGAAAGAAAATTATAACAAACCTATATATGTTGTGAGTGTTACATATTTATTGAGACTTACTTAATGAAGAGGAATGCTTTTTAACAAATAATCATCCCTGGATTATCCTTTTTGACATTGTAGATTTTATATACTGTTTTTATTGGAAGCACCGATAGCTGGTAATATAACTTACCTAAATTTTTATTATGGAATGCCTTCTAGTTCTCAGTTATTCAATTATTTTGATCATTATCATTAAGAACTTATAACTACAGAATGTTAAAAAATAAAAAATTTTTATCATCTGGTATTCAAGATTATGCCCCCCACTTTTTAAAGGAACATGCAATATTTATTTATTTATTTATTTATTTATTTATTTATTTATTTATTTATTTATTTATTTATTTATTTATTTATTT
>NW_023270865.1:9006427-9075130 GCF_011800145.1 Mirounga leonina | reverse complement strand
TTTATTTATTTATTTATTTATTTATTTATTTATTTATTTATTTATTTGCTACACGATTACTTTGGGAGCATCTCCCTGGGATAAAGCATCATGTCATAGCTATAATCAGGTATATTTTGTGAGGAAATCCCAGATTAGTCACTCATCAGCTGTTAGTGAGGTTGAGTATATTAACTAATCTTTCTAAGTCACTGTTTTCCCATCTATGAAATGATTGGGATTTTTGATATTACATTTCTAATTCTGTGGATAAAAATAATACATGAATAAGCCTATCACATAGTGTATGTTCAAATTATGCTAGCTGTTTTAGAGTCTCATAGACTGCATCTGTTACTTTTCCCCAACTCTGTTTCTGCAGAAACATCTGCATGCTCAGCAGAGGCTTATGATTGGAATTAAATGAACAGGAAATATTCTCTAAAATACATTGTCGGTAGAATGGAAGGTGACAATTTGGAGTCTCAGTGTTTTCAACCGCCTTTTTCTTTCTAACTGGCTGACGAGGGGGACGTTTTCCCTCTGTGCTCTGCTCTGCATCTTCATGACCACAGCAAAAACCAAGATTTGGGTGCCCTTCCCACTGCCCAGGTATATTTGCTTCCTAAGGTGGCTGTAACAAATTACCACAAACTCAGTGGCTTAAAGCAATAGAAATGTATTGTCTCTCAGTTCTGTAGGCTAGAAGTCCTAAATGAACGTGTCAGAAGGGCCAGGCATTCTCTCTTCAAAGGCTCTGGGGGAGACTCTTTCCTTGACCCTTCCTGCTTCAGTTGCTTGCCAGTCATCCTTGGCATTCCTTGGCTTCTGGCGGCATACTGCAGTCTCTGCCTCCATCATCGCATGACTTTCTTCTCTCTATGTGGGTCTGTTTCCCAACTTTCCTCTAATTAAGGATACCAGTCATTGGATTAGCTCACACCCCAATCCAATATGACTTCATCTAAACTTGATTATATATGCAAAGACCTGGGGCACCTGGGTGGTTCAACGGTTAAATGTCCGATTCTTGATTTTGGCTCAGGTCGTGATCTCAGGGTCATGAGATCGAGCCCAACATAGAGGGTCCGTGCTCAGTGGGGAGTCTGCTTGAGATTCTCTCCCTCTCTCTCTGCCCCTCCCCTGCGTTCTCTCTCTCTCAGAATAAATAAATGGATCTTTAAAAGGATATGTGCAAAGCCCCTATTTACAGATGTCATATTCATAGGTTCTAGGTTGATACAACTTTTGGGGGCTACTGCTCAAGACAATACACCAAGGCTTCAGACACATGCTGCATCCCTAGTCTCTTCTGGAAACGAGGGATTCTCACATGAGAACAACACATAGCCTTCTTGACATTCTGTAGGAACAGAAAAGGCCAAGCTCTACTTGTGCTTTATCCATATCAACTTATTAGGTAAAATATCACAAGCTGTAAATCTTCCATGGGGCAATATTCTCCATGAGAGAGTGATATCAAATAGGAAGAGAACTGGGGAGAATGCAATGCAGGGACACTCAGAACAGGTATCGAGTGCTCACTGGTATTATGACCTAAACCCTCCTGTGTGATCTATCTCATCTCATATCAGGATAGTACTTGGTGTTCTGCCAATTTTACAGATGAGGAAATGGATGTTTAAGTTACATGACTTCTCCAAGGTCCTATAGCTAATACATGGCACAGGAAAATTTTATGTTCAATTTTCTCCAAAGCAAATGTCCAAGTTCCTTCCTGTTTGCCAAAGATTTAGGATATATATTTTTTTCCTCTTTTAATTGTCCACTGAATTTCTGTCATCTTTTCTTATGTGAAGTCAAAATGGTGGAATAATTTCTGAAAAGAGAATGTGGTGAAAATGACATTTTTCTCCACCCTTTAAAGTGGTATTTGGTACTCAAACGTGTCCTCTCAATCCTCTTTCTTTTGCTGTCTTTGATATAAGCCCTTTCTGACTACTGCCCATCAGTCAGACAAGCTGTGCATTTTAAAGGACAGAAGGCAAGCTAGAATGGATTTGGATGTAAGAAGTGAGGTGCTGGGAGGGGCGCCTGGGTGGCTCAGTCGGTTGAGCATCTGCCTTCGGCTCAGGTCATGATCTCAGGGTCCTGGGATCCAGCCCTGCATTGGGCCCCCTGCTCCGTGGGGAGCCTGCTTCTCCTTCTCCCTCTGCTGCTCCCCCTGCTCATGCTCTCTCTCTCTCTTGCTCACTCTTTCAAATAAATAAATGAAATCTTAAAAAAAAAGTTAAAAAAAAATGAGGTGCTGATGGTTGTGTTTCCAGATAAACACTGTTGTAAGTCAGAAAAGCACCAGCATTTGAAGTTTGTTGTTAGGGACTGTCTCTTCTATATTCAGAAAAAGAGTGAAAGGTAGCACAAAATGGACGGGTATTCTACAGCTGAAAAAATACATTCCTTCAGTCAAGACAGATACATATGATTTCCATTTTGCAAGTGACAATACAAGTGATTACTCATCAATATGGCCAGCGTATAAACCAGTGATTCAGGCAAAAGCCAGCATTGTTTTGTTCTCTATCTACAAAGGAGCAAATTGATTTAGACTTAAAATATATTCCAATGAACCATTCTGTGTATTTATTGAATAATAAATGACCCAGTATCACTAAGGTTTATTCAGTTGTTTGCTTTGTTTTAAACTAATACTTAAATTTCCTTCTGCTCAATAGTTTTGATAACCAGTTTCAATCCTGCAGATTAATGTACTGTCCCTTCTTGCTTGACGGTATTTTATCTCCTCTAACAAATTGTTTAGAACAGCAAAAGCAAAACTGAAAAGATAATGCCTATGGATGAACCCTATTGTTCATTCTCATAGTATTAAAAAAAGAATTTAGGGGCACCTGGGTGGCTCAGTCGTTAAGTGTCTGCCTTCGGCTCAGGTTGTGATCCCAGGACCCTGAGATCGAGCCCCGTGTCGGGCTCCCTGCTAGGTGGGAAGCCCACTTCTCCCTCTCCCACTCCCCCTGCTTGTGTTCCCTTTCTCACTGTCTCACTCTCTGTCAAATAAATAAATAAAATCTTAAAAAAAAAAGAATTTAATGGCTTCTACATAATGATTTCCTTTTAAAATTGATTGGGTATAAATTTGCACTGTTTTTCTTCTGGTCCTCATATGTGAAAACTAGCTGTAAAGCAAAACAAAATTGTCAGAGCTCTGTCCTTAAACAGCATCTGGGGCTAAGGCTAAGCTTGGGGTAACTAATTCTGCATTGCAATAGTTTTTAAATCACATGGCTATGTTATTCCTTAGATAACAATTAACTGTTTTGAGTAATATTATTGTAGTGCACAAAATAGGAAACCTAAAAAGAACTGAATTTTACTGATTGAAAAAAATTCATTATATTTGTGTGGACTTACAGACATATTTTTTTTTATTTGACAGAGAGAGACACAGCGAGAGAGGGAACACAAGCAGGGGGAGTGGGAGAGGGAGAAGCAGGCTTCCCACAGGGCAGGGAGCCCAATGTGGGGCTCGATCCCAGGACCCTGGGATCATGACCTGAGCCGAAGGCAGACGCTTAACGACTGAGCCACCCAGGCGCCCCAACTTACAGACATATTTAAATGTACATGTGGATGCATTGTTTTTCCTGTTACATTCTACAGTGAGTGTGTGAACTCTAGCAGATTATTGAGAGAAAGGGGGTGGTGTTCAGTGGCCGATTTCATGGTGGGCAGTCACTGTTCACAGAAGCTCCCTCTGGGATACTCTGAATCCAACTTGGCACTCACGCCAGAGAGTCCCATAGAGCATGAGGACTTGGGTCATCTTGTATTAAGCTCGTTGAAGCAAGGATGCATCTTCCTTAACTGGCCCACTACCTAATTTATTTCAGATTCTGTAACCGTGGCAAATTTGAATTACGATAAATCATTCTGAGAATGTCTATTTAAAGAGGTAGAAGATGAATTCATGACACCTATTTTGCCCCCTTGAACCATATCCTAATAAAATATTTTAAAATTCTGCTGCAGATTTCTAGGTGCTCTGATTCCTGATTTAACAGAACTTTGCTGTTATCTCTTGGTTTTGTGTGACATTTTCATTTAACCAAAGGGTTCAGTGGCCAAAAGATCAGACAACTATATCTGCTCTTCTGAAATTAAAAGGAATTTACCATCTTTTAAAAGAAAAGGACCGCTTGTGTGTTTAATCTGTATTTTACTCTTTAAGGCAAATATATTTACCATGTAGTTTATATACCTCTTCGAGAATTTTACGTAAATTTGAGACTTCTTAGTAAAATTTACAAGCGCATAGGTATGCAACTTTTCAGAGACAATTTAAAATATTCAGAGTTTACTATAAGCCCTTGAACCCCAAGTTAAGAACCCTTAACTAAATTTTATGTTATTATTATTATTATTAATTCTACCACCAGAAAACCAAGACAAAAAGCCCTACCACTTGATTTTATATTCTTTATCAAAATGAATTCAATAGAGATATAATTTTAAAAATAAAACTTTAGAAATAGTTAAGAGAATATTGGAAAATCAAAGGCAGAAATCACAAAAAGAGTCAAAGGTTGAATAAAGATTTAAAAAATAAAAAAAATTATTTACTGTATTTCAAATTTCTAGGGCAACCCTCTCCGGTCCCCTTCCTCCTCCAGAGCTTTGTACAATCACTTTGCTATTGCTCAATAAACCTTGCTTTGCTGCCCCCCCCCCCCCCAAAAACCACAACCAATCGAACAAACTTCAAATTTCTTTTTTAAAATTTTTTATTGTTATGTTAATCACCATACATTACATCATTAGTTTTTGATGTAGTGTTCCATGATTCATTGTTTGTGCATAACACCCAGTGCTCCATACAGAACGTGCCCTCTTTAATACCCATCACCAGGCTAACCCATTCTCCCACCCCCCTCCCCTCTAGAACCCTCAGTTTGTTTTTCAGAGTCCATCATCTCTCATGGTTCATCTCCCCCTCCGATTTCCCCCCCTTCATTCTTCCCCTCCTGCTATCTTCTTCTTTTTTTTCTTATATTGCATTATTTGTTTCAGAGGTACAGATCTGTGATTCAACAGTCTTGCACAATTCACAGCACTCACCATAGCACGTACCCTCCCCAATGTCTATCACCCAGCCACCCGTCCCTCCCACCCCACCCCCCACTCCAGCAACCCTCAGTTTGTTTCCTGAGATTAAGAATTCCTCATATCAGTGAGGTAATATGATACATGTCTTTCTCTGACTTCTTTCGCTCAGCATAACACCCTCCAGTTCCATCCACATCATTGCAAATGGCAAGATCTCATTCCTTTTGATGGCTGCATAATATTCCATTGTATATATATACCACATCTTCTTTATCCATTCATCTGTCGATAGACATCTGCTCTTTCCACTGTTTGGCTATTGCGGACATTGCTGCTATAAACATCGGGGTGCACATACCCCTTCGGATCCCTACATTTGTATCTTTGGGGTAAATACCTAGTAGTGCAATTGCTGGATCGTATGGTAGCTCTATTTTCAACTTTTTGAGGAACCTCCATACTGTTTTCCATAGTGGTTGCACCAGCTTGCATTCCCACCAACAGTGTAGGAGGGTTCCCCTTTCTCCGCATCTCCGCCAACATCTGTTGTTTCCTGACTTTGAATTTTAGCCATTCTGACTGGTGTAAGGTGGTATCTCATTGAGGTTTTGATTTGGATTTCCCTGATGCCGAGCGATGTTGAGCACTTTTTCATGTGTCTGTTGGCCATTTGGATGTCTTCTTTGGAAAAATGTCTGTTCATGTCTCCTGCCCATTTTTTGATTAGATCATTTTTTCTTTGGGTGTTGAGTTTGATAAGGTCTTTATAGATTTTGGATACTAGCCCTTTATCTGATATGTAATTTGCAAATATCTTCTCCCATTCTGTTGGTTGTCTTTTGGTTTTTGTTGACTGTTTCTTTTGCTGTGCAAAAGCTTTTTATCTTGATGAAGTCCCAATAGTTCATTTTTGCCCTTGCTTCCCTTGCCTTTGGCGATGTTTCTAGGAAGAAGTTGCTGCAGCTGAGGTTGAAGAGGTTGCTGCCTGTGTTCTCCTTTAGGATGTTGATGGACTCCTGTCTCACATTTAGGTCTTTCACCCATCTTGAGTCTATTTTTGTGTGTGGTGTAAGGAAATGGTCCAGTTTCATTCTTCTGCATGTGGCTGTCCAATTTTCCCAACACCATTTGTTGAAGAGACTTTCTTTTTTCCATTGGACATTCTTTCCTGCTTTGTCAAAGATGAGTTGACCATAGAGTTGAGGGTCCATTTCTGGGCTCTCTATTCTGTTCCATTGATCTATGTGTCTGTTTTTGTGCCACTACCATACTGTCTTGATGATGACAGCTTTGTAATAGAGCTGGAAGTCCGGAATTGTGATGCCACCAGCTTTGCTTTTCTTTCTCAACATTCCTCTGGCTATTCGGGGTCTTTTCTGGTTCCATTACAAATTTTAGGATTATTTGTTCTATTTCTTTGAAAAAAGTTGTGATGGTATTTTGATGGGGATTGCATTGAATGTGTAGATTGCTCTAGGTGGCATTGACATCTTCACAATATTTGTTCTTCCAATCCATGAGCATGGAACGTTTTCCCATTTCTTTGTGTCTTCCTCAATTTCTTTCATGAGTATTTTATAGTTTTCTGAGTACAGATCCTTTGCCTCTTTGGTTAGATTTATTCCTAGGTATCTTATGGTTTTGGATGCAATTGTAAATGGGATCAACTCCTTAATTTCTCTTTCTTCTGTCTTGTTGTTGGTGTATAGGAATGCCACTGATTTCTGTGCATTGATTTTATATCCTGCCACTTTACGGAATTCCTGTATGAGTTCTAGCAGTTTTGGGGTGGAGTCTTTTGCGTTTTCCACATAAAGTATCATATCATCTGCAAAGAGTGAGAGTTTGACTTCTTCTTTGCCGATTTGGATGCCTTTTATTTCTTTTTGTTGTCTGATTGCTGTGGCTAGGACTTCTAATACTATGTTGAATAGCAGTGGTGATAGTGGACATCCCTGCCGCATTCTTGACCTTAGGGGGAAAGCTCTCAGTTTTTCCCCATTGAGAATGATATTCATTGTAGGTTTTTCATAGATGGCTTTTATGATAATGAAGTATGTACCCTCTATCCCTATACTTTGAAGAGTTTTGATCAAGAAAGGATGCTGTGCTTTGTCAAATGCTTTTTCTGCTTCTATTGAGAGGATCATATGATTCTTGTTTTTTCTTTTGTTAATGTATTGTATCACATTGATTGATTTGCGGATGTTGAACCAACCTTGGAGCCCAGGGATAAATCCCACTTGGTCGTGGTGAATAATCCTTTTAATGTACTGTTGTATCCTATTGGCTAGTATTTTGGTGAGAATTTTTGTATCCATGTTCATCAAGGATATTGGTCTGTAATTCTCCTTTTTGATGGGGTCTTTGTCTGGTTTGGGGATCAAGGTAATGGTGGCCTCATAAAACAAGTTTGGAAGTTTTCCTTCCATTTCTATTTTTTGGAACCGTTTCAGAAGAATAGGTATTAATTCTTCTTGAAATATTTGGTAGAATTCTCCTGGGAAGCCATCTGGCCCTGGGCTTTTGTTTGTTGGGAGATTTTTGATGACTGCTTCAATTTCCTTAGTGGTTATAGGTCTGTTCAGGTTTTCTATTTCTTCCTGGTTCAGTTTTGGTAGTTTATACATCTCTAGGAATGCATCCATTTCTTCCAGGTTGTCCGATTTGCTGGCATACATTTGCTCATAATATGTTCTTATAATTGTTTGTATTTCTTTGGTGTTGGTTGTGATCTCTCCTCTTTCATTCATGGTGTTGTTGATTTGAGTCATTTCTCTTTTCTTTTTGATAGGTCTGGCTGGGGGCTTATCAATCTTGTTAATTCTTTCAAAGAATCAGCTCCTAGTTTTTTGATCTGTTCCACTGTTCTTTTGGTTTCTATTCCATTGATTTCTGCTCTGATCTTTATTATTTCTCTTCTCCTGCTGTGTGTAGGCTTTATTTGCTGTTCTATCTCCAGCTCCTTTAGGTGTAGGGTTAGGTTGTGTACTTGAGACCTTTCTTGTTTCTTGAGAAAGGCTTGTATTGCTATATACTTTCCTCTTAGGACTGCCTTTGCTGCATCCCAAAGATTTTGAACAGTTGTGTTTTCATTTTCATTGGTTTCCATGAATTTTTTTAATTCTTCTTTAATTTCCTGGTTGACCCATTCATTCTTTAGTAGGATGCTCTTTAGCCTCCATGTAGTTGAGTTCTTTCCGACTTTCCTCTTGTGATTGAGTTCTAGTTTCAAAGCATTGTGGTCTGAAAATAGGCAGGGAATGATCCCAATCTTGGTACCAGTTGAGACCTGATTTGTGACCTAGGATGTGATCTATTTTGGAGAATGTTCCATGAGCACTAGAGAAGAATGTGTATTCTGTTGCTTTGGGATGGAATGTTCTGAATATGTCTGTGAAGTCCATTTGGTCCAGTGTGTCATTTAAAGTCTTTATTTCCTTGTTGATCTTTTGCTTAGATGATCTGTCCATTTCAGTGAGGGGGGCGTTAAAGTCCCCCACTATTATTGTATTGTTGTCAATGTGTTTCTTTGCTTTTGTTATTAATTGCCTTATATAATTGGCTGCTCCCATGTTAGGGGCATAGATATTTAGAATTGTTAGATCTTCTTGTTGGATAGACACTTTAAGTAGCATATAGTGTCCTTCCTCATCTCTTATTACAGTCTTTGGTTTAAAATCTAATTTGTCTGATATAAGGATTGCCACCCCAGCTTTCTTTTGGTGTCCATTAGCATGGTAAATGGTTTTCCACCCCCTCACTTTCAATCTGGGGGTGTCTTTGTATCTCAAATGAGTCTCTTCTAGACAGCATATCAATGGGTCTTGTTTTTTAATCCAATCTGATAGCCTGTGTCTTTTGATTGGGGCATTTAGCCCATTTACATTCAGGTAACTATTGAAAGATATGAATTTAGTGCCATTGTATTGCCTGTAAGGTGACTGTTACTGTATATTGTCTGTGTTCCTTTCTGGTCTATGTTGCTTTTAGGCTCTCTCTTTGCTTAGAGGACCCCTTTTAATATTTCTTGTAGGGCTGGTTTTGTGTTTGCAAATTCCTTTAGTTTTTATTTGTCCTGGAAGCTTTTTATCTCTTCTTCTGTTTTCAATGACAGCCTAGCTGGATATAGTATTCTTGGCTGCATATTTTTCTCGTTTAGTGCTCTGAATATATCATGCCAGTCCTTTCTGGCCTGCCAGGTCTCTGGATAGGTTTGTTGCCATTCTAATGTTTTTACCACTGTAGGTTACAAAACCCTTCTCCTGACCTGCTTTCAGGATTTTCTCTTTGTCTCTGAGACTTGTAAGTGTTACTATTAGGTGTCAGGGTGCTGACCTATTTTTATTGATTTTGAGAGGGGTTCTCTGTGCCTCCTGGATTTCGATGCCTTGGCTTCCTTCCCCAAATTAGGGGAGTTCTCTGCTATAATTTGCTCCAATATACCTTCTGCCCCTCTCTTTCTTCTTCTTCTGGGATCCCAGTTATTCTAATGTTGTTTTGTCTTATGGTATCGCTTATCTCTCGAATTCTGCCCTCGTGATCCAGTAGTTGTTTATCTCCCCTTTTCTCAGCTTCTTTATTTTCCATCATTTGGTCTTCTATATCACTGATTCTCTCTTCTGCCTCATTTATCTTAGCAGTTAGCGCCCCCATTTTTGATTGCACCTCATTAATAGCCTTTTTGATTTCGATTTGGTTAGATTTTAGTTCTTTTATTTCTCCAGAAACGGTTTCTCTAATAACTTCCATGCTTTTTTCAAGCCCAGCTAGTATCTTCAAGGTCATTCTGTACTCTAGATCCAACATCATACTAATTTCCATATTGAGTAGGTCCCTGGCAGTTGGTACTACCTCTTGTTCTTTTTGTTGAGGTGATTTTTTCCGTCTTGTCATTTTGTCCAGAGGAGAATAGATGAATGAGAGAACAAAATGCTAACAGGGTAACAACGTCCCCAGAAAATATGTTCTAAACAAATCAGAAAAGTCCTGAAGCTGGGGGAAAATAAAGGGAAAGAAAGAAAAAAGAAAAAGAAAAAAAAAGAAAAAGATAAAAACAAACAAAAGCAGAACAAAACAAAAAAAAAACCAGAATATGATCAAATATGATCAGGCTGGTGCATAGATCAGTGCCACACACTAGATTTGGGGTGTATTTTGGTCTGTTAGAAGAAAGTGCCTCCCAAAATTTTAAAGAAAGAAAAACTTATAAATGTACAAAAATAAGGGTTGATATGATTAATGGATGGACTATGACTGTAAAGTTGAAAATTATAAAAAATTTTATAAAAGGACTTGATAAGATGTTGTTTCAAAAAAGAAGAGGATTTAAAATAAAAAGGAGAGAATTTGATCAGGCAGGAGAGTAGAACAAAGCCATACACTAGAGAATTAGGGTACATTTTGATCTGTTAGAAGAAACTATATCTCAAAATTTTAAAGAGAGAACAACTTATATATATATATGCCAAAAATAAGGGTAACTAATATGAAGGGATAGAATATGACTCTAAAAATGAAAAATAAAAATGTTTTTTAAAAAACAGATTGATAAGATGTTGGTTGAAAAAGGGAAAAAGAAAAATTAAAAAAAAAAACAGTTAAAAAAATTAACTTTGAAAGACTAAAGAATCATGGTAAAAAAGCCATGGATTCTATTTGCAGTATTCCCCCATCACTGGAGTTCTGGTGTTCTCATTGATTGGTAAACTTGGTCTTAGCTGGCTGTTCGCGCTGATCTTCTGGGGGAGGGGCCTGTTGCCGTGGTTCCCAAATGTCTTTGCTGGAGGCGGAATTGCCCCGCCCTTGCCCCCTCCCGGCTAAGTAATCTGCTCGGGTTTGCTCTTGGGAGCTTTTGTTCCCTGCAAGCTTTCCCTACAGCTTTGGACCCAGCATGGCATTCTGATAGGCCTCCAGAGCCCATAAATCGAACAACCTGCTAGAGTGAAATTTTGCAATATGTTTCAAAAGCCCTGAAATGGCACATAGCTTGAGGCAGTAATCTGATCTCAAAGAATTTATTTAAGAAAGTGGACGAAAAAGCAAAGGTTTTTGTAGCACCCTCTTTTAATAGTGGAAAATTGGAGACAATTTAAATATTCAATAAAGCAGATGGTGTAGGAAATTATAGTACATCAGCCAATTAGATATATGATTGAGTCATTGCAATGACACTGCTTCAAATGATTACTAATATAGAAGGGGGTCAGGAAGAGATACTAATTGAAGACTGCATGTTACAATGTAACTGTAGAATTTTGCGTGTAGTTGTAAACAATATCCGATATATATATCTACATATTAATATTGGTTTTCTTTAAATGGTTTTAAGTATCTTAACTCTACTCTTTTTTAAATTACATTGCTAATTTTTATTTTCTGTTTTCTGTTGTCCTGCGCTAATGAGATTGTTTTTAAAATTTAATTTTAAATTTAATTCAAATTCTAAAAAATAATGCTAAAGATGTGGATGTGTGAAAATGTAGTTATTTCCAAGATGAAAAGAAGTTGAAGACCCTGTTCCTTTTTATATTGTAAAGCTTTTAATTACATATATATGTGATTTCATATATATATATATGAAATATAAAAATATATATATAATGTATATATAGTGATTTTATGAGCATATTAGTAGGGATATTTGATTAGAATCCAGCTTATACATGTTTAAGAAAAGAACAAGTTCTTGTTTTGTTTTATGAGGAGACAGCTGGGTCTCCCATTATCCAAGAGGAGGAATGTGACTTTCTCAGGAAACAAACTTGTCACCTCTCTGCTCCTTTGTGGGCACTTGCCGTGTTCTCTCTCTGTCTCTTTCTTATTCTCTCTCTCTCTCTGTTTCTCCTCATCTTTCTCTCCATCTCTCTGCCTGTCTGGTCTACATGATGGGAAATTCACGCACTCAGTACTCTCAGGCTCCACAGTCTCTACAGTTTCCAATGGCTATGGCCGTTGGAGAAAGATCAGGTAACCCCCTGGGCACCAAATCCACAGTCCCGGGTCAGGCTTTGTGTGCGGCAGCATGGGTCAGGTGCCCATGGCCAGACAGTTGGCTCTGGGGAGGGGATGCAGCATGGTCCAAGAAGAACATGTCAACTCCCTCCCACTCCCTGTGGATCACCGTGCACACACGAGTAGTTCCTTGATTATTGGGAAATATTCAACCAGATTAAAAATGTGCATCCACCATATCGAGCAGTCTTTTTGTTATTTATTTATTTTTTTCAGAACACCTGACAAACTAAATCTGAATCTTCACTAGGATTTCAAGATCCTTATATGTTCCAATTATGTTTTAGTTCATGTAGTATTAGTTCAGTACCGAGCATTTAAATTAAGATTAGAGTAGTAAGTTGCACTCAAATTCCACAAATACTGGTTCTGTGTTTTAAAAAATATGGAGACCAGGATTCAGTGCATCCATGTCTCCCTAAGTCTGGATGCTGGTGAGGGACTCTGTAGCACCGGGCAGGCTCTGTTTCTTTTTGCCTAACACGGGACTTTGGCTTCTCCTCTGCAAAGACTTCGCCAACTCAGAAAGGGTAGGGTGTTCTGAACAATTTAACCTGTGGTGGTAGTTTACTTGAACAGTTCTTGCAGGCTGATTATATTCTTTAAAGTTTTTAGCTATTTAGAATTTCATGATTTTCCCCTGAGTTCTAGCGGAATATAGTCCTAAAAATATACAGAAAGTTATTAAACCTGGAATTAGACTGCCAACATATTTTCAAATCTAATGTTTAATTTCATAATTGGGAAATGATACATCTGCCTGGAGAAAATCAGTGGGGCTGGAAAACAAATTATGTGTCGACAGTGTTGGTACAGAGAAATTATACATATTTATGAATGGCCAAATCATCTTATTACTGGAATTTGAAAATGTAATTATCAATCATTTATGAGGTAATGATTTCAACTGAATGCCTTATCCTGGGGCATGTATTTACTTGTGTGCGAATTGACACATATATACTATTTGTGTGCAGTATCTCTAGGTACCATCTCATTTAATATTTAAATTTTTATTAATAGAATTCAGATTCTAGGGAATTACGTATCTACTTCAGTGCTACAGCAAATAGATACTATGTGATATGATTAGTCAAATAAATTTCCACTTTAAGTTTCAAAAGAGTGCTATGCTTCACAGTATTTTAATATTTATGTGTAATGTACACTTTAAGTACATTGTGTGATTTGTTCAGAGACCAAATTAAACTGAGATCCTTTAAGGATTTAGTTTTGCCGTCATAAATGTGAAAGGACCATCTTCTGTTGATATGTTGTTATTGTAGTTCATTATAAATATAAGTGTGTTATCCATGGCATTTTATTTTCACACTATTGGGATTGGATGACATCATCCTTCAGAAAGATACTCTGTGGGCACCACCACTGCCCCCCCACAAAGTTGCCGTGGAGACAGCCTCACTGCAGTTTGTGTGTCGGGGTTTTTGAAGCAAGGTGCAGGGCAGGTGGTTCCTTCAGGGACCCAGGCCTGGATCCCTGAGGAAACTCCAGAATTTATAAATCGGATTTTCTGGTGTGTTGCCTAGAATTCTACATTTTTACCAAGGTCCCCTGTGACTCTGCTGCATATGGACATTTGTGACGCACTGACTTTATTCAGAGGGGAAATGCATCCATTGTATAATGTATGAACGTATAATGTATGAAAGTGAAAGCACCAGAAATGCTCATTCTTCTCCTTTAAGAGAAATTGACTTTATTATATTAGCTGAGAGAGCGCTTTCCTGCAGAAACATAAATCTGGGCAGAATAACTCCTGCAACATTCTATCACTGAATTCTCTGAATTTTGGAAAGACAGAGAAAGGACGCAGGCAGGATCCCAAAGATCTCCATCAACTGGAGATAGTGTGTGTTTGCAAGATGCAGGGTGGTGCGTGCTGCTGTGAACTCTAAATGCTTAGTCAGGCAGTCAGGATTTTGGGTGTAGCTTAGTCACGCATTGGTTATATGAACTTTGGAAATTCTTAAGACCCCAGATCCCTGGCTCTTTACTAACATTCTGGTTGAGAAGGGGGTTCTGGGTTGGCCCTTATTGCCCATGATTTAGTACAGTACATGCATAATATGGTACAGTTGTTGTTAGAAAGGCAATAGACTAAGAGACCACAGAAAACCTAGTTTGTTTAGTTTTGTGGAGCTTCGTGCAAGAGTTTTTTCATGCTTCATATTGTAATTAGAAAAAAAATTGGTATGACAAGTCATGTCAACCTCCATTTTGGGTTATTGGTAGAAACGAAGGAATCTGTAATTTCAACCTAGAATTTTTGTATTTTAGTTAAGAATTTAGTGAAACATTATTGGAATCTTCTTCTAATTGACCAATAAAACTATGGGTTATTATGCATAATATCTGTATCTGTTGTATGTTTTTCTCTTTTCTTAATTAGACAAATATTATCCAGAGAATGTACAATGAAGTAGGTGGGGTTACGGCAACAACGACTGTGTCAACAGAACACACAGTGTGGTTATCAGATGTTTGCCAAGTAAGCTTGCTTCACTCTGCCTTCGGCACCTACCAAAGTGATCGTCAGTGCCTGGGCACTGGAAAACTAGTGCAGACTCAGGGAGAGTTGTACTTCATGGCAAGCTGCCTTGATTTGCATCCTCTAGGAATCCGTTTTCAGTATTACGTAAAGAGAGGCTAAAAACATCTTGGAGGTTTACCAAAAGACAGTAAGATAAAAACGGGCATTCATCTGACTCATTCTGCAGTGGGGATATAATTCTTATTTGTGGCTCACTTCTAAATCATCTCTTGAGTGTAGCATATACTCAGTAGTCTTTTGTCTTAGAGGCAGAGGTGCTCAGGCACAAGCTCTGCATTTCTGGAAGCAGAATTGGAGAAATTCATTGGGTATCTATGAACAGAAAGAGACACAGCACACACACACTCTCACACCTGCAGTCTTATGGCATCTTAGGAATTAACAGACATTGTGTAGCCAGTGGTTTTCCTGCCATCAGAGTAGTTTTGAAATAGTGGTGGTATTGGGGCTGCCATATACAGCTGCACAGGATGCACACTGTACAACTCTAGGGGATGCTATTCATCTACATCTGTGCTTCTCAGATACGCTTCTGGTCTTGTTACAATGCTGATATCATTCGGTTTCACATGATAGCTGGTGCTGCAGGAGTACTGACTACATGTGTAGTGAGCACCCAGATAACAATGTGGGTGATAACCGCCAGAATTGTATGGCAGGGCAGCCCTAGGGCTGAGCTAGTCTTGTAGTGAGACACCACACTCCTGGCCACAACTGCATGCTAGAGAGATGGGTCAGTTGCTTGGTCTTCTCACTACTGGTACATACTACTATGAACATTTCTGACTAACAAATGTTGCCCTAAAATACAGGGTAGGTTTGAGATTTTATGTTACCATACTTTAAAAAGCGAGGAGAGAAGAAGTAGAACTTATAGCACATCAGTCCATGGGTGACAGGACTAAAGAGCTTTCCTCCATGACTTGTAGGGGGCTCCCAGCAGCATCCTGGTCTGAACTGAGGGTCAATTAAATGGCCCCCAGGCTTCCCACTCTGAACATCAAGGAGCTCTGGGCCACTACTACTCTTACCGTTGTAACTTGCATTATTATCCCTATGTAATGCTTTCCAGTCTTTCTCCCTATGGGATGTGCATTCCTTAGCCATCCAGTCGCATACTGAATACAGAAATACCTGTAAATAATTTATTTAAGTGTAATGGAAAAATAAAAATCATGTATAAGTTGAGTTCTCATGATAGGAGCGAAATAGTCAAAATGCCTGGTATATATGCTGTGGGATCTCCCACAACTGAATCTTCTGGTGCTAGCTACATGGTGCATCTTTCCGAAAATCCAAGCCTTTGCTTCTGTCTTCTATGATGACTCTAGTTATCAAGGAATCGTGTAAGATCCACCATGTATAGTGGATCTATTCTGATATAGTGAATAGATAACACTTTACTATTTGAGTAATTGTTTTTAATGGAAATATTTTAATTTTCTTAAATTGTTTATATTATTATTTAAATCACTATCTGACCCTAAGTGGTTTCAACTCATTTTGAAAGAACCCATGTCCATCAAATGGGCTTCTTGGTGTTGATTCCTGCAATCTCCCATCTTTCGTCTTCTCTCCATCTTTCCATCTCTTTCAAACCCCTTGTACACACAGAAGACTCCAACAGTCTCATAACTGGGCTCTGCCACAGTCTTACACCTTTTGTCAGTATAATCTTCAGGCCGCCTTTAGCATACAGTTTTCAGAATATTAGAATCTGACCTCGAAGGTCATTACCCCATGTATATAAGATCCTCTAAGTCATCGCCAGGTTCTTTACGATATCTACAGAGTGCAAGCTCAAAATTGTGGACCCTAGGCCCTCTATGGCCTGGACTCTCCTTTCTTTCCAGTCATATCTTCTAAGATTCTTCTCTTTGGGCCTTCACTCTTCTGACCGCTTTGGCAGCTTGGAAACTTGCTGTATGTATGACTGCCCCACACCAGCATGCATGCTCCCCATGACTAGAGCTCCCTCCTCCCACCCTCCCATAGCCTGACTTCTGCCTGTCCTGCAGGACTCAGCATCATGTTCCCCAGGTTTGCTCTTGACCTTGCCATCCTGCCTAGCCCAGTCAGAATATTTGTCTCACTGCAGCCCCTGTCTCTTTATTCAGCTGCCACCACTTAGGACCATAGAACTCCAAGATCTTTTGATTTTGCTTCTCTGCCTGCTTGTCCCTGTGCTCCGTGCATAAAATATGGACTTCATGAACACTGGCTGCATGAGTAAATTAAAGGAAGGAAAGAAGGAAGAAAGAAAATGAAATAAGGAAGGAAAGTAGGAAGGGAGGAAAAAAGGAAGGGAGGGAGGAAGGAGGGCCTTACCTGAAGAGAGATTTAGTGACTCACTTCTCGAGGATGAATCTTACAATATTCAGTGACCAAAAGAATCTTGACAAGCTTACAGTCTTGGTTTGTGCCAGTTAGATGATATTCCCTGCTTTTTATCAGGACATATTTTTCCTTAGTATGAATATAACTTTTATTTATGTGAATTGGATTTGCAATGTTGGCTACTAGATTGTAAGCACTTTGTGTACAAACTGCTTTTCTAGTTGACTTCTTGACCCTCAGTGCCTAGCACAGTGTCTGGCCCTTGGAAAATAAATTTGCGGTAGCACAGTCAACCAGTGGTATTGCTACAACCAGGTTAAGTAACTGAATGAAATGTATCAGTTAAGATCATTGATTGCAAGTCAAAGAACCACTGATTTACTTTAAGGAGGAAGATGCATTTGTTGGAACTCTATGAGATGCTCCTAAAAGAAAAGGAAACATCCAAAAACCAGGGTTTAAGAAGGTCAGGATCCAGGGGAACTCAGGAATATAAACACCAGGGACTAGTACACAGTGACTTTGGAGTAACCCCAGTGACAGCGTAAAATTCACCTGCTTCCTATCCTTGGTTCTACCCCGACAGGAGCCCATTAGATTGGAGACATTCCCACAATTGGCCAGAAAATCATGTGGTATGTTAGTTTCCTATGGTTGCTGTAACAAATTACCACAAATTTCATGGCTGAAACCAACACATATTTAATATTCTGTTATTCTGGAGGTGAGGAGTCTAAAATGGAGGTGTTGATAGAGCTCCATTGTTTCTGGAGGCTCGTAGAGGAGAATCCATTTCCTTGCCTTTTCTACTTCTAGGAGCTACCCATATCCCATGCCTTGTGACCCCCTTCCATCCTCAAAGCCAGCAATCACATCATTCCATCTTTTTCCTTTGTCACATCTCTTCTTTGACTCTCACTTTCCTGCCTCCCTCTTCCATTAATAAGGATCCTTGTGATTATATTGGGCTCACCAAGGTAATGCAGGAGAATCTGCCCAATCAAGGGCAGCTAAGTGGCAACCTGACATCCATCTGCACGGATCCCCTTTGCCATGTAATGTAACATACTCACAAGTTCAGGGGAATGGAACGTGGACCACTTTGTGGGCCATTATTTCGCTTACCATGGGTGGGAACCCTTGATTGTGAACCCAGGAAATTTCATGCAACCTAAGATGGATAATTCCCTCCAGGAAGATCAAAGTTCAGTTAACAAAAGCAGAGAGAAGGGCTAAAGAGACAAAGACAACAGATTTTCATTGCACAAGTTGAAGATCATAGGGTTTATTTTTAGCACCAAAAGTAACATTCTAAAGATGTTTCTTCTTGCAGTGAGGATGTTTGAAGTTAGGTGAGTAAATTTGCCATTATGAAATGTTTGAAATAGCATTCAAGTAAGTCATTGCCCTCTTCTTTATTACTCACTTTGGAAGCTTTTGTAATGCCAATTTGGCCAAGTTTGGCAGGCAATTAAAGCTAAGTCAGCATTTCTTCTGTTTCTTCTACAAAAAAAGTTACCCTAGTCATTTGACCCATAGATCGTTGGGACATTAATAAGACAAATAACTTGTACAGAATGGCCACCATCCAACAATGAAATGGTCTAAAGGATTTTTAATCAGTTTACTTGTTTTCATAGGATTGCCTTGGCTTGAGTAATTGGGCAGAACATAATAGCTCTAGAAAGTGTGTTTCTCTCATTTCTGTTGCCTTTTATGAACTTTTACTAACAGCCAGTAGAAAGGGCTTCTGTACCCTAGGTTAAGAACAGTTGTCCAGGCATAATTCAGTTGATGAATTCTCTTCCTTTTGCAAATTCAGATGTGTGATTTCAGATTCACAGATAAGCAGGAGAAAACATGACATGGCAATGTTTGGAGTTTGCTGGCCCTACAGAAGATGTACTTTCTCAGTGGAGTTGCTCCTGGTCATTCCGAGACTGGTGAACTCGTAATTTCTGATACCCTACATTAAACTCACAAGGTCATTGCAAAGTACAGGAATAAAAGCAAGCAAAGGAGAAATATGTTTGAACACTGTCATTTATCTTAAAGCAAGCTGTCATTTGGAAATAGTAATGCACCTTTATTTCGTCTTCCATTTACTTTTTGAAATAATTCTTTTTTGGGTCATTTCATGTCTTGGATAAGCAAGTGTTTCATATTACACTTAATGAGGGTTGTATCATGTCGGGTGCTTCCTTTTGGTTCATTGTGCAAGAGTGGAAGATTGGGAGCTTGCTCTGGACATTACAGTATGTATCTAATAGCCAAAACTTATGGTTTCATTCTCTGCTCTATTAAAGTCTCAGGGTCTGACCTTGAAAATGTTACTTAATTCCTATATGCCTCATTACTCTCCCATTTATAAAATGTCTCTGCACAGAGTCCTTGCTCTGCCTTGGGCTGCTTCCTTAAGGGCTGCCCCATGCCTCCGTACTTTTTGCTGCGTGCCAAGAGGAACATGTAGAATGGATGTCCTTACTCCAGAGGGCTCTAAAATTGAGGAAGTGAAATTGAGATTTCACTGAGCTATCCCAATAAAGACATGTATACCTTTTTTCATTTTTAAAGGTGCAGTTTATCTTCCACGTAACAACAACAAAAAAATTAAACATAGGAGAAGTCACATATGCAAGCGGATAACACCGTTTTTCCTGTTATTGGGTTCACCAGTACCACTTAACTCTCTTTTTGATTCAGTCCCTCGATTTTTCATTTCCCACATTTTTCTAATCATGATAGAGTCCAGTTTTCCAAATTTGCCTATGATGTCAAGTCATGTAGTCAATTTAAATTTTAAATTGGAGGATTTCTTGGTGACCAGTATCAGCTACACCTTTTTTTGGGGGGGGGGGGGTTATAAAACTGTGTCTTTTGGAGACCTTGGTTTTAGATTCTGTGCATGTTTAAATGGCAGCTTGATGAGGTAAAGCAGCTTCTTGTATTCAGAAGAGGCTCATCATCTATTCTGAGGTTGTTTGTTCCTAAATCATTATATCATGACTCTAATAACTTGATTTTATGTATCTGTATGGTATGATACAAATTCAAATATATAAAATTAAAATTCCATACTTTATTTTCAGTTTTCTCTAGTTACCTATATAGTGATTAAAGCATGACTTGGTAATGTATAATCTTAAAAATAAAATCTACAAATTAATTTTTTTAAAGATTTTATTTATTTATTTGTCAGAAAGAGAGTGAGCACAAGCAGGGGGAGTGGCAGGCAGAAGGAGAGGGAGATGCAGGGTCCCCACTGAGCAGGGAGTCCGACGCAGGGCTCGATCCCAGGACCCTGGGATCATGACCTGAGTCGAAGGCAGACGCCCAACCGACTGAGCCACCCAGGCATCCCTACAAATTAATTTTTGATTGTTCTTCACCTTGTTTTGTTCAGTTCATTCAGTATATCAATGGATCTTCAATCCTGTGTTCAAAGTTCAGAGAGTTTTTTTTAAAGAGTTAATTGAGAGACATTTTTTCTCAATTGTGCAAATTATATGTGTGGTACACAGAAATTAGATAATGATTTTCCAATAAGATGATGTGTAGATTTGTTATTCTAAATTGAAATTCAGTCACTTGTATAATTTAAATTTAGCATCGTGCTTAGAGTGCTTACTGTTTCATAAAAGCAGTCTATCAGTCTGCATTGCCTCATGCAGATGCCATGAACAGACATAAAGTCACAAGGGAACAGAGGCGGAACCCATACGAAACAAAAGGTTCTTTCAAAACCCGACATCGTTTTCTTTGGTGGAATTCCTGACATCAACAAGTCTCAGTAGCCACTTGTTTCTTAATTAAGTTAATAAATGACTAATTGATCCAGTAAGTAAATGATTCCAGGCAAAGCGAATGCTCATACAATGTAAAGACCAACTAAGTAATCACATAACAGACAGGATGGGTTAAGAATGATCAATTTACTTACTACTCACTCATTCATTCATTCATCCATTCATTTACTCATTCAACAAATAAGTACTGAGACACTATTTGGTAAAAACTCTTTTAATCAACAGATTGAAAACAGTCAGTAAAGAGAATTCATTTAAAATAGGGAATCATTTAAAAAAAACTATTTAAAACTGTATTCATTTGGTTTCAATTTAATTGTACCAGTGTTCATTAGCCTTATAGAACCTGGGTCATTGATTTAAATATGGGTCTGCTCATCAGAGTGCCAAGAATACATTCTTTTAGAGCCCTTCCCAACCCTAGTCTCTCCTCCTTGCATCCTCTATGATTTCCTCTTTCCATTTCTTTAAAGTGAGTAAGGAATCTAAGACATCTCTGAAGCATTTTGAAGAAAGAAATCTTCTATGTGTTTATAATTTTTCCCTAGCCCTTTATAATCATCTCATCCATAATTAATTCCATAGCTTTTTAAAATGGGTTACCATGGGGCGCCTGGGTGGCTCAGTCAGTTAAGCGTCTGCCTTCGGCTCAGGTCATGATCTTGGGGTCCTGGGATCGAGCCCCACATCAGGCTCTGCTTGTCCTTTTCCCTCTGCCTCTCCCCGCTGCTCATGTACATGCTCTCTCTTTCTCTCTCTCTCAAATAAATAAATCTTTAAAAAAAAATGCGTTACCATAAAGGAGTTTCACTAAAGTGTTAAAGAAACAAAAATTTATTCTTGATGCCATTATATCTCCTTGGTTTACATATGTTTAACTCAAGAATAAATCATGTTAAACTGGAATGAATGGATTTGGAGACAACAAAACTAGCTTCTGGTGAGGGCAGGAGGGCCCCAGTCACCAGGAGGGCCTTATGGAGTGGACAGGTGACCATAGATGCAGTGGGAGCCAGTCAGGTAGGGTTACAAAATGGAGCCACTTGAAATAGCTTCTAGAATGCATGCTGGTCATTGTGATAGGCACGGGGACATGAACATAGCCTTCTGAAGACATTCTTACTTAAGAACTTCCCTCTTTACAACAAAGATCCACATTTTATTAGTGTTTTTATTTTTTTATTGAGGTATAATTAACATTCAGTGTTACATTAGTTTCAGGTATACAACATAATGGTTCAACGAGTCTATCCATTACTCCGTGCTTACCCCCATAAAAATAGTCCTATCTGTTACCAAACAAGGTTATTACAGTCTTCTTGATTGTATTCTCTATGCTGTACCTTTCATTTCTGTGACTTATTTATGTTGTAACTGGAATTTTGTACCTCTTAATTCCCTTTATCTGTTTCACCCATCCCCCCACCTGCCGCTCCTCTGGCAACCACCAGTTTGTTCTTCATATTTAAGAGTGGTTTTTTTTTTTTTTTGGTCTCTTTTTTCTTTGTTCATTTGTTTTGTTTCTTAAATTTTACATATGAGTGAAATCATATGGCATTTATGTTTCTCTGAATGACTTATTTCACTTAGCATTATACCCTCTAGGTCCATCCATGTTGTTGCAAATGGCAAGATTTCACTCTTTTTTATGGCTGAATAATATTCCATTGTGTATATTTACCACATAAAGATTGACATTTTATTTTATTTATTTATTTTTTTTAAGATTTTATTTATTTATTTGACAGAGAGAGAGAGAGCGCGAGAGAGGGAACACAAGCAGGGGGAGCGGGAGAAGGAGAAGCAGGCTTCCCGCGGAGCAGGGAGCCCGATGCGGGGCTCGATCCCAGGACCCCGGGATCATGACCTGAGCCGAAGGCAGACGCTCAACGACTGAGCCACCCAGGAGCCCCAAGATCGACATTTTAGATCCAACTTCTATATTCATTATTTTCCCCATGACTCCTCTTCCTATTTATCTTTTGCATCCAATACTCAATGCCTAGTATTGAGTGAGGCTGGCCCACACTTTGGTCAGTGATTTATTTTTAAATTAATGAATTATTATGCAAAATAGTATTGGTATTAAAAGATATTCTATAGATTAGCAGCACATAATGATTGAGAACCATAGGCTGTGTGGCTTTAAACAATAGTTCTTCCCTTGTTACTTAGGGGAGGTTCACCTCTCTGGACCTCAGTTTCATTATCTGCAAAATGGGGATAATAATGGAAGTGTAGCACAAAGTTGTTGTATTGTGTTAGTAATGGTGAAGAGCTTAGAAGATTACATAGTCAGTACACAATTAATATTACTATATTGTCTTGTAAAAAATATTTGTTCAATTGTAACTTAAATTTTTAAATATACCACCATAGCTAATACCTAATTTGTTACAACCATATATTCATAGATAGTACTCTTTTCTATACCAGTGAGGACTGGCATGACACCACTCTTCATTTTTTATTGTTTTTTCATCTAAGAAATACTTGATTGTAGGAAAGGTAAATATAAGAGAACATTTAAGGTTTTTCTAACCGAAATTTATATACTTAAACAGTGTTTAGATAATTGGGATTTTTATCAAATATCATGTATTATTTTCTTAAGAGCCTTGAACATTTGTCTAAAAAGGATTCAATCTCAAGTGATTTTTACTGTGCTTTTAATAATCCCTACAGGTTGCTAAGGTTTTTTTTTGTTTGGTTGGTTGGGTTTTTTTTGTTTAATTTTGTTCTTAAATATTTTATTTATTTATTTATTTATTTATTTATTTATTTATTTTATTTATTTATTTAGGGAGCAAGCCGGGGGAGGGGCAGAAGGAGGGAGAAAGACAGAATCTCAAGCAGACTCTGCACTGACCATGGAGCCCAACAGGGGGCTCGATCTCAGGACTCTGTGATCATGACTTGAGCTGAAACCAAGAGTTGATGGCTTAACTGACTGAGCCACCCAGGCGCCCCACTAAGGTTTTTACATTAGATAGATCTTTAAACCTTTTTTTCCCCTTTAAAAAAATAATATCCTTAATTGAAATTTCATCTTTTAGAAATTATGAAAGTTTGTCAACAAAAGAGAGACATAAAAAAGTAGATATAATCCAGTTTACTTTTGGACCTCTCTCTCCAGAAAGATCAATAACAACAGCAAAATGTTGATGCATAAAAAGTATAAGCTTCCTACCTAATTGGCAGAAATTTCATTTTTCTGTTTGGACACAAAGCCACAATTTCTTTTTGTAGGAGTTATGCTTATTTTCTTTAAATTTATTTATATATTTGAACTCTTATAATTGGCTAATTTTATAACTAAATATTAAAATATTTGACCTCTCATTAAGGAACAACTTGTGTATTAGAGAGTAGTACCTGCCGATTGTGGGAGATGTAAATATTTAGAAAAAGGAGAAAGAAGAAAGTGGGAGGTGGGAAGCCCAATGCTGGAAACAGACTTTTTCTCAAACATAGAATAATTTAATTATTTAATTGTGAAAGAAATTATTTTAAAAAATAAAGTAAAAACATGATACAAATGGACTTGAAAATGATAAATATTATTGTTTCTAGATCAGGAATATGATATCATTATAAATAGACCTATTTACTCATCTGAGATTTAAAATATGATATGATTGTATAGAATAATTGGAAACATAGAGAAGTTTCTTTTCAGACAGCTTTGCTGAAAATTGCCTTTGGAGATCAGAATAAGCTTGATCTCCTAGAGGGTGATGGACTTCATAACATAGGAAAAAGATGTTGGCATCATGATGACTTAGAAAAATGGCTCTCTCTCGTTAAGATCTCAAAAGTAATTAGTATCTTAGTGACAAAGCCTAAGGATTTACGTAAAATTACCAAAAAAAAAAAAAATCTTTCCTGAAACTCATGAGTGTTGTTTTGTAATCAGATTTGCAATGTAAAAGAACTATTACATTCAAAGAATCCTGAGGTCTAATCAAAATAATATATGATAAAATGTCAGATATTTGGGTGAAAATCCTTGACCACTGTTGACTTGTGTCTTCTGAGACTGGATTTGCTATTTTTATTTTTTCCAAGTCTCATTGTTGTCCACTTGTTAAAATGAACTTATTAATAATTACTTTTTCTATCTGATGGATCAGAAGATTTTTATTTACAATTGCAGTAAAATGAATAAAGTGCTATAAGGGAAGCATAACACCCACTTGGCAAGTCATAGAGTGAAAAATGACTTGTGTTTCTCTGTGGTTGGAATCAATTTCTTGTCTGATGGATTCTTTCTTTTTTTTTAAAGATTTTATTTATTTATTTGAGAGAGAGAGCAAGCGAGAGACAGCATGAGCAGCGGGGAGAGGCAGAGGGAGAGGGAGAAGCAGAATCTCCACTGAGCAGAGAGCGAGATGTGGGGCTCAGGGACCATGACCTAAGCCGAAAGCAGATGCTTAACCGACTGAGCCACACAGGCGCCCCTTGTCTGATGGATTCCATGGTTTATAGTGTCATTTGATGGACAGAGGAACTGAATGCACATTTTTCCAAAGAAGATATACAGATGGCCAACAGGTGCATGAAAAGGTACCAGCATCACCAGTCATCAGGGAAATGCAAATCAAAACCTCACATTATTAGAACGGCCATCATCAAAGAGACAAGAGATAACAAGTGTCGGCAAAGATGTGAAGAAAAGTGGACCTTTATGCGCTATTGGTGGGAAT
Organism: Mirounga leonina; assembly: GCF_011800145.1. Taxonomy (NCBI): domain Eukaryota; kingdom Metazoa; phylum Chordata; class Mammalia; order Carnivora; family Phocidae; genus Mirounga; species Mirounga leonina. Next base: position 9,049,634 of record NW_023270865.1, on the reverse strand, counting down.
GTAAATTGGTGCAGCCACTATGGAAAACATTATGGAAATTTTTCAAAAGATTAAAAAGAGAGCTATCACATGACCCAGCAATTCACTTCTGAGTATATATTGAAAGAAAATGAAAGTAGGATCTTGAGGAGATATCACTCCCACATTCATTGCAGCATAAGTCACAGTAGCCAAGGTCTGAAAACAACATAAGTGTCCATCAACGGACACTTGGATGAGTGCATAGAGAAAATGTTTGTGTGTGTGTGTGTAAAATATTATTCAGCCATGAGATAGAAGGGAATCCTGCCATTTATGACAACATGGATAAACCTTATGTTAAGTGAAATAGGTCAGACAGAGAAAGACATATACGATATGATATCACCTATATGGGGAATCGAAAAATTCTTAACTCACAGAAACTAGTAAACAGAAAACAGATTGGCAAAAAACAGAGCTAGGGATTGATAGTCACATTTGCATAATATCTAGTCACTTATCTATTTAAAATTATTTATTGATCACATACCAACATATTTGAACTCCTAAAGTGTATTTAATAAATATCTATTCCAAAAAATAAGAGAGGTCCTTTGCTATGTAACCTCCTTCACAAGTACAGTGAAAGCTCTTTACACATACGATTTAGATATATTCTGTAAGCAAAGCTTTACTTTTTTCTTGAAGTGTGTGTTGTAGTAAGCTAATTATATCACTTTAAACTTCAAAATTTCTTATGTGTGCATAGAAATGTCAACATCCTGATAACTATCAAAAATTTTTATGGCTCTATTCAGTTTTTGTTTTATGTATTTTTTCCTATAAAGCTAGTAGAGGGATTTATTTAAAAAATTTCTAAGTCTGTGGTAGCAACTGAAGTTGTGTAGGAGTAGTTGAAACTCTGTTCTAGAATTAAATTTAAAACACTGATGGACAGGTTCCCTGCTTCGATGGATTGAACATGTTTTCTAAGGAGTGCAGATACTTACAGTGTAAGATTTTGTCCTTGACTGCCCATTGATAGTAATTCTGGGGAAAAAAATGTGTGGTTGAGGTCTATCTTGAGAAATTGTCAAGTGGCAGATACGTATTTGGAATCAATATGAAGGGCAAATTGCCATAATTTGAATGGACACTTTCAAGTACGAGGAAGTGAGAACATGTTACAGGCCAGTGTGTGGCTAGCATTTGGGGAATTTCTGTTTAATAGATTGTGACAGTCAGCGTTGGTCGTTCACAATGGTAAAATTGTGGCCTAGCTTTAGAGAGTGATTTTTTTGGGGGGGTACCAGATTTTTATCATGTCACTCTGTGATTAAGTAGAAGAACATAAAATGGAAACCTGCATATTTGTTTCAAGTATTGTTAGGGGGAATGTTTGCAGAGGCACGCTTTTTCACTTGCAGGCTTAGAGGCTGTTATTCAGCATCTTGCAAAGACACAAGGTCGGAGATGGTTACGAGGCTTTCGAAGCTGTGAGAAGGGGGGACTCCAGTGCCTGGGCATTTGGCAGTGACAGCGTGTTCTGGGCAGTCACTGTGTGTGACCAGCACTGCATTGGGAGCGGTGCTAAGCATGCTTCTTTGAAGTCTCAGCCAAAAGAATAGTCAGTCTACCGCTGAGCCTCTTTATTATTGAATGTTTTAGAACTTTTCCTCCTATTCGGGGAGAGCCAACATTTAAGGTATTGTGCCTGTTTCAGTTTCTCTTCAGCTTACTGTTACTGTGATGGGTCTGTAATTATAGAATCTCGGACTTTATTTCTCTGGCATAAGGAGAAATGTCCCTCCAGCTTAGCAGACCCATGAAATCGGCTGCTGAAAACAGCCCTTGTCGTGTCTGGGGAGCTAGGATGGTTATTGATTTCAGAAGTAGGTCACTGTTTTTTAGTGATGATGAGCCCGAAACTTTATATTGTTTTTTGTCATCATTGTTTTGTCATTAATTTCATCCAGATGTGTTCCTGTTGTAAAAGTAGACAGAGGTGGGATGAGTAGAAATATGTATGGGTTGGCTACTTTAATATTATATGTTACCCACAAGTCATTAATTTGAATATTTCTATTTTCATCGTCCTACACCTGCATTTCTTCTTCTCCGCAGTCTCTTTAAACAATTCGACAATATCAAACCCTTCCTGCTCCCTGTTACCTTTGTAACGTGAACCTTCCTCAGGAGGTGCATTTATCATGATGAGCTGTAATGATCATACGTCTTCCGGGATTATAAAAATCTTTTAATGTTTTTGAAATTGGGATGCTTCTTAATGTGACTGTTGCTCCCCCATTTTCTTTAAGCCATTTGGGATGGATTTTCTGTCACTTGCAGATGAAAGCATGATTAAGTCCCAGCAGCAGAGCGGCTACCCCCAATGCCCTCCCTCTGGTGTTTCCAGGCTCGCCCCTAATGTTCCCTGAATACCAGCCCCAGTGCTGCCTTTCCTGCCCTTCTCACCTTACTTTATAGATTTATTCTGATTCTTTTCTCTGCCAGTGACCCTCTGCCTTTCCAAAGTCGACCGGTCGAGCCACTGTCTTCACTCAGCTTTTCTCTTCACTCAGGTTTGGGCACCCTAATGGCGGTTGAGGAATCTGTGAGATCCCACTCTTAGCATCTTACCCATCGGGATCAGACCTTAGCTCTAGGTGGCCAAGTACTCTACCTTGTTTCACCTCCAGGTTGTAAGTGTGGCTGGGGCCAGGGCGGGGGGCATCTACTCCCCATCCTCTGCTAGCTCTTTTTCCAAAAGCACCAGCCTTTCTCTGGTTTCTCTTCAGATCACATAAATCTTTCACCTTTCAATACTTCTTAAAGATCAATACATGGTTGACATAATGTCACATATAACATCATAATGGCATCGATGAAAGTGCCTGAGATCATGCTTTAGGAGACAGGACTGTGAGACACCAAGAGAAGACCCTCTCCTGTCCTCACTGACCTCATTTTTTTGTTAACTCGGCTGCTCATACGTCTGTCCCAAGCATGAGCTGCTGCTGTACCCTCTTGCTCTGTAGTCTCTACAGAAGCTTCCTCTGGACTTTCAGACACAATTTGTGTCACTACAAATAATATTCAGGTGGACCTTAAGTCTGTGGTGATGTTTAGGTTGGTCCCATCCTCCTCGATGATTAAGGGCTCACGCAATAGCATGAAGTGGATTTCCTGACTCACCAAGTTACGTTCAACTTTCTACAGTTCCCACTTCTCTGAACACACAGGTAGAACAATCATCCCCTTGTGTTCGACATGTGGCTCTAACACTCAGATCCCCCGTCTCTCTACCCACTCATCATATCTTCCTCCACAGCCACAAGTGACCTCGTGTCTCTGACTCTGTGAATAGCATCCCACTGGCCTCACCACCAAACTACCGGATAGAATTGGACACGTGGCTACCTCCTGGCTTTGCCTTGCAGTTGCAGATGCTGAATATGGCTCAATACTTCTTCCTTGCATGGTGCTTTCCATAAATACTGCCAGATTCTGTTCGTAAGTTGTGAGTTGCAAGCATCAAGTCCCAGAAGTTTCAGATCCTGCCTGATTGATGCCTCTACCTAAGAAGCCAGGAACCCAAGGGTATCCCTTCCCCGGCATTCGACCGTGGCCAAGCCATACAGTAGTCCTCATAAGGTTTCAAAAAAGCAGCTTTCTTGAGTTGAAATTAAAAGGTGTCATAACAAATACGATTCAGAGAAATGCTGCTAATGCAAAGCCCATTTTACTTAATGTTACATGCTCTACTAAGCGACCATTATTGATTTTACACTAACAGTTCATACATTACTTCAACAAGTATTTATTAACTGGCTGCCTATATATTAGATAGTGAGCTAGATGTGGGGAATTGAACATAGACCAAGACAGATTGAGTTTTAGCTCTAATTATATTGAGTTTTGACAGCTATTAATTATTATATTCTGTGTATTATTAGGACAAGCTCTAATTTTAAATTTCTCTTTAAAAGGAAGAAACAAGGATGGATATACTTTTATATGTGAAGAGTGCATCTGGGAGACGACAATGCTGTGCCTATTTTTCTGCCTATTATGTTGGGTTTTGATATTCATGACATCTTAGTTGCAAATACAGAATTGCAGTTTTGGTGACCAGAGTGATTATATAAATGACGTGTTCACTATTGTTTTTCGTGTCACTAACTTATACGAATCTACACATTCTCTGCAACCTAATATTAATAATATGCTTATGCTCCATTTTACATGATCCTAATCTTACACATATCACCTGTGGAATGAGTGGAGGGTTATAAAAATTCCATATGTTCAATTATATTCAATGTTAAAACATCAAATTGGATACATAAATGTGTGTGTATGTGCGTATCTATCTATCTATATATTGGAATATTCCAATATATATATTGGAGTATTCTAATGGCCAGTTTCTTTACTCACTTGGGTGCAACCATAATGGAAAATGATGAAAGTGATGCCTAATGATGAGGTAAAGTTAAAAGTCAGTCTATTGCACTAATATGTTTGTGTTTTAGGACATAAGATCAAGAACAGGGAGGGGCACTGTCTTGAAAAGGGTGGATACATGACGGAAGGAAACAACTTTAAATGCGGCCACACACACGTGGGGTTTCTTAGTTTGGTGTGAGAGTCAAGGAAGTTAATGTCTGAGAGACTTAAGTTGAAGCCATTGGCTAAAGCTAAAGGAAGATGAGAAGAGTTCTAGAAGTTTCTAGTAACTCTAAAGTAAAAGATAAAAAGGGACCCGCCTAAAGAAAAGGAAAAAAGGGCATAAAGATGTGATAAGCAGTGTTTAGAAGTCATCAATCTTTACATTGCCTAATTCATATCAGAGTGTAGTTTCTGACTTGAGCTGGTCTCAGCTGCCGAGATATTAACAGCAAAGAAGAGTCACAGATAGATGTGTTTTGTTGTAAGTTTGCATGTCAAGTCACCTTCCATCACCTGAAATATGTTTTACCTACAGTGTCAACATTTTGGCTAATGGCTAGTCACTTAACCTGAACTCTGGAATAATCTAGACTCTTCCTCTCTTTGCCTCACTACCACGTGCAACCTATCAGTAATCCTGACAGTTCTCCCTTCAAAATATGTTTATAATCTGATCCCTTCTCACGACCTACTGCCAAGGAATAAAGCTACAGATGAAAGATCACATCAAGGAATAGACTGTTGGGTATAGATCAATGGAACTTTTTGCAATGATGAAAATTTTCTACATTTTTTACTCTACAGTACAGTAGCCACTGGCCACATGTGGGCATTGAGCAAATTGAAATGTGAATAGTGCAACTAATAAACTGACTTTTTAATGTTATTGAGATGTAAATAGCCATATGTTGCTAGAGGCTACCATATTAGACAGTGCAAGTCTAGCTAATGAAATATTTGAGTCCCACAGTATGCAGGGGATTTGGAGATCCTGGAATTGGAAGTAGGTGGGACCTGCTAACCTGGGAGAAGAAAGGAACAGGTCTCTGTGACAACACAGTGTGAAGGCCTGGATGTGACGGAATGAGAGGACAGTTGAAAGGATAAGAGGGTTACAGATGGAGGGTGGGAGGTTCTAGAGGAGCAAATACCTCATCACAGCCAAAGGAGCTTATCACTGAATCAGAGAGAAGAAAATCAAAGTAATGGTGGCATGAGAATGCTAGGTGGGTCATTGAATTGGATGATTGTGTGACACCAGAGTCCATCAGTTAATTTTTTGAAGATGGCCATCTCTGCTGTCAAAGTTTGTTGGTTTGCACACTGGCCTCCATACTCAGAGGGCAGGGAGAGACTGAAGAAAGAAGCAGACCACTCTAGATTGGTAGGTGGCAGGTTGAATAAGCAAGTGAACTTATTTACAAGACTCATCTTGGGTGGTTACAGGTCAAGTAGATTTCCGCAGCCACTGGCCAGAATCTTAAAAGTTTATATAGGCCTGGGCGCCTGGGTGGCTCAGTCGTTAAGCGTCTGCCTTCGGCTCAGGTCGTGATCCCAGGGTTCTGGGATCGAGTCCCACATCAGGCTCCCTGCTCAGCGGGAAGCCTGCTTCTCTCTCTCCCACTCCCACTGCTTGTGTTCCTGCTCTCGCGATCTCTCTCTCTCTCTCAAATAAATAAATAAAATCTTTAAAAAAATTACACAGGAAATAGAAGGAAATTTTTAAAAATGGGTGTGTCTATATAAATGACTTGCAGTTATGATCATAAAAAAACATGTATGTAACTTCTGAATGACCCATGTCCTTGTGTAGAGTCCCCTTTGGAAGCCACTGATGTAGATAACAGGTAGAGATGCAGGGTCGGGGAGGGGGTGACTTTGCACCCAAGACTGCCATTTCCTTTCTTCTTGCTTTCTGCCCTTGTCCCCTCCCCCGCCCCATCTCTCAAACCTTTCCTACTTGGAAGGGCTTGGCTTTCAGGCTATGTTACCTGGGCACAACGTTTGTTAATCTGTTTATCTAAATCCTTACAATTATGAGGCTCGATCAAATACTGCATATGAAAGCAAGTGGAATATGAAACTGTACTTTATTCTTGTCTTCCCAACCCCACCACCGTAATTATTTAAATCACTTTCTTTCATCCTGTTGATATCCATCACCTAAAATACCTTCTGTTTTTTAGCCATGGTTGCATTTTGCTATACTATGTTTAATTTGATCTTTACTCTTTGCTCATATCCTGCTTACTAATATTATTTTCCCCAATCCTCCTATAAATTCTGTTTGTAACAGATTTATCTTTCCAATGCTATTCTCATCCTCATTGGTAATATTCTTAAAAAATATTTAAAAAATGAAGACAAATCAAAACTAAGTTGGAATGTCCAATGAGAAAATTAGATGACCAATCTTTTCATATACTTTAAGGACAATTCTATAATAGAACGCTTTTCAGTTAGCATAGCTCGAAATTATTAACTATTAACAAATGTATCACAGTGCTGGGGTTCCTATGGAAATTATGTTGCTTACTGTAAAACCCAGACTGTCCAGTTACAGTATAATAGGAAATACTTTTTAACATTCACATAACACTGGTTCCTGGAAGGACATGTAATATGATAGCTTTAGGCAAGAAAACAACCTTTATTTACTCCCAAACTTTTATTTGAATAATGATTTTGTAGGGCCCTGGTAAAAGTTGTCCTCAGTTAATTATTATTTCCTCTGCTGATAAGCATCGCTAGGTAATATATGTAACAAGTACTTTGATCTTACTGGTCTTACTTGTTTGAGAAAGATAATAGGAAAAAGTAACTTTCAGGATGCTGTTTTTAAGCTGTACCTATCTGTCCATTTATGAATTGGGCTGAGGTAAAATGGTAGTTCAACTGGCTTTTTTTTTTTTTTTAAAGATTTTATTTATTTGACAGAGAGAGACACAGAGAGAGAAGGAACACAAGCAGGGGTAGTGGGAGAGGGAGAAGCACACTCCCTGTGGAGCAGGGAGCCCGATGTGGGGCTCGATCCCAGGACCCTGGGATCACGACCTGAGCCGAAGGCAACGCTTAACGACTGAGCCACCCAGGCACCACCTCAACTGGCCTTTTTTTTTTAGACTCAGTACTTCTTCATTTCTTTACTCTTTCTTATTATCTTACTTGCCTTTTGCTTCTTATTATCTCTTATTCCACTTACCTCAAATACAAAACACAGAGTTGTGAGTATATCCTGGAATTTGGTTGGGCTGATAGAGGAGAAACCGTTCCATTTACTTGTATTGTTTCCTGTTTTATAATGACGTCGTGTGCTTTCTCTGTAGTTCATAATTTTCATTTTTTCAAAAGTGTACTGCTTAAAGTTGCCTGATAGTTATGTCTGGGTGCAGTGGCCACATCCTATTGCATTAAGCATGTCCTTTTGCATTGCAGGAGCTATGCCTGTCCCAGACCAGCCTTCGTCAACCTCAGAGAAGACCAGCTCCCTGAGCCCTGGCCTGACCACCTCCAATGGGGATGGCTCCGAAACGGAAACCACCTCCGCCATCCTCGCCTCGGTCAAAGAACAGGTAGAAATATTTCCACTTTTGTGACCTACTTATGGGAACATATTAGAAATTGTTCTTTCAGATGAGCAAGGATGACTCGGTGATGTTGGAAGAAAATCATGATTTTCTAGCAGAATGTTGGTATTTATTATGAAAATATTTAAATGGGATTGTAATTGCTTTTGACTTTATGTTTTTATTCATGATTTAGGCAGTTTTCCTTGAAAAAATATTCCATCCCGGGGGGAGAAAGCACTTTATAGTCAAAATTCCCTACTGGTGAAGTTTTGGTAGATTTGGTGATGGACCTGACATTTAATACTGTTACATGCATGAGGCCAAATAATTGGTCTTTAGGAAATATAAAGTCTAAAAACAAAAGAAAAAAAGAAAATATAAAGTCTAATCAACAATCAAAATAAATCCACAGGTATAAAAAATGAGTATGGTGACAGCAGATGAATACTGTGTTGGGTCAAGTGAAACTGGTCTTTCTAGTGTTTCTGAGATGGATCTGGAAGAATGCATTTTAGAATTTTCCCTATAAAATGAATTAAAATCTGAATGAGTCTTCCTCCAACATTACTTTGCCTTATAAATGGCTAAGTAAGTAAAATCTGAAGTCTTAGATTAAAAAAAAATTATTGAAAGTCATGTTTCTTATTAATAAAAGGTGGTAAATAATCAAAGAAAGCTGGAAAATCAAGATTTTTTCCACTTCTTTTAGCATGTGCCAGAATATTAATCATAATTTAAAAAAAAAAAGAGAAAGTGTCCTGTGTGTGGGTTATATGACTCGGGGGGATGCTGAATAAGCAATAGCAGTGGTCAAGCTATCAATAGAGTAGCTGAGGAAAGATCCATTGACAGAAGGGATCAATGATGCTATCAGTCAAACGTGTGTCACCACGGCAGGAAGTGTGGTGCTAAGTAGGTACACAAAGGAAAGTTGAATAGATTAATTGGATAATCTGGTGTGTGAAAATGGTCAGTAAGCAGGGAACAGGCTATATTGCTGGATTAGTTTGCTTCCAAAAGCCTACTCCTGAGAGTTTGCTGATTATTTTTGAGGGAAAATAGAAGGAGCAAAGATTCGTGCCATATTCAGGCTACTGCTTTGTTAAAGTTGGATGTCCTGGTTTCTTATTCATGTATCTAGAAGTCTTGCTGGGCCACTAACTTTAGAGTATGGACAAAATATAAAACGGAGGAATAAATTTAACAAGAAAATGACAAGACCTGTCTGACAAAAACTATACCATTTTTTCACAAGACATAAAGTAATTAAGAATAAATGACAAGGGGTACTATGATCCTGTATAGAAAAGCTTGGTTATCACAATAATATTACTCTTTCCCAAATTAAGATATAATCTTTAGGCTGTTGTAATAAGATCTTGTAGCTGATTATTTCTTTGGCAAACTGGGTCAAACTATTTTAAAGATCACATGGGAAGCATAAATATATGAGTTACAAGGAAATTTTAATAGAGAGATTTTATCTTACCAAACATTCTCATCACTGTAGTGTCCAATTGGTCCAAAATGGAAAGAATGCTCTCTCTGTAGGACATAACTGAGAGTTCAGAATCATAAGGACGTATTCAACATAAAATAGTAGAAAAAATAGCCCAAGAGAAAATATGTGCCAAAATATGACAAAGTGTTGATATAATTAATATATTAATGCTTCCTAATGTTGATGAGAAAAAAAGAAAAAATGAAATAACAGAATAGAAAACTAGGCAAAAATGTAAACAGTAGTTCACAGAAGAAAAATGCAAAAAAACAATGACTATATGGAAATGTTTCCACTCTACTGTACTAATCAGGGATATAAAATTTAAGATGAAAATATGATTTTCTTTAATCTACCAAATAGACAAACATTAAAAAATTGTATGTATTATAGTCTAGCTAAGGTTAAGGTTTGAGGAAATGCACATTCTTTGTCACTCCATATGAGAATGTGCAATGTTGTAATCTTTGTTTAAAATGATATGTTGCTGTGAATTGGCATTTACAGTGTTCAGAACCCTTTGATTAGTCATGCTTAGACATATGTAGTATATAAATGGGTGATCTAGACCATAAGATTTTATGTATATGGGTGTTTATTGCAAAATTATCTGGGATAAAAAAAAGTGGAACAATATTGATTGATGAAGAATTGAAAAAAGATATATCTTTCATATAAAACTATATCCTTCTTATGTAGTTATTAATAAAAATGAGTTAGAACTATATATTACACCTTTGAAAAATACATGAGGATTTTAAAAATTAAATGTCATAGCATTGCATTATCCTGTTTTTAAAAGACAATAAATATTTTGTGTTGTTTACAATGTTTATGAACATCTAGAAAAGTGTAGGAGGAAATAAATCAAACTATTAACATTGGGTACTGTACATGTGTACAATTAGATGGAGGTAGGAGTAGGCAGAGAATATAGAGGATAAGGAAGACAACCCAAAATAGGAGAAAGAACTAGGAGACTGGAATAGATACCAGTTGGATTTGGATAATAGGAAATACCACTTGAGCTGAAATAGTGATGTCTGTAATTGAGAGAGTGGATAAGCTGCTTATAGCAAAAAATAAATTACTGTAAATAAAATGGCCTCCCCAAATCCTTGATGAGAATTTAAAAAAACTTACTGTGAAGAGTTTTTTCTAATAATCAAAATAAGTCCATTGTCCATTTTTGGATGGCAAAGGTGAGATTGTTTGTGGCCGATAACTAATGTGAGCAGGCATGAAAGTCTGTCCTGGAAGGCGACTAGAGCAGCTTGAAGCCCCTGCATTAGAGGCTCAGGCATCAGTTCCTGTGGCATCTGCCCATGTGAAGGCAGAATCAGCAAGCAGCAAGGTCCCTGGACTCGCTTGGGGTAGCCTGCTGCAGACAAGCAATTTTTTCCTTCCCTGGGGATTGTTGTCCTAAACTATTCTTAAGGTTTCCACCATCTCTTTTCCTGAGGTCTAGACTATTATCTATGGAGCTAAAGCTAAGTTAAATATATTTGAAAAAAAAAAAATTAGCTGAGATGAAAGAAAGGCAACTTTAAAAGTTAATTTTTTATGATTTTTAATAATTATGTACATAATATATTTATAAATTTTTTCAATTGAAAATTGCTTGCCTGGTCCTTTTTAGGTGCTAATGAGAAGTAGCTTTTTTTTTTTTTGACTAAAAATTCTATATTAAGTTAGAGAAATTTAAGAAAGAAATTTTATGGCATCACTCTTATGTGCTACCCTAATCCTGTCTCCTTGGACACCAGTTCTGTGGGAGAGAAGTCATTCTTTATCAGAGGAGGCATATATTCTGAGCTAACTGCCAAGTAATAGGTTGCATAATTTATTTATCTCATTCATTAAATGTATTCAGCACTTCATATATGCAACGTATAATAAAGGGTAATAAAGGAAGTACATGTATAAAGAAAAGTCAGTTTGACAGTTTATTGAAATAAATTGTTATGACTAAGAACATAAGTTTTTAAGCAGGCAGCTAACATTGCATAGAAATAAATTCTAGTATATAACCGTAGAATGAACTTAAGTCATGACAAGCCCTAAGTCATGAAACATGTCTGCATGACATGTATGGTGTGACTGAGATATTTGTAAACTGAGTCATAGAGTCCTTAAACCCAGCAGCCATGGATTGCTCAATGAAAAGGTGTTCATTGATTTTTTTTCCTGCTAATTTCCCATCTTGATTGCTTTTTAACTTGTGAATTTTATACTTTTATATCAACAGAAATAGAACCATGATTTATGTTATACTCTATGGGTAATTTTCTGTATTTCAGACATATCTGTCTTATTTCCAAGTTACCAAGTTTTTCTATGGGGCGTTAAGAGAGAAGAACCTAATTCCTTTTTCCTCTCCTGTGCGTGTCCTTCACCAGAAGAGGAGGGGAGGATGGAGGTCGGGGGTGTGATGACTCTGGTCACGTGACTTGGATAAATAACTAAGAGGGGTGATTGGTAACTATTCATTACAAAAAGCAGCCCATAAGGTGGGTTAGGTGGTAAGAACTTAAAGGGGTAAGAACGGTGAAGGGATTCTATTTTAAGGATGGGAGATACCCCTATGATGATGGCAATGACCCATAGAAAGAGAAGTTAATGATGTTCTAGAGAGGGGGAATAATTTCAGGGAGAAAAGTCACTGGGTAGATGAGAGTGAATGGGATCCTTTCAGTGGAGAGAGTGGCTTTTGGAACAAAGACAGTTCATCCATGAGAATGGGAGAGAGGCAAAGTACATGGTCTCAGGTCCCCTGATGGCTTGGTGTTGGAAACTCTTCCCCTCATCAGATGGGCACTTCCCCTCTCATCAGAGGCACCAATTTGAATTGGACCTGTTAGGAGTCTGTGGTGAGCTGGGCTGAGCAGAGGTGGAGGGGGGAGGCACTGAAGGTGAGGGATGCAAGACAGTCGTTATAATGATGGATCTTGGAATCGAAATTGAGTGGAAGTGGGTAAAAGAAAAATTGGTGGGGACAGTGCATTCTCAGTGATTGTGTATTGATAGTGATGGCTTGGAAGCTTTGTGCTTAAAATCCAGAATTTAACAGTAATTATTGTTAATGTTGAGACCTAGGTTATGACTCTGGGAGATGAGATCAAAACGTGAAAAGAGAGAGAAACCTTGTTGACTCTGTGAAAGGTGGTGGCGAGTGATGATGATGCCAGAACAGTGGTGATGAGCAGTGACAGCACTCCAGTTGCCCTAGGTGGGGAGGGGACCCGATGTTGCCACATGCCTGTGAGAAGCACGCTGATGTTGGCTTGTGGGTGTATGGGAGTAGTCCTCCTGATCTTCACCTGTGTGTTTTCATTGTTTTAAATTGTTACAATGTTGGTCTATACTTTTAGACAGGAATTTACATTCTCTCACATTATGTAACCTTTGTCTTTGTATTTTTGTCTTAAACCAACATAGTGCTACTTTGCTCTTAAGAACATATAGTTTATTGGGCGCCTTGGTGGCTCAGTCGTTAAGCGTCTGCCTTCGGCTCAGGTCATGATCCCAGGGTCCTGGGATCGAGTCCCGCATCGGGCTCTCTGCTCAGCAGGGAGCCTGCTTCTCCCTCTCCCACTCCCCCTGCTTGTGTTCCTGCTCTCGCTATCTCTCCTCAAATAAATAAATAAAATCTTTAAAAAAAAAAAAAAAGAACATATAGTTTATTGATGTTTACAAATTATTGTGGCCCAGATAAATGTGTTTTTTTTGGTAATAATTCTATCAGCAAAGTACATTTATTTATTTTTATTTAAATTCAATTAGCCAACATATAGGACATCATTAGTTTCAGATGTAGAAGTCAATAATTCATCAGTTGCATACAACACCCAATGATCATCACATCACATGCTCTTCTAAAGGCCATCACCCAATAACCCCATCCCCCTACCCACCTCCCCTCCAGCAATCCTCAGTTTGTTTCCTATAGTTAAGAGTCTCTCATGGTTTGTCTCCCTCTGTGATTACTTCCCATTCCGTTTTCCCTCCCTTCCTCTATGGTCCTCTGTGCTGTTTCTTATATTCCACATATGAGTGAAACCATATGAAATTTGTCTTTTTCTGATTGACTTATTTTGCTCAGCATAATACTCTCCAATTCCGTCCATATCGATGTAAATGGTAAGTATTCATCCTTTCTGATGGCTGAGTAATATTCCATATATATATATATACCACATCGTCTTTATTCATCCATCTGTTGATGGACATCCCGGCTCTTTCCATAGTTTGGCTGTTGTGGACATTGCTGTTATAAACACTGGGGTGCACATGCCCCTTTGGATCATTACATTTGTATCTTTGGGGTAAATACCTAGTAGTGCAATTGCTGAGTTGTAGGGTAGCTCTGTTTTTAACTTCTTGAGGAATCTCCATACTGTTTTCCAGAGTGACTGTACCAGCTTGCATTCCCATCAACAGTGTAGGAGGGTTCCTCTTTCTCCACATCTTTGTCAACATTTGTTGTTTCCTGACTTGTTAATTTTAGCCATTCTGACTGGTGTGAGGTGGTATCTTATTGTAGTTTTGATTTGTATTTCCCTGATGTTGAGTGTTTTTTTATGTGTCTGTTGGCCATTTGATGTCTTCTTTGGAGAAGTGTCTGTTCATGTCTTCTGCCCATTTCTCGACTGGATTATTTGTTTTTGGGTATTGAGTTTTTTATAGATCTTGGATACTAACCCTTTATCTGATATGTCATTTGCAAATATCTTCTCCCATTCCGTAGGTTGCCTTTTAGTTTTGTTGGCTGTTTCCTTTGCTGTGCAGAAGCTTTTTATCTTGATGGAGTCCCTATAGTTCATTTTTGCTTTTGTTTCCCTTGCCTTTGGAGATGTGTGTAGCAAGAGATTGCTGAGGCTGAGGTCAAAGAGGTTGCCGCCTATGTTCTCCTCTAGGATTTTGATGGATTCCTGTCTCACATTTAGGTCTTTCATCAGTTTTGAGTTTATCTTTGTGTATGGCATAAGGAAATGGTCCAGTTTCATTCTTCTGCATGTGGCTGTCCAATTTTCCCAGCACCACTTGTTGAAGACCTGTCCTTTTTCTATTGGATATTCTTTCCTGCTTTGTCAAAGATTAGTTGACCAGAGAGCTGAGGGTCCATTTCCAGGTTTCTCTATTCTGTTCCATTGATCGATGTGTCTGTTTTTGTGCCAGTACCATGCTGTCTTGATGATCACAGCTTTGTAATATAGCTTGAAGTCCGGCATTGTGATGCTACCATCTTTGGTTTTCTTTTTCAATATTGCTCTGGCTATTCGGGGTCTTTTCTGGTTCCATACAAATTTTAGGATTGTTTGTTCCAGCTCTGTGAAAAATGTCGATGGTATTTTGATAGGGATTGCTTTGAATGTGTAGATTGCTCTGGGCAGCATAGACATTTTAACAATGTTTATTCTTCCAATCCACGAACATGCAATGTTTTTCCATCTCTTTGTGTCTTCCTCAATTTCTTTCCTAAGTGTTTTGTAGTTTTTAGAGTACAGATCCTTTACCTCATTGGTTAAGTTTATTCCTAGGTATCTTATGGGTTTTGGTGTAATTGTAAATGGGATCGAGTCCTTAATTTCTCTTTTCTTCTGTCTCATTATTAGTGTATAGAAATGCCACTGATTTCTGTGTGTTGATTTTATATCCTGCCACATTGCTGAACTGCTGTATGAGTTCTAGCAATTGGGGGGTGGAGTCTTGGAATTTCCACATAAAGTATCATGTCATCTGTGAAGAGAGAGAGTTTGACTTCTTCTTTGCCAATTTGAATGCCTTTTATTTCTTTTTGTTGTCTGATTGCTGAGGCTAGGACTTCTAGTACTATGTTGAACAACAGTGGTGAGAGTGGGCATCCCTGCCGTGTTCCCGATCTTAGGGGAAAAGCTTTCAGTTTTTCCCCATTGAGAATGATATTTGCTGTGGGCTTTTCATAGATGGCTTTCATGATATTGAGGTATGTTCCCTCTCTCCCTACAGTATGAAGAGTTTTAATCAAGAAAGGATGCTGTATTTTGTCAAATGCTTTTTCTGCATCAATTGAGAGAATCATATGGTTCTTGTCCTTTCTTTTATTAGAATGATGTATCACATTGATTGATTTGTGGATGTTGAACCACCCTTGCAGCCTAGGAATAAATCCCACTTGGTTGTGGTGAATAATCCTTTTAATGTACTGTTGGATCCTATTTGCTAGTATCTTGGTGAGAATTTTTGCATCCATGTTCATCAGCGATATTGGTCTGTAATTCTCCTTTTTAGTGAGGTCTTTGTCTGGTTTTGGGATCAAAGTAATGCTGTCCTTGTAGAATAAGTTGGGAAGTTTTCCTTCCATTTCTGTTTTTTGAAACAGCTTCCAAAGAATAGATATTAGTTCTTCTTTAAATGTTTGGTAAAATTCTCCTGGGAAGTCATCCGGCCCTGGACTCCTGTTGGGAGATTTTTGATTACTGCTTCAATTTCCTTGCTGGTTATGGGTCTGTTCAGGTTTTCTGTTTCTTCCTGTTTCATTTTGGGTAGTTTATAAATTTCTAGGAATGCATCCATTTCTTCCAGATTGCCTAATTTGTTGGCATATAGTTGCTCATAATATGTTCTTAAAGTTGTTTGTATTCCTTGGTATTGGTCATGATCTCTCCTCTTTCATCATGATTTTATTAATTTGTGTCCACAAAGTGCATTTAATAGTGAGAACATTAAATAGAAATTTCTAGGTATATAACAGTATATGCAAATGTGTCATTTCATTGTATTTATTCAGTAGTGTTTATCAAATGCCAACTATGTGCATAGAACTGTGTTTCCCTGTATGATAGACACACAGATTTGAAGGTTGCCTTCGACTATTTAGCAATGAATTTAAAAATACAAAACAAACTTATATAAAAAGGTATAAAATATTTTTAAAAATGTAGACAAATTTTTAAGAAAACTCTTTAGTCAATTTGCTTAAAAACTCAAAGTACTATATATTGATAAAAACATTTCTTAAGTTGACAGTATTTATAGCCCTGGACACTCTGTTGTTACACTAACTTCTCTTGTTCTCTACGTTCCACAAGGATTGCAGTCAGGTTCTTGATTTTAGAGGAATTTTTTAGTACCATTATTTAAACTATCAATGATTTCTCGGTAATAAAATAGAAGTTTTCTTGCTTTTAATCACTTTTGTTATTATCCTTAATAGAGGAAAATGGAGTAAAGGCATTTCTGAGCTCCCACTCTGGGTAAAACTACTGCACAGGGTACTTTACATATGTTATATCATATGAAAGCATTAAGAAAGCATTTTAAAAAATTCATCTTACACAAAATCTAAAGAAATCTTGATAGTTTACATCAACTCGTGGTAAAGATAGCGTACCTTTATTTTTATGTAGCTTCTACATTTATAATTTTTAAATTGCATTAGCTCTGTATAAAAAAATATGATTGGGAAGGAGCACATTATAAAATGCTCCTTTAATTAGTCTTCTTCCAGTGTCACATGTCATTGCCACGTCTTTCAGCATTATTAGTGTTACTGTAATGTGCAACAGTAGTTTCTGATAACACAATGTGGATAATGACCTATAACTATTAATCACTTTCCAAACTATGTCTTGGAAAAGCATTTCATGAAAGTAATGACAAAATTATCAGCCATAAAAAAGAGGAAATTAAAACACCTTTAGGAAAGGTCAAGAAGATAGGGAAGGATTATCTGCAAAGACTAGTGAACTTTATATTCATTTAGTCAGAGAAAAAAGAATTATATTTATCATAGTGCCACAGCTGAACTCTTTCCATATATTAAAATTAAAATGAGAATTGCCTGATGATTTTTGAATTTATTTCTTGAAATAAATTCTTGAATTTCTTTTTTTTTTTCCATGAAAAAAAGCATGTATTTTTTTCCCTAGTTTTCATTGTTAGAACATGAACTATGGTAGGAACTGTGGCGGCCTTTTTCAAGAGGTGGACTGAGATGCGAAGGTGCACGCTAGGAGTCTGTAGACCTGGGTCCTGATAGAAGGTGTGGTTTGTGGTTTGGAACAAGGAAGGGCAGATCTCAGAGTCAACAAGGATCAGAAAGTCTTGTGGATATCCCATACACAGACAGGGTGCAGATAGACTGACCAAAATGGGTGTTTAGACTTGCAGCAAGGCAAAGAAGGAAACCAAGTGGTGTGTGTAGAACGGTGGAACTTCCAACTAGGAAGGAAAGGGAGTGGTCAGGAGGCAGCAGACTGATGGAACCTGCTGGGTTTGAAGCTGGCCTGTTTCTTTGTGGATTCTGGATCTTTTGCACCATAAAAGTGGTGGTTGAAGCTAGAGATAGAGGAGCAACAAGGGTCCTAAACCACTTGTGGAAGATCTTGGAATTAGTGCTAGGAGTTCTAGTGATAAGTGAAGAATTCTGGAAGTGTGGATGGATCCTATCCCTCCCTTCCTCCCCTCACCCTCTGTGCTCCTTTATGTGTATTCTGTTTTTGCCTAGAAGTTATTTTGAATTTTTTCCTAAAACTTAATTTTTTCCTAAAATTTGACTTTGTAACTCTTCCCAAGACACATGTATACTTATCCACATTTTTAATCACCCCAAACTCTATTCCAAGAATTAATTCACTTGGATGCTGTCTGCACTCTTCCCTTTGAAGCTATTAGGAGTTGGATTTTCTAGGCACTGGAGCGAGGCTATGATGGGAAAAATAAAAATGGACTTACCTTTTATATACTGAATTAGAAGATAAGCTTTTAATATGTGGGGTTTTGTAACATGACATTAGAGTACATTTCTAATGCCTCTTTTATATTTAGCATTAGAATTCATTGCTAAATACTCATATATGGTGGTACCTGGGTGGCTCAGTGGTAAATATCTGCCTTCGGCTCAGGTCATGATCCCAGGGTCCTGGGATCCAGCCCAGCGGCGGGCTCCCTGCTCAGCAGGAAGCCTGCTTCTCCCTCTCCCACTCCCCCTGCTTGTGTTCTCTCTCTTGCTTTGTCTTTCTCTGTCAAATAAATAAATAAAATCTTTAAAAAATATATTCATATATGAAATCACATTTCTTTTAAATATGATACTAAATATTATATTTATATTATGTATTATATTATTATACATAATATTAAATATGTTATTAAAATATTTTTAAAAATATATTTTAAAAATTTTTATGAATTTTCCATTTAAAATAATTCATGCACATTGTGAAAAAGTTTAAAAACTCAGTAAGGAATGAAGATAAAAATTTTATTTGAAAATAATATGGCAGCTAAAGGTTGTTGCATATATTTGGGAAGAGTTCTAAGATTTTTATATGAATATATAATTATTTGTACAAAATCTTTCTTTTCCCTTATAAGTATTTTATACTGCTTTGTACACTTAATATTATATCAAGAGTATTTTTTCTTATCACTATTATATTAAAACCTTTTTTTAATGGCTGTGTGTGTAGATACACTGTGAGTCATTTTGTATTCTAATTTTATCGAACTTTTCCATCTTTGTTGATCTATTAGGTTGATTCAGTTTTCTCAGAATGAAACAAAAATGACATGTCATACTTCCTTGTACATAAATCATTGGGTCTACTTTGACAGAAGTTGCCTGTAGCAAAGTTTTCAGAAAGAGTTTAAAGACCCTCACAAACTCACTGGGAAAATATGTCATAATTAGTTACTGATAAGAGCCACGGGCAGGACACACAAAGCAGGAGCTCCAGGGGTATAATAGCGCCATTGCCCAGGGTTTGCACAGAGTAGGAAATTAACAAGTAGAATATTCTAGAGGGAATAAATGGGGGAAATATGTTCAGTATTCAAAACAACTGAACCAAATATGGTAGAGATGATGAAGATTAACATATGAAATATAATAGGACAAAGGAAGCATTATTAAATAGTATCTCAAAATAACAAAAATGGTTTTAAAAAGGTTAGATATTAAATTTCCTTAAAATGTACATATTTTTATAAAATATACATGACCTATTTCTATAAACTATTTAAAACTTATTTCATCAGATACACAATTAAATAATGACTTTTTCTCTAGTAATTATTTTGTTCAATATCTTTTGTTTATGACCAAAGAAACTCAAACTTTAAAAAAATAGTTTACTTACCTAAAGCCATATAAGAAATTGCCATGGAAGTGAAATGAGAAAATTAACTTGTTTTATTCTGAATCCAGTGCTCTTTTCACTAAACTACACTCTCCCATAATTTAGGTATAATAGGCTTCAATATATTGTCTAATATTTTTCCCAAGAGAAACGTTTCTCTATGAACAAGGTTTGCTGAGGCCAAGTCAAATGATGCCCCGCCTGTGTAGCTCCTCTTTAACTATAGGAAAAGAGAGGCAGATGAGTTCATATCAATTTGATCTGCAATTTAATTTTGAATCTGAAGGAATCATTAATGAGACTCTAAACAAAAAGAATTCCAGGAACTTGCACACTTCATTGTTCGTTAATGTCTGTGAAGGAAATGTGGTAGGAAAGGGGCACTGTGAGCTGACTGCCACAATATTGTTTTCATGGGGTGTTCTGTTTCTGAGAGTCAGTGGTGTGGCTGGAAGTGGTCTCCAGCATGCATCAGTGCCCGAGGCAAACACGCCCTCGGCAGCCCATCAATCCTGTTCAAGCTGCCGTCACTCATGGCTGTCATTAAAAGAATGTTCAAGCTCATGGCCTGGGCTCTAAATGAGTTGACTGTATGGCCTGCTGCTGTAAAAAAAAGTGAAGATCAGCATCTTCCTCTTTGACTAATGTCAAGTTCTGACTTTCCATTCTGCTCAGGGTCTCCAGAAGTAGCTGGCCCAACTTGCCTAATTACTAGGAGACAGAAGGACTCAATGTTAACAAGACCAAAACAAACAAACAAAAGTCCCTTTGGACAGGTCATCCTTAGCATTTAGTAGCCAATACTAAGTAGCTGCATTGACCATCTCAATAGATTGAGTTGTCTGGGGGTGCATTTTGCAGCTTACACATCCTGGAAGGTCTGCTAGATGAAGAAGTTTTATGTTCAAAACTGAAACTTAGAACTATGTAAAATTCAATCCAAGATTCTTTCATAATTGTAGGCAAGTCTGTTCTATTTTGGGAAGTAGAACTCTGAGCTGTCAAACAAGGGTGTTTAACTCTTTGAGTTGACTCAAAGCTTTTAGAGTACACTTGGAACCCTGTAGGTCAACACTCATACCCATCACCTCTACCCAGACAAAAGATCAGCTTTGTACTGAGCCCACCCATTAGCTAACAGAGACACTTTAAATAAATGATACCACATACTCTAAATACTTGTCAGAGACCTGCAATTACCTGCTATAGACCTCCTGTCAAAAGCTAGAGGCAATTTATTCTTAAAATTAATAATCTAGAGGGGCACCTGGGTGGCTCAGTCGTTAAGCATCTGCCTTCGGCTCAGGTCATGATCCCAGGGTCCTGGGATCGAGCCCCACATTGGGCTCCTTGCTCAGCGGGAAGCCTGCTTCTCCCTCTCCCACTCCCCCTGCTTGTGTTCCCTCTCTCGCTGTCTCTCTCTCTGTCAAAAAATAAATAAAATCTTTAAAAAAAAATTAATAATCTAGAGTGCAAATTCTTTCTATTTTGGGAACTCTGCCCATATCAGGAACAGCATCTCAGCGCTCCCTGAGAACGCCTTCCAAAACATTTGGCTTTAATAATACTGCAATAATATGACTCTGCCTTTATGGAGACCCAAGATACGAAATTACCATCCTGGGAGCTTTTCTGGATTGTGTGGAAACCTGATACTGGAAACCCTTCTCACACTGTTGTCACTTGATTTAATGGAAATGAAATATTTTAGTCTACATGCATACTCCTACTATAATAATAATGATGATAATAATAACATTAATAATTACTAAAATTTGCAGTTCTTTTTTCTGAAAAACACCTAATTAATTAATTTATGGAATAGGTTTGTGGCTGGGTCTCTCCTCCTTACTGTTGCCTTGCTGGCCTCAGAACAGTGCCAGACATAGAGGATGAGTCCAAAGTATTTGTGTTGAGGGTATGAGTTCACTGATGAACTTACTGTGTTTTTCTGTTCCATTTCAGCTGAAAAGTGAATGCTTTGCTTTATCATCATGAGGGCTTTAGTTGTATGGTACGAAGGTCTCATCTCCATTGTTGCATTGATCATATTCTTTTACCTTTCTTTTCATGGTCATGTTGGATCTGTGTCTCCCCCTTCGAACTACCTGCATCTCATTTCAGAATTAGCCATGTACTTTGATGAATCGCAGGTTCCCAAACTGCAGTTTCCTCTATGAACAACCCAAATTGAAACTCATTTAATCAAGTGGGATGGCATATATTCAATTTAAGATGAGGGATATTCACTTAAACATATCCTTCATTAATAAAATATATAAGCAGATGTCTTTTTGTCTTGGACTAGAGTGTGTGCCTTATTTTAGCCAAAAACAAAACAAAACACTCCCTATTAGTGCATGAATCTGCAGCTTCACATATAAAAAACACATAAATATCCAATTCCTTTTGTTTATATGCAGCTATCCCAAATTTATCATTTTAAAAAAATATTTCTTCCAATGATTTTTTTTCTTTTTCTTTCAATGATTTTTAATTGTTCTTTGAAAACATACTTTTCCCCAGAGTTTAGAGCAGTTCAACTGTGTGCTTATTATTATTTGCTTATCTTGTTTTCCTTTGTGTTTGGGAGATTTTTCACATATTTGTACTTGGTGAAACTTTTAATTTTGTAATATTAAAAATCTAATTATTACGGATTTTGAAGTTTTTCTGTAGTTGCTGTTCATTTCTATGTTTGTTTAATGGTGGTATGCCATATGTGTTTTATATTTGTGGGCTTGTTTTTGCTGTTGTTGGCTTGTTTTACATATTAGCGTAAGATATATCTTGAGCATACTTATGTGGAAGTTTCTGGACACATAGAGAGCTTACTTCTCCATAACTGTATAAAAGAATAATTCCAGCCTTATCTACAGGTTACAGGAAATAGAGTCTTCATATAAAAATGTTGTAAGGATTTCTCTTGAATCATTATAAGTGCTATTGTAGCAAATCCTGCATTATGTCCCCAGCTCATTTGAGGGTTTATTTAGCAACATTTTCTTAGGAGAAAGCTCTACAAAGTGAAGATGGTGTCTTAAAACAGCCGGTTAATGAAAGTTATTCCACTAAAACATAAAATCTAAGTATACTTTCATGTCAACACAGGAAGTGAACAGGTGGTTTTTTTATGCTTTTTAAAAAATATTTTTTAAATTTATTTATTTTAGAGAAAGAGTGCATGTGAGCAGGGGGAGGAGCGGGGCGGGGGCGGGGGAATCTCAAGCAGACTCCGCGCTGAGTGCAGAGCCCCACGCATGGCTTGATCCCAGGACATCAAGATCCAGACCTGAGCTGAAATTAAGCATCCGTCACTCACAGGACTGAGCCACCCAGGCACCCTCGAACAAGTTATTTTTGTTAGCAATATGGACCCAATATAAATGTTGCTGCATGGTGGATTGAAACAGATGAATTTTGGCAATATGTTTACCCAAATATTCACTGTGGCAGGTTGTTTTTTTAAAAAGATTTATTTATTTGAGAGAGAGAGAGAATGGGACAGATGGGCAGAGAGAGAGGGAGAGAACCCTCAAGCAGACTCCTCTCTGAGCATGGAGCCAGACATGGGGCTAGATCCCAGGACCCTGAGATCATGACCTGAGCCAAAACAAGTATCAGATGCTTACCCCACTGAGCCACCCAGGCACCCCTGTGGCAGATTGGTTTGTGGGGAGAAGGGCTACAATGTTATTTCCCATCTCATGACCTTCTTTGTTCTGATGTGAGTGTGACACCTCCCTGTTAATAGGTGGGTTCTGTAATTCCTTCTCCCTCACTTTAAGTGGGCCTGTGCCTGTGGAGGAAGTGACACCATGTGACTTTTGAGAGTTGGGCATGACAGGCAGTGTATTTTCTCTCTGGTTCTCTTGCCATACTCATTCTTAGAAACCAGCCACATGAAGTAAACCTTTAGGTGGTTACCTGGAGAGACGCCCAGTCCATGGGCACATCTGAACTCCCAGCTGACACCAGTATCAACTTGCCAGTTGAGCCATTGACCGTCCCCAGTCAAGCGGCCCCAAATGATGCCGAATAGGGCAAAGACAGTTGGTTCTCACCGACGTTTAGAGATTAATGACCAAGATAAATGATTGTTGTTTCCAGGTGGTTTGCTATACAGCAGTGGGTAACTGACTCATGCTTACAAAAACTCGGTTGTCTTAGACCATTCCTATACCTTAATCTACTTCTAAGTCTTGTGATTCTGGACATCCTGAAGTTACTCTCAAAAAATCAGCTTATTGAAATATAATTCATGTGCTGTACACTTCACCCATTTCAGTGGTTTTCAGTATATTCAGAGTTGCACAGCCATGTCCACAACCTAATTTTGATACACTTTTGTCCCCTCAGAAATAAATTCTGTGCCCTTTAACAGTCATTCCCCATTTCCCCCAAACCTCACAGCCCTGGTAGACAACTAATCTACTTTCTGTCTCTATAGGTTTTTCTATTTCTGACCATTTATAATATAATATTTATATATAATTTATATATAAAATTTATATATAAAAATATAATGTTTATGATATAAACAAAATCATAAATCTATGGTCTTTTGTGAATGACTTCTTTCACTTATCATGTTTCAAGTTTCATCCATGTTGCAGTATACATCATCATTTCATTCCTTTTTATTTCCAAATGATATCCCATTGTATGGATGTATCTCATTTCATTTAACCATTCATCTGTTGGTGGCCTTTGAGGTTGTTTCTGCTTTTTGGTTATTGAGAATAACGTTGCTATGACTAGTTGTATCTATTTTTGCATGTTTTTTATTTCTCCTGGGTGAATACCTAGGAATGGAAATGCTAGGTCATATGATAACTCTAGGCTCAACATTCTAAGGAACTGCCAAACTATTTTGTCAAGAGGCTGCACCTGTTAGGGTTTCAGTATTTTCACATCCTTGTTCTTATCTTTTTTATTCCAGTTATCCTTGTGGGCTGAGGTAACTTTTTGAAATGAACTGCTAGGCCAGAGCCTAATGACACATGCCAAACCATTCTATAGCAGATTGAGAATAAATTTTAAAATATTTAAATATTATATTTAAAAATATTTAGCAGTGTGTTTATGCAATAGACAAAGTAAGCTCCTAAACACAAGTTGTAAGCCCCAGCATTTCTGGGGCAGCATACCAAGGCCTGTGAAGGGCCTAGAAGCCAAGTTGTGTGAGTGCCAGGTGGAAGAGCCATTGCTGTTTGGTTTGCAGACTGTGGTGGTAGGGGAGGATGGGAAGGAGGATGGGAAGAGTTGCCTTGAGTTTTAGAGAAGGAGAAAACTTCTATTTGATAGGTATTATTCAACTGAGAAGAGAATAGTGTAAAGGATCAAAATTTGGGGGTGGCAGGTTTCAGTTTTGTGTCAGAGATGATTCTTAGTTGCAAACTTAGGCAATGTTAAGCTGAACAGGAATAACTCAATGACTTAAGTAACTCTTGAAATATTTGAATGGTCCAAAGCGTCAGGCTTGGGGTTCATATTGCTAAGGCTAATGACCAATTTTGTTGTAAGTCTACCTTGGGGATGGGTTCAAAAGGTGGACATTTTCAAACATGGAAGAAATGTTCTCAATGATGCTGGCAAATGACAAATTTTGGAAAAGTACCAAAAAGTACAACTAATTACTTCTTTCGTCTCTTCAGGAAATTCAGGAACAATGATCACTGGCAGACCTTTTGACCAGTGGGTGGCAGCACAGAAATGTACATGGCTGCCCGTAAATGGACTGGTATCTGATGCCTGCAGCCTTGGATGGGCCTGGGGGGGCTTTTGCTGCCAGCTTCATTCATTGCCTTTCCATAGGATGCCCTAAATATATTATTCTTTTTCTGACTACGATATGAAACTAAGATATGGCAGTCCTGGGATACTAGGATATGAAAAAGTTGGAAAGGCTATGTACTGTTAACATTACCTTACAACAATAAAAAAATAAATAAAAATCAGAGCTGCCCAGAAATTCAAAGAAAGAAATAGTGACTCTTTAGTCATTAGAATTAAGGATAATCTGAATGACTGTCAGGGACTCACATTGGATAAAAAGTTTAACTAAATGAACTCAGGTCTCCTCCAAATGTTAAATATCTTTTGAAGTTTGACGTTCACCTTGTTAGTAAATAAATTCTATTATTAATATTCCATCACTAAAGATAAATATTGCAAATTATTTTTTAATATTGGCATAGTTTAAATATATGTGTATTTTTTATACCTGCTAAGAGTCCTTTCTCAGTTGTGTGAGATGTTAATAGTTTCTAAATATTTGGTGTCTTTCAGCATATGTAGCTGAAACTATTATTATTATTATGTATTATTATTATTATGTAGCATTAGAAACTATTGCCTTCATAATGAGTCCAGTTAAAGACTTGAGCTAAGATATTTGATGAACCTTTGATAATTTTGGGAAAAGGCAGTAGGCATTACTAGACTGAAAATGTTTCTTCCAGTTTCAAGGACAAGTTAAATTTTCAGAGCTTCTGCCATGGCACAGAGTAAACTAGTAGTGGCTTCTGAAGCTAAAGTGTGTCATCTTGTTTTAAGGATTTATTCATAAGTGGGTATGGGATTTGGGCCAATATTTGGTATGATGGGAAAAGTGATATGTTTGGCATCAGTAGATTTGATTCAAATTCCTCTAGCATTTTCTTATTGAATACGCTTGGTTAAGGTATGTAATGTCTCTCCAAAGCTAAGTTTGATTATCTACTAAAATGAAGATAATTATATATCAAAGTTATGATGGAATGTATACAAATTATAACATAAATTATACAAATATGTTAGTTGATAAATTTATTATTCCATGGAAATCTATGCTACTTTATTAGTTTATATCAGCCTGATGAATTGATCTTCACCAGCCTTTCTTTGACAATTAAACATATATACAATCTCGAACTTTGGATGAAAATACATGAAACCCAAAGGTAAATCAGGGGTTTTCTGTGGTTACTTATGAACTTGTCATAGAAGAGAATACTTGGCTGAGGAAAAACAATAACAAGCCTTTAGAGTTTTACTTATTGCCAGATTATTACATGTGTTGTTGTATAAATGTAATGCTGAAGAGAGTGTGAGAGGTGTTTTGAAGCTCCTGATTACACTTCATTATATTAAATTTCAGCTTTTAGGAGAACATTTTTCACTGTCACTTTTCTTTATAATTAAACTCTTTATAAAGTAATAAAAAACAAATGGGTCTAGAACCCTTGATAATCAAGTCATTTGTATTGCTGTGTTTTTAAAATCTTCTGAAACCACAGGCATGTAGGCATGCCCCAGCACAGGTCAATGTCTGATATCAAGGACTCTGGGTAAAATCAAAGAAAGCAAGTTGTGTTTCTCATTTTGGTCTGCTCCTGAGTCAATTTTTGTAATTGAGAGAATAGAGAGGTCTTTCCTATAGAAGTAGGTGCTTAGAGCCAAAGATGACTAGAAGAACATTAGGCCCCAGGGTTTGCATAAATCTTGGGCCAGGTGGGATTCTCACAAAATGAAATAGGATACTCCAGGTAGTCCTAATTAAAATTGAAGGACATTAGCCTCTATTTGAATTATGTTGTGGAAAGTGCTTCTGTGTCCCTTTGATGTTATCCTCATTTTGTATACTATAGGAAGGGCCTTCCATAATGCCTGGAATATGGAAGCTACTTTTTGTGCAGTGGTTATAATTTTAAAAATGAAATTATTTTGTCAATTAATCATATGACTAACAATAGTAATAAATTTCATTCTTAACCATCAAAGTTGATTTGATTGTGTAAAATCCATTCCAGGAGTTCTGATGTTTTATTGCTCTTAGACTATTTTATGTGAATAAAATGACCCCACCCATTTTATTCAAATTTTTGGAATATTTAAGAAAGTGTTAATAGTTTAATGAAACTTACTTGCCTTTTCCAAAAATCTCTATTTGATAACAAAATTCCTACTGTCAAGACTCCAGTACTTTCCAATTTCATAATGGTGGTGATTCAACTTTAGGTGGAATGAATGAATGAATGGATAGTTAAATAAATAACAATGGTTTAGAATTATATGTAGAGAGAAAATAATAAGATGGAATTTAATATATTTAGATAGAGTCAAAATTGCAGCCTCATGATGTGAATGTTTCAGTAGCAATAATCCCTCACATTTAATTGTAAAATACTTTAACCCAAGTAAATTATCTTCTTTATTCATACTAATGTGATATGTCTGGGTATTTGCTTGAATTTTACCTTTTTATACTGTGTACATAAAGGAATGAGTGAGAAATTGCATTTTCACCTTGTTAACTTCCCTCATTTATGATTTCATTATTTAAACTAATTAGCTATGTGCATGACTAAATTGCTATTCTTTTTGTTCCTTAGGATTTACATTTTTTTAAGTATTATGACTTTATAATGATGCAGTGTCACTTCAGGCCTTGTATAAAGGAATCTAGAAGTATACTACAGGAGATAAGACACCTTGGGGTTCCTGCCAGGCTCACCCTAAGCCCCCACTCTGTGTACAGTCCCAGATACCCAATGTTTATGCTGTCATGGAGGATTGATGGCCTTGGAGTGGTGACTTGAATAGATGTGGACACATCAGCACCTTTCCCCTGGGTCTTTTTGTCCCAGCAACACATATTGAGTAGAGTCTGATGGTCTAATCGAGGAAATTTGGGTAATTGGTGGCCTTGTTTTCTAACCTGTGAAGAAAGCCAGAATGCTTGATAATTTTCTTGAAAAAATCAGTGAGGAATTTCAGGATTATTCCAATAAATCACTTTTTTTTTTTTGTCATTGTTTTTTGCATAAACTCATTCAGCTTGAGTTTCTGTCACTTACAACCAAATGAATCCTGGCTAAATCATGTATTCAGGAATGTATTTGGGAATTGATAGGTAAACTTTTTAAAAGCAGGTTTAGTTTTTTTTCCCCTATTATGCTGTATATAACATGGTTTTAAAAGACTATTTATGAGTTGAAACATTCCAGAATGTTGACTTCTGGCAGCACCTCTAAGAACTGAATTCCTAGTAAAGAGCAGAATGGAGAAATCTGCTGTCCACATGCAGCTGTGATTTGGACAACCCTCTATAGTTGGTTAAAGGACCTTTTCCTTAGGTGAAAAGACACGATCAGGAGAGTTCTTCAATTAACTATTTAAGTCAGCTACTTGTGAATAGTTGTAAAAAAGTCATCACAAGGAGCCAGTCAAGGTTTACTCACAGGAAACTGTTACAGTATGTCTCGTTTTTTGTTTATTTTTCTTTTTTTAAAAAAAGTAGATTGCCATACAGAGGAGAGCAGTGACAGTCTGAAGATGTATTGCTTCATGATGTCAATAAAGCCTTTGGCAGTCTCTTGTGATATTCTTATGTAAAATGAGGAAAGGAGGGGTCTGTGCATAGTAATAAACTGTTGCCCAGAGAGTATTGGATATTAAACTGGGCTCTTTCTTTTTGTTTAAAAAAAAAAAAAAATCAGTCTGCCTGGACTTAGAGCAGTGGAGGGAAATTCAATCTAAGACAGAAATTTTGTCTCCCAAAAGCTTAAGATATTTTATTTTTACATAGCTACCATCGTTGCTCCTAATCGTGATTGTGGTAATAGTAATAGCTAAGACTTACATGCCATGATTAATACTAGTGAGTTTTTATTCTTTATCTTCCTGAATCCTTACAATTTACATGTGAGGAAGATTGTATTATCCACATGTTAAGAGGAAGATGAGACCATGAGTGATTTTGCGACTTGCTCAGGGTCTATTATATTTCAGAGAAGGAATCAAACTAAATTGCCTTGCCGTTGAAGCAGGTTCATTTCCATACTGCCCTATAAATGTGCATAAATGAAGTCAGCGATCAAGGCAACAAATGTTATGCTTTGTCACTTGCCTGAGTAAGATATTAGAGATTCTGAGAGAGAGAAATTTAGGCAAGGATCTTTAGAAAAATTCAGAGGTTTTCATTATTCCTAGAAAGATAAAAAACATTTAAAGACTTGTTGACGCATTTGTTTCTTTGTCTGGCAGATTGATTCCAGTCCATTTTTGCTGGGGTTTCCCTTTCTCAAATTCTATCAATTTTTGCTCCACAAAGAACACTCCTCCAGTCAAATCCATTCACTTTGTTTTCGGATGCAGTCACAAGAGAAATCTTTCAAGTTCTCCTTAAAAATAAATTAAACCATCACTCACAGCAAACATGACCTCCCCACATGAGGAAATTAAATATAGAGGGTAATTTGCAATTAAGCTAATATTTAACTTGCTGTCAGAGCTACAGCCTTGTTTCAGACTAAAGTATTTGAGTGGCTGTAACTCAGAATCCCCACGGTGCCCTTGGGTCTCCTCTGCCCTACCTCCAGGAGAACAGGTCGAGATGGCAAGGTTCAGTGTTAATGATTGAGTTCATTAAACCATTTATTTAAGTCATAAAATCCATCTAAATTTTCTTGTAATTTGTACTTTAAGAAGGATGCGGAATCATACCTCTATGTTAAGTTGCATTTCTCCCCATGGAAATGGAGCTGATTTTTAAATACTCCAATGATACTGAGGTTGTTGGTATAGAAGTTTCATCTTCCTAATGGAAATGCCAGGAGATGAACTGCTTCGTGTATGTGCACATTTACATTTCTTACACATTGAGATGTGAAATATTTCCCCAAAGAATAAATAATTTGAAAGCCAACTTTTTTAGTAAACAGTAGTAATAATAATAACAACAACAAGTGGTGTTAGTGAAATTGCTCACTCTAGTTCATTTCTCTCATCATAAAATAAGAAAATAAAATACTAACTATGTTTACTCTTTCTGTCTGGTCATAGCCAGTATTATTTTTCATAGATATAAATATCTGAAGTTCTCATTTGTCTCCTCTGTCCAATTAGCAACACTATGCACACACCATTTTTGTAACAAATGGGATAATCACTTTATTTATCTTCAGTATGATTCTTAAGCTCATATAGAAGAATTTATTATCCAGAAATAACCCTACTTTCATAAGCTGCTCTTTACTACCATTTCCCCAGTTTTCCCAGATTATTAAAAAATTGATCTTATACAAACTTTCCTTCTCAAAGTAGTATTTTTGGTTTTTTTTAAGCCCGTTTTAAGCCATCAAGTATGATATTGTGGAAAGTTCCTAAATTCCAATTTCCAGAATGAATGACTGTTTAGTGTTATTTTATTCTGTTTGCTGTATGCAAAAGCAATCCTTACATCCCAAATTTATAAAAATATTATTTAAATTAAACCCATTTACTCAGCATCATTGGAAAATGAGTTTCATATAAATAAGAGAATACATTTATTTAGAGTTTGACCTTTATTCATACTATAATATTTTTATTTAAATTACCGTTATAAAGTTTTATTTTTTTTTAAGATAGGGCTTGGTGGGGCAGAGGGAGAAGGAGAGAGAGAATCCCAAGCAGGCTCCATTCTCAGTGCGAACCCCAACGTGGGGCTCGATCTCATGACCCTCAGATCATGACCTGAGCTGACATCAAGAGTCAGACGCTCTAACTGACTGAGCCACCCAGGCGCCCCTATGAAGCTATTTTTATCTTAACATTGCTCTGTACTTTAGCAAATTAAGAACAAACACTAAAAACGTTTCAATGTTTTCTTGATGTCTTGGTGTTGTTATTGGGAGCGCTAAATTTATTGAGTTTCATCCATAATTATAGAAACAGGGCTATGAAACTTTGGAGAGATGGGCCTGTATCTCAGGAAAATCTCTGAGTGTTGCTTTGTTGAAAAATTCCTGAACACTTTTTTTTTTAATTATCTACCATTTTGCCATATATAAAACATTTAGCCATGTGAGCTCCAGGTCCCTGAAACTTTCTGAAGTGGTAATTGCAGAATAAAAGGTCAAAGCAATTTCTTCCCAGGTGATGTAATAAAATTGATAGTTTGTATGCATGTAGTTCTTTACAGTTTACTGATGACTTCTGCAAACATTGATTTGATCTTGCACTACATGATACGGTTGGCAGGGGACATTTAGCTCATCTCACTCTACAGGTAAAGAAACTGGAGAAGCACAGGGCTTAAGCGTCTTCTCCAACAGTGCAGCAAATATAAGCTCTAGATCCAAGACGAGAAGTCAGTGTTTGAATTCCTAGTAATAATAATATTCACTAAAAATCATGGAGGGCTTACCCTGTGCCACACACATTGTCTTAGTCCTCTCCACAAGGAAGCATCTACAATCATAATGCCCACCTGACACAGGAATAAACTGAGGTTTAATGAGATAACTGGCCTAATGCCCTGTGGCTAGTATGTGGCAAAGCATGCATGCTTAAGATGTAAAGGTTATCCATTCTTCCCCTTGGGGAAATTGGAGGGGGAGACGAACCATGAGAGACGATGGACTCTGAAAAACAAACTGAGGGTTCTAGAGGGGAGGGGGGTGGGAGGATGGGTTAGCCTGGTGATGGGTATTAAAGAGGGCACGTTCTGCATGGAGCACTGGGTGTTACGCACAAACAATGAATCATGGAACACTACATCTAAAACTAATGATGTAATGTATGCTGATTAACATAACAATAAAAAATTTAAAAAAAGATGTAAAGATTATCCATAACTGAAAGTGTTGTAAAATATATTTTGTTACATTATTTAACCTCTCTATGCTTCAATTTCCTTATCTGTTAGAGTTAATAATACTGCCCACCCCTTAGGGTTGTGAGAATTTTGAAGTTAATATATGAAAAGAGCTTAAAGTAGTACATGATCTATAATAAACACAAAATAAATATTAGCTTTTTTTTTTAAGATTTTATTTATGTATTTATTTGAGAGAGAGAGAGAAAGCATGAGGGGAGGGGAAAGGCAGAGGAAAAGGGAGAAGCAGGCTCCCCACTGAGCAGGGAGTCTGATGTGGGGCTTGATCCCAGGACCCCGGGATCATGACCTCAGCCAAAGGCAGATGCTGAACCAACTGAGCCACCCAGGTGCCCCAATATTAGCTATTATTTTTATGTGCTATTAGCCGATATAGCTGATTAGCAGATATAAGAATATCTGCTTATTTTTTTTTATTTAAAAGGCAATAGTGAAGCCTGAATATTTATGTAATACTGCTTGGTATGAAACCAACTGAAACTGAAAGATACACTTCCAAATGTAAGTTTCATGTAATAAAAGTATCCTACAAGTTAAAATTAGGACTTTGCCAATGAAACTAAAGCCAGTGTCATCAAAATAGGACTAGTCACAGGTAAGAAGAATGTGAATCTCAGTGATACCCCTTTCAGAACTAAGTCAGTAAGAAAGACTTTGGAAGATAAAGAGTACTATCTGTACAGATAATGTGGAATAGCAGGTGATTAAAGCTTGTTTTCCTTCATAGGTTTGTTTAAAGTTAAGAGACAAGGAATCAGATTGCACTGTGTTTTGTTTTTCCATGACAAAGAATAAGAGTAATTTAGCACAACTTTAATGCAAATACTTGGCTCAACCCTGACCTTCTCTTATCCCACTGATGGAGCTACTCTGGTAGTCCCTGCTGAATTTCACCGGTAGTTGCTGAAGGAGGGAGCAGGATGAGGCATCTAGTGAAAAGACTAGATGCATAGAGTTAAAGTTTATGATTAATCTTCATCAGTTCCTCTTTCCCAGATCTGCTCTCAAAGAATTCTATTTATAAGTCAACGAAGGAGAAAGTGTAGACACCTTTCATGTTGTTTTTTGCTATATGTGAGATCACTTCGTAGGAAAACTCTTCTAGGCTCTTTCACAAATACTTAACCATCAACTCCATTTTTAAAATAACTTCCAAGAAGTATTTAGCTTTTCTCATGGACATAGTCCTGGCTTCATATCTCAGAGCTGGAGAATAAATTCTTTAGAATGGTTGAAGATGCTACCCAGTTAATATTAGACTTAACCCCTATAATCTCTGCAGATTTATTGGGCTAGGATTTTGAGAACATCAACTGAAGAGCTTTGTAAGAAACATGCTAAATGAGATCATTTATATCACGTAGGAAAAAGGATAGCAAGTTAAGCCTCCAGTAGGGTCTTTAGAAAATTTATTTTTTTCATTCAACCATATATAGATTCACCCAATCAACAAACATGTATTGAACTATTATATGCCCAAACTGGAAAGATGAATGAATAATTGTGCCTCTTTCAAGAAATTTAAATAGTAGAGCAGCAAAGAATGTAATGACTGACAACACCTGGGATGAAAAACTCTGAGAAATGGGTTCTATGACAGTATAGAAAGGGGATTGTGAGACCTAGCCTGGGTGGGTGGGGATGAGAGAGTGCTGTCATGGAATCTGGGTCTTGAAGATACAGTAGAAGCAAAAAGTAAATGTAGACGAGGAACAAAGCAGCCCACATACCTCCCTAAATTGTTTCCCCTCTAGTCACCATACAGATCGTAAAGATTGGGGTTTCTTTTGTATGGGTTTGCTAAAATCAAAGAAATAATCCTAACAATAGTATTTGAGAGAAGGTTTATTACTTTTACCTGTAAGTGAACCTGTTAGAAACATAAAGCCATACGTGTCCCCGAAGGATAATGTCCCCTTAAAGTAGAATCGGTCGACTATGAAGGTTTCCTCAAACAACCCTCTCTTCTTGTCATTGTCTAGTCATTAGGGTTGCAGTGTCTGGCCTCCAAAATAGAGGCAGTGAAGTGAGCTCACAGACCGGCAATCTAAGGATAAAATCTGTAGCCCCCAGAGAGCAAGCAGTCCCTCTGAAGTTGCCAGCAGGAATGGTGGGGAGTTTGCTCTTAGCATCAGGGAAATTCTGGGACAGGCGATGCCCCCATGGGCCTGCATGGTGTCCCAGTGGGCATGGGTACCAGGAAGATATACTTACCCAGGGGTAGAGGGCTTGGGGTCATCACTCATCCATTTTTTTATCTTAGTTTTCTGGGCCATCCTCTCTGTCACTCCAACTAGAAAATTGGGCCACTTCCCTAGTAATAGAGAAAGAAAGTGAGTTCAAACAGAAGGAATTTTTATGTTGTTTTGTAGACAGTGAAAACCCATGTTTAGAAGTGGTGATGGTGGTGATGGTGGCAGTCATTGGTTTTAAAGCAGGAGATGCTATAATCAGATTATCCTTTAGGAAAACAAGGACTCCAGCAGCTTTGTTGAGAATCATATCAAGAGGTTAAGAGCTTTCATGAAGCTCCAGGAGAGAGAAAATGAGAGCCTAACCCAAGAAGGTAGCCCAGGGAATGGAGAGGGATATGGGAGAGCTGAAGGCATCAGGATTTCATCACTGGTTGGATGTGGACAGTCACAGATAGGAGTTAGGGCATCCTTCTAGATTAAACCTTCATGTGACTTAGGAAATGGAGACAAAGCAAAGCAGTTCGAGACCCAAATTAATTGTTCCTGGATCTGTAAAGTCTCCCCAAGGAATAATCATCTCTCCTTTGCCCACACCTCTCTTGGGACCCTTAGCACTTTCTAACTGGTATTATAATTATCTGTGTATCTCTTCCTCCTAACTAAAGTGAAAGATCCCTATGGGTTTAACTTGATCCCTAAAGTGAAAATGTTTTTATATTCCATATATCATATATAGCACGGAATACATAGCACTCATGGATTTTGAGTGAAACATTACAGGCATTTTCGTAAATAACCTCTTGGTAATAACCTACCAATATGTTTTTTTGGTATCTCCACTTATTTTTATTGAAATGAGCATTTTTTTTTATTTTTAAAATATACTTAGATGACAGTTTCATTATAGGATGTTTTAACTAACAAAACATGAGTTTAAATATTAAAATATTCCTCTTTACATAATCTTTCTATATTGAAAAGAGCCCATCTTACCCTTACATTATTTGCATTCGTTTTACATAACCTGAATACTTTGTCGACCATTTCAAACATGATGGAAGCAACTCTCTCTATGCTGTGTTTTTGCTTTCTGCATAACTTTTAACTTTGTACATTGTTTCTGCAGTTCACCACCGTATGTTCTTAGTAAGCAGGAAAAAAATAAATTAGAATCACTCAGAAAGTGCTTGGCATTATTGTGTACAATTTTAGAAGACCGTATTAGTTCATCATCTTATTTTATCTGACGTTTTTACAAGTGTCTTAGATCAGAGAGAAGAGAGGCTTTTACATGATTAAATTATACTAAGAAACACACACAGTATGTCACAGTGTAGTTGAGAATTTTCCCAGAATCAGTAATCATTGACTAAGAGATAATTCACATCTCTATATAACTGGGCCCTGGAGTTATCTCTAACTGCTAATGTCCTTAAAGAGTAATGACTATAAAAGCACTTTGAACTTGTAAAGTCTCTGCCAGACACTGCAGATTGGCTAAGTGCAACCACCTTCTCCCTTCCCCACTTCTGCTATAAAAACAGGAAAGCTGAATTTTATCTTCCAGGCTCTTCTGTAGCCGGGTGTGCCCTGAGGCACAGATCTGACAAAGAAAAGCAGAAACCTACTAAGTTTTTTGAGACAGTTCTTGCTTTCCTGAAAACGGCTGATGCCCTGCCCTTCCCCATCATCCCCACCTCAAATGTGGACCAATGCCTTGAACTACGATAGCAGCTCATGGTCCTTGGCTGGCCAGCAACAGGCACAGGATGGGGAAGCCTCAAGAAAGGTGGAGCCTGGGTCTTGAGCATCTTTGAACCACACCACAGAAGTCCTGGACCATATTCCTCCAGACTCATCATGCAAGAAAAATAAACCTCTAGCTTTTAGACATCGTTACTCAGATTGTATGGATGGACACATCCTAGCAAATACAACAGTATGTGAATAAGAGTCATGTGAATGTTGTAGTTACTAGAAATACTCAAATGTCTGTAATGTGTGGAGAGAGCCACAATTAAACCCTTGCAGCAGGATGTGATCTTTTCTTAAAGCCTTTCGCTGTGGGAGACTTTTCCGCCTCCTTTGGTAATGTTTAATGGCTTTCTTTCCTTAATAAGTGGAGGCACATTTTATATTATTCTAAAAATGAAATACAGCTGATTATGTTCCACTTGCTGTTTTCACATTTTACCACTGGATAAATCTACGCAGTTATTCCGTCGGTTAAACAAAAAAATCATCTTTTAAAACATATTTTTAATCATGTTAATTTATTTCCTCTGGATGTATAGGAGTTATTATTTAGTGTCATAATTAATGTCCTACTAGCAAAACACAGAAGTTTAGAGTTTGAAAGTTCTTAGAAATATTTATTTCTGTCTTTTTACTTTTTCCCCCCTCCTTAACAGTTTATTTACTTCAAAGTACCTATGATTGTCCCCTTCTCTTTTCTTAGGGCGTCAAGGCCAAAGTGATCATAGGTGAATCATTTAATCACGTGATGACTCATTTTCAATAAGAAGTTAATTCATATTATAGAGATGTTGAGGATCCAGGAATTCTAGCTCTGAATTTAGAAATATTATATTAAGACTCTAACTCACTTTTATTCATGTAGATCTGTTAATATAAAATATAAACAATAAATTGTGATGTTGTAGGAAAGGGGAAAAATTATTTTCTTTAATTATTTTGTACCAACATTTACAACTTCCATGCTTAGCAAAAGCAGTATGTAAGTTTTGTAATAAGCTTCGAAGTTTACAAAGTTCTTTCCCATAAATTGACTCCTTATGTCCTCACATTAGCCTTATATCCATTTTCCAAATTAAAAACTGACTCAGGGGTGCCTGGGTGGCTCAGTCGATTAAGCGTCTGCCTTCAGCTCAGGTCATGATCCCAGGGTCCTGGGATCGAGCCCTGCCTCGGGCTCCCTGCTCCGCGGGGGAGTCTGCTTCTCCCTCTCCCCCTCCCTCTCCTCATGCTCTCTCTCTCTCTTGCTCGCTCACTCTCTCTCAAAAAAAAATAAATAAATAAAATCTTTAAAATAAAATAAAATAAAAACTGTGACTCAAATATGTTAAATGATTTGCCCAAAAACAAATCACAGAACTCATAACTGAGAGACTGAAATTCAGATTCCAATATCTGTACCTTTTTTTAACAGTGTTACTGACTATGCTCACTGTGTTTTACACTAGATCTTAGGCATTATATATCTTATACCTGAAAATTTGTGTTCGTTTACTAACTCCTCTTTCCCCCACCTCCAAGCCTCTGGTAACTTTCCCACTCTGTTTCTATGAGTTAGGAGTTTTTTTTTGTTTGTTTGTTTGTTTTTAATTCCACATATAAGTGTTACCATGCAGTATTTGTCTTTCTCTATCTGGCTTATTTCATGTAACATAATGCCCTGAAGGTCCATGGTGTTGCAAATGGCAGGATTTCCTTATTTCTCGTGACTGAATGACATTCCATTGTGTGCGTGTCCATGGATGGACACTGTCAACCCCGTAGTTCCACCCTTTAGCATATGCCTTCAACAGAGATGAGCTTCAAGTTGTTTTTCCACGATGGAGATGAACTTGCTGATCTGGCCAGTTTTCTTGCCAAAGCTCCCTGGTAACAACAGCTTATATCAGAGCTTGGTAGCTCCCACAGGGCTGAGGCTCTGGGGCTCCTCCTGCAGGTGCACAGAGAAATGTTGGGAGCATCTGCTACAGCCTGTTATCGATACAGGTCCACTGGCACCTGCTAACACTTGCAGAGCGTCTAGGGCAACACCTGGAGCACCAGGCCCCCTGCAGTCAGGCCTTACAAGTTTGGCTAAAGGCTGGTGGCATATTCATTTCTTAATTCCTGTCCTGCACAGGCCCAGGACTTTGTCACTCCAGCCAGCTCACAGGGTTGGCTTCAGCGCCAACAAGAGTACAACACTTGCCCTCCAGCGAGGTCCCGGGGGGCAGACGCCATGGCCCAGGCCCCTCGCTGCGTAGAGACAGACTTATGTAGAGCCCAAGAAAGCCATGAGCTCTTTACTTTTAAGATGTAGAAATAGAGGCTCCAGGAGATTAATGAGAGTCAAACAGTGAGAGTTATCTACAATGATGGCATTTGAAGACCTTTGTGGCTTTTAGGAAGCTTTTCTTCTATTTCTTTTCTTCCTTCTTCTTCTTCTTCTGATTCATTTTTTGTTTGTTTTGTTTTGTTTTTGGTTGGGGAGGTCCCCTTTCAATTCATAGACTTTGTAATCCTAAATTGTTGCTAATCTAAAATATTGGCTTATAAAATGAGATTTCATCATAGAACGAGTGGGAAGAGAACATTAACACTTCTATTTATATTTAGGTTTAATCTTAAAAATAATTGAACTTCTACCATTTAGTACATACAGTGGCAGTCACTTGTCCTTTGTTCCTGGTTTGGGGCAGTGACCCACATTTGAGGTGGACATAAAGAAAGGAGAAAGGGATATCCTGCTGGACTACAGAGACTGGAAAGGTAAAAATACATTTTCTAGATTATTTTTCATTTAAACTTTGAATTTGTTTGAGATTTTTATCAGTTGTATTGCTTACTTGAGATTAAGAGGGCAGAAATGAGATGGGGGCTATCCTTCTGCCTCTGTGTGGGGATGGGGAGATTTTCTGCAGGACGTCATTAGGTTTATGTACATCAAGAGGAGGAAGAGTCTAACAGGCTTGATCTGTTTCTGAAGTTATGAGTTGTCCCTGGTGACAGTGATGGGATGCCTACTTTTCACCTTATTATAGCAGCATATCCCTGGTGAGCAAGTTCAGAAATAAAAAGAAACTAGTTATCAATACATGCAACAACTGGATGAATCTCAAAAGCATTATGGTACATGAAAGAAGACACACATACAAAGCTACATAATATATGATTCCACTTATAAGGAAAAAGAGAAAACTATGGACAAAAATCATATTATCGGATATTTAGGGGTCAGGGAAGGGGACAGATGACAAAAGGGCAGGAAGATACTCTTCAGAGGAATAAAAGTATTCTATATCTTGATTGTGGTGGTACTTTAAAACTCTAGACATTTGTTGAAAATTTTTAAATTTTTTACCTAAGAAGGGTGAATTTTGTCAAAAATTTTTAACTTTTCTACTAAGAAGGGTGAATTTTACTGAATATAAATTTTACCTCAGGAAACATGAGTTTTAAAAAATGTTTGGAGAACACAGGTCTTGAGAAATCCTTCTCATCCCTATTCCCTAGCCTGTCCATGTTTCATCACCATGAATCAAGTCACACTAATGGACATGGTTTTAGGGTTTCATTTTTATTTTGTTTTTGATCACACACATGATTTCAAGTTTATGTGGGTCAGAATTCTAGACATAGCTTAGCTGGGTCCTCTGCTCAGGATTCCATATGGCTGCAATCAGAGTATGGGCTGAGTTGGGCTCCCATCTGAAGGCTCAACTGAGGAAGAACCTGCTTTTATGTTCAGTCAGGTTGTTAGCAGAATTAATTTCCTTGCACCTCTGAGTCTGAGGGCCCAGGCTACTTATTCCTTGCACCTCTGAGTCTGAGGGCCCAGGCTGCTTACTGGTTAGAGGCTGGAGGCTGCTTTCAGCTTTTAGAGCCCACCTATGGTTCCTTGCGATTTCACATAGTCCCTAGCCATGTGGGCTGTCCCATTGCAGCTGCTTATCTCATCAAGCCAGCCAGGAGTCTCTCAAGTGAATCTGTTAGCAAGATAGACTCTTAAATAATATAGTGTAAACACAGTGGGACATGCCTTTACTTTGCCGTATTCTGTTGGCCAGAAACAAGTCACAGGTCCTGCCCATGCTCAACAAGGGAGGATTACACAAAAGTGTGGACACCAGGAGACAGACATCATGGTGGGTACCCTAAAGTCTGTTCATTACAGTCAGGAAGAGAATAGAAAGGAGTTCACTGGTTACCCTAGTGGATCAGTTCTGGGCATGGTGGAAGTGGTTGGGAAATGGGGGAAGTTGGGAGCGGGAGCTGGGTCAGGAGCAGGAAAGGGCTGAGCACATGAGGATGAGGGTTTAGCAGGGGATGGATAGGGTCAAGGTTCAAGTTTGACATCACATTTCAGTATTTTCCTGGAGAGATGTCTACTCTTTCTTCTCAAGACAACCTCAACTCAGATTTATTTTTTAAAATGGTATTTTAAGAGAATCAAGATGCACCTAGATAAATAAAAAAGTAAAGAGTAGAAGTTTCACATTTCTTCTTCTAGCTCACAACTCAGATATGTACTGGTTAGATTTTCAGATGTCTCATCCCAAATATTACTGTATTTATATGCCTACATATGCATATATTTTTTCACAAATAGGATCTGGCTACATATGGTTTTGCAGCTTATTGAATTATTTCTCTCCTCTGCCTTTTGCTTTTGCCATTTTGTATTGCCTCATTTTTTCTTCTTCTAATAATTCTTCTTCTTCACATAAGGTCTGGCCCATGATTAGCTCACGAATGGCACTGGGTGGTGGAGGTAGTGTTGGCTAGTACACCACTCAGATACATGCTCCATACACAATCTGTGGCATCCTTGAATGGAAGGCTAAGGAACCGTCCATCCTGGCAGAGGGGCAGTGTGGTATTTGCTTCTCGTAGGCATTGATTGGCTATTTGGGGACGATTTATTCCTATATCATTGACAAATGCCGGATCTTCAAATGCTCGCAGCTATTTTCTCTCTTCTCCCCTCTGGCTTCATCTCCAGACAATTTCTCTAGTTTACTTGCGGAAAATGGATCATTCAGTGATAC
The DNA here is from genome assembly GCF_011800145.1 of Mirounga leonina. Taxonomy (NCBI): domain Eukaryota; kingdom Metazoa; phylum Chordata; class Mammalia; order Carnivora; family Phocidae; genus Mirounga; species Mirounga leonina. The sequence continues at coordinate 9,008,410 of NW_023270865.1, read as the reverse complement.
ACTGAGGATTCTCTCACTTAATTCCAGAGAGATCTGCCTTTTCCTGAGCTCTGGAGAGAAACATGTTGGCTTTGTGTATCCTCTGTTGAGGTTCATTAGGTTTGCATTTTTATGAAATTTTCTCTTTTTGTTATATGTGGTTATATTAATTGTTTCCCTTCATTTTCAGCAAGTTTCACAGAAAAGGGGCCAAGTAAATAAATATACTTTTCTTAGGCAGCTTTCCTCCTTTTCCTAACTCTGAGCCTCAACTTAAACCACAACAGCAATATCATAATCAGGCTGGACAGAAGGTCGCTAAAGGAAGAAGCTGAATGTATATTCATTTCAGTGTGAGCTTAGGTGCATTTGGGTTAAAGGTTAGGATGCATCCATGAGAGCTGATATAAGTGGACTCCTCTAGGAGCAACACATTCAGTTATAAACCTGAGTGACCTCCACTAATGTTTGCTGTCATCTGGGAGCCAGAATTTGAGGTGTGTCCCTGATGCTTGGGGCCTGGGTCCAGGATCCCTCTGTGTGACTGAGGTGCCTTCAACTCCCTACCGTGTGAGAACGCAGAGGCACTCACTCATATTTCCCTCAGGCCCATGTTAAAGTTAACCATCCGCTACTCTTTGTGATCTGTCTCTTGACCTAAGTGAAAAATGGTATGTTCAGTTCTCATTAGGTAGGCATCTGTACTCTGAGAAGACTTCTTAATTAATCTTCATGAAGTGAATGTCAGCCAAGGCCATGTATGGAATTGTTCTGAAGTGTGAGCTGTCTTCACACCTTTGTAGGTGGTCCTTTGAGGTCAAGTCCGAACAAGATTGATAAGGAGAGTGCTGTTGAGGCTTCTGAGATAATTAATTTCAAAGGAGTTTGACTACATCTAGTCTTCTAGTCTTTGCTATTAAAACAGCATGTTCAAATTTCTGATTCAATAGTCATTTCCTTTCTTCTTTTATATCTTCCCCATGAAAGATGCAAAATTATAGGATTGTGGTCTAGGGATGCCTTGAGATGAAGAGTCCAGTACATGTACTAAGACACTATATTGTCTTTTAAGATTCCATGACAACCCCTCAGACAAGATATGATTCTTTTAATTTTCTCCCTTGAGAATAATATTCCTTTGCTGCTTCTTAACTATTCCAGTTACTAATTGGTTCTGAACAAAGACACTTGGTTCTGATGATCATCATATATTTTGTATATTTATTCAAAATTTTGATTCTTTGGCAAATATACAAGATATCCAGATAAATAATTGAGTCCAATCTTTTTTTTTTTTTAAGATTTTATTTATTTATTTGACAGAGAGAGACACAGTGAGAGAGGGAACACAAGCAGGGGGAGTGGGAGAGGGAGAAGCAGGCTCCTCGCAGACCAGGGAGCCCGATGTGGGACTCAATCCCAGGACCCTGGGATCATGACCTGAGCCGAAGGCAGTCGCTCAACCGACTGAGCCACCCAGGCGCCCTTGAGTCCAATCTTTTAAAAAATTACCTGTATCAGACCTGAAAGACTGAACATCATATTGATTGATTGATTCACTACTCCTATGAAATTATCTTTCTGCTCCCTGAGGGTATAGATGAAGTTTTATTCCACTCTAAATCCTTGAGACAACTAGAGTAATACATTGAGTATAGCATTTGCTCAATAAACATTAGAATGAGAGCTAATCTATTATTTCAAGATACACTTGATACACTTGATGTTGGTAGGAGATGTCACTCTACAGTGAGTGCCTCTGGGTTACACTCTCACTCCACAAAACCCATTTAAGGGCAAGATGGGAGTATGTTGCTCTCAGGAAAAAGCATGGTTCAGGTACCTTGTGGATTTCCTGATTGTAAAGACACTGTTTTCCTGATGGAAAAATGCACCAAATAAATCAAACTTCTATGGTTGCCATCTCTTGATTCAAAGTTACCAAAACTGTAGCCTATATCTATCTATCTATCTATCTATCTATCTATCTATCTATCTATCTAT
>NW_023270865.1:8749916-9006417 GCF_011800145.1 Mirounga leonina | reverse complement strand
TATCTATCTATCTATCTATCTATCTATCTATCTATCTATCTATCTATCTATCATCTATCTATCTATAGATATAGATATAGATATACTTTGTTTGGACCATGTTAAGATTTTAAAAAAAAATTAGTTGCCAACTACCTATTTTGTATTTCTTTTGAAAATACAAAAAGGTTTGAAAATATGAAGAAAAGTTCACACTACATTCTTCTTGGAAAGGATTGACTAGAGCTTTGTAGCTCTGACCACTTTGGATGGAGCTTGCAGATTTTATGCAATTCCAGTTCCAGCCCAGCCCACTGCGCTGGCGTGCATTACCTAACCAAACCTATAGGAATTTGCTGTTTTGGTTCCTGAATGCTTTATCCTAGAATTTCCCTGTGCAGGTTTCTCCTGTTGCCATGTTTTGGGGGTAACATTGAAGCATCTGTGTGTCAGGGAAACTGGTTACTAAAGTCGACATGATCATGTACCCAGGCTCTTCTCCAAGTTAAGTAGGGAACTTGGTTCTCTGGCCCAGTGTGGGGTCCTGAAATCAGCACTGGTTTGCATTTACAGAGATTAGGTCAAGGAGACATGGAAGAAACATCCCAGGAAAAGGGGGACTCGGTACCTCTGAGCAGAGAGAGAAACTGAGTTAACAACCTCATTGTTTTGGAAGAGTGCTGAACGGAAGGTCCCGCATATAAAGGGATTGTATTCACATCTAGGCAAAAAAGCCAGACAAGGCCTTCCACTCAGATTTCCATCCCCAATAGCCAATGTAACTGTTCCTGACCTTTGGAAACTGGTTGAAGGATGATGACATCCTATCGTTATCTTTGCAATTGTGTGTGGAAGGAGGAAGAGAAGAAGGGCGATATGGGTGGGTCAGTAGCACTAAATGATGTGGAAGAAGAGCAGAAGTGGGTCAAGGAGAATGACTGGTCTTAACATGTGGCATTTTGTTGGCAGGAAACACAATAAAACAAGCACTAAGTGCTTCTGTCATGTGTTCCATGTAACTCTGGGGCTGTGGATTGGGGGAAGCTGGCATCTATATGTAGGCTTGATACTGATTTTAAATAGTGTCCACCAAAACAAGGAAATCAACTAGGAACTACAGTCAGATATCAGGGGATTGAGAGCTATATTAGTTATCCCATACCACAGTAACCCTGTGTAACAATGACCACAAAACCTCAGTGATATCCGAGAAGCATTTATTGTCTGTAGCACTGAGGTAGTTAGCTCAGTTCTGCTGACTGGGATTGTACTCAGGCACATGTCTGGGTGCAGCTGGATGTCACCCAGGGCACCTGGGCACCCAGGTTCTACTCACTGTGTTTTATTATTCCACAGGCTAGTCCTTGTTCATGCTCATAGCAGCATTGAGGCTCGAGAGAGGACAAACCCAACCATGGAAGTGCTTCTCAAGCCTTTGCTTATGTCATGTTTGCCGTTACTAGTTACATGGCCAAGCCCAGAGACCCAGTGGGAGGGCACTGTAAAATTAATTCTCATTAAACTCTTGTGGAGTTAAGCCATTAAAATTTTTAGGGTATTTTTACTGCAGCATAACCCAGATAAAATCATTAAATATTTTCTCAGCATTATTTTTGTATCACGGATGAAAAATTATACAGATAACAAATACTTATGGTCATATATGTACACAATTACATTTAAACTTATCAATAATAATTCTATATTTCCTAGTATAGTTTCAACAGTTGAACTCAAAGTTCAATAAACATGAATATCCAATACATAGAAATTCTTTGAGATGTTTATATAATCACTTTGTGCAAGATGTCTATTGACTGATTTTGATATTATCATTAGGCTGTCAATAAAGTTCAGTTTGGATTTATCTGTACTTCATAAACTTTTTTTTTTTTTAAAGATTTTATTGATTTATTTGACAGAGAGAGACACAGCGAATGAGGGAACGCGAGCAGGGTGAGTGGGAGAGGGAGAAGCAGGCTTCCCGCTGAGCAGGGAGCCCGATGCGGGGCTCGATCCCAGGACCCTGGGACCATGACCTGAGCCGAAGGCAGACGCTTAATGACTGAGCCACCCAGGCGCCCCTGTACTTCATAAACTTTTATCTTGTGCATTCAGCTATCAGTTCCCTGCATCTATCCAGCAGACTGGTTGAAATGCAGTCTTTGTCGCTGATATCCATTGATGATAGAATTCTTTACATGGAAGGTTCCTAGATGTTGGCTTCATCCTGAGGGCTCCTCTTAGGAGATTTCCTCATGGGATCTTAGGTCCTGTTAAAAGAATGGAAACTCAGAAAGTCTGCTATACCTTCACATAAAGAGAAGAAATCTTTACCTGTGGCCCACGATTTTTTTAAAAGCCCCCGTTCAGACTTTTGACAATTCAGTTAGACACCACAGAAGATTATCCGATGCAGAATGGTCTCAGGTCCTCACAGAATATTTAACCAAAATGAACATTTGTTTAATAAAACAACTGCCATTTGGTAATGTATATCAGTGAAACAAAGATCTTTTTAGAGTAATGCCGAATTTGCAGATTCTATTTTCATCAACTTCTTAAGTATTCTCTAAGCAGAATACGTTTACAACGCAGTCCTGATCCTCTCATTTCAAGTAGATCACTTGTTTTAAAAAAGACCTTTCTCTCTCTTTAGCTCAGTTGTTCAACTGGACTCTTATTTCGGGTCTTCTTTTCTTCATCTTTCTGGCACTGTTGCATTTTCTAGAAATTCCTGAGAATAATCTTCAACTCAGCTAATACCTCTGTTGACCTTTGGCCCCAGTGAGTGGATAGGTAACAGAAAAAAGAATGCCAGTCCAAGAGGATGCCACAAAATACAACTGTAGAGTGCATACTGAAAGCTCACAAATGTGCATCACTGTGTGATGGATTTTCACCATGGGTTGTCTTCCAGTTACACTTAATAAACCAAATAGAAGTTCGGCTCTTTATGTCATTCATCCCATAGCAGTAATCCCCTAAAGGTCAGGAGACATACTTTTAATAAGTAAATCTTTGAATCAAAACTTTTAACTTTCAGTACATATATTTTTTTAAAGATTTTATTTATTTATTTGAGAGAGAGTGAGAGAGAGCATGAGAGGGGAGAGGGTCAGAGGGAGAAGCAGACTCCCCACTGAGTGGGAGCCCGATGTGGGACTCGATCCTGGGACTCCAGGATCATGACCTGAGCTGAAGGCAGTTGCTTAACCAACTGAGCCACCCAGGCGCCCAACTTTCAGTACATATTGATAAGATGTTACACACACACACACACACACACACACATTTTAAAACCCAACACATAAGTGATTTGGATTTGGACAAAGCCTCCACGATCAGTAAAAATGGGGTTTCTACAAAGCACTCAACTCTTTCTGCTATAAAAGAATGAGGCTGTACCAAAATGGGAAACCACTCTGTAGAATTTGATTAAATTTACAGTCTGGTGTATTGTACTCATTTCATGCTCACCCTTACATTTTCTAACTTTGGGAAGAACTAATTAAAATTTTGCTTAAGCAAATATTTTCATTTTGGAAAGAAGCTCATGGACTATACATATGTCCGTGTGGCAAGAATTTAAAGAGATAGCAATAAGAGGAAGAGGAAGTGTCCAAAGTATTTTTTGGAGACTCCTCTTTCTCTTTTTGTCCTTTAAATATTCCTTTCATCTTGGCCCTTTTCTGTCCCTCTCATTGTATCTTTGAGGAGTGTTAACCCTTCCCCATTTTCACTTACATTGCTGAAAATTTGCAAAAGTTTGGCCCTATACTCTCTTCAATGATTTAGACTTTTTCACTCAACTGCTCATGTCGCAAGAACATCCTAAACTTAGCACACCTGCAACTAATTTCATTTCTCCCTTGCCCCCAACCTCCTCTTGTTGTCCTCACTGTAAGTCCTTAGATGACTCAGATATCCTCCCGATTCTCAAGCAGAAGGCCCAGGGCCATGGCGCCCTTGTTCCTTCATTGCACACAGCCAGTTAGTTACTGATTCTTCTTCTTACTTCTTTAACAACTGCCCCCCTCCATCCTTACCTCCACTTAGTTCATACTTCTGTGACTCCTTACTCTCCACTTTGTTTTTCAGTGGCCTCTTGGCCTCTACTGTGATTTGTTCTAACCTATCCATAGAATGACAGTGATATTTCTGATATATAAACCTGACCCTGTTGTCTCAGTGCTTAATATTATGACTGAGTGGAACAGTCTGTTCCACAGATACTCATTTAACAAATACATTAATTAGTGGCCACTTTAAAAAGGTTGCTCTCTTTTTAAAAGAATAATTATATACCTCTAAATTATGAGTGGGTCAAAGAAGAAATCTCAAGAGAAATTTTAAAATATTTTTAAAATTTTATTTTATTTTTAACTAAATGAAAATGAAGACAATGTACTGTACTTTATGGGATGCAGTGAAAGCAGTGCTTAGAGGGAAATTTATAGCATTGTATGCATCTGCCATGCATATATGTCTATTATGCATGTAATGATCTAATATCAGTAATCTAAGTTTTTAAATTAGGAAGATATAAAAAGAAGAGCAAAATAAATCAAAGTAAGTAGAAGTAAAATAAAAATAAGAATCAGAACAGAAATCAATGAAATTAAAAACAGGAAATCAATAGAGAAAATCAGTGAACCAAAAACTAGTTCTTTGAAAGACCAATAAAATTGATAAGCCTCTAGTCAGGCTAAGATAAAAAGAGAGAGGACATGAATTACTAATAACAGAAAGGAAAGAAGGGACATCACTATAGATCCCATGGAAATTGAAAGGATTATAAAGAAATACTGTGAACAACTTGATGCCTGCAAATTTGATAACCTGGTTGAAATGACACACAATCTGCTAAAACTCACACAAGAAGAGAAAGGTGATCTGAATAGGCATATATCTATTAAAGAATTCAATCAATAACTAAGAACATTCCAAAACAGAAAGTCCTAGGCCTGTAAGGTTCACCAGTGAATTCCACCAAACACTTAAGGAAGAATTTATAGTAATTCTCTATAATCTCTTCCAGAGGATAGAAGCAGATGGAATACTTTGGAAATCATTCTATTAGGCCAGCATTACATAAATGCCATAACCAGACAAAGACATTGCAAGAAAACTACAGACCAGTATCTCTCATGAGCATAGGTGCAAAAATCCTCAACAAATATTAGAAATCGCATCCCAAAAGTATATAAAGAATTATACACCATGACCAAGTATGCAAAGTCGGTTCAATAATTTAAAATTAATTAATATAATTCATCATGTCAACAGGCTAAAAAAGAAGTTGCATGATAATATCAATATATGCAAGAAAGTGACAAAATCCCAAATTCATCCATGGTAAGAACTATGAGTAAATTAGGAATAGAAGATAACTTTCTCAAATTGATAAAGACTGTCTACAAAAAAATATCTACAGCTCACATTATACTTAATGGTAAGAAATTTGAAGCTTCCCAAGGTAACTTGAAGCTTCCTTGTTCCTCATGGAAGGATGTCCTGGTCACCACGCAGTTTCACTATCATGTTGGAAGTTCTTGCTAATGCAATAAGTCAAGAAAAGGAAATACAAGGAATACAGATTGGGAAGGAAAAGACAGAGCTGTCTTTATTCAGGGATGACATGATTATATAGAAAATCCAAAGGAGTCTACAAAAACGCTCTGAAACGAATTAAGTGATTACAGCAATGTTGCAGTGTTCAAAATTTGCTATATAAAAAGTTAGTTGCTTTCCTATACACTGACAATAAGCATGTGGACTTTGATATTGAAAACGCAATACCATTTACATTAACATCTGGGAAAAATAAAATACTTGGGTATAAATCTAAGAAAATATGTACATGATCTTTATGAGGAAAAATACAAACTGATGAACAAAATCAGAGAATAACTAAATAAATGGATATTACATGTTTATGGATAGGAAAACTCAGTATCATTAAGATGTCAATTCTCCCCAAATTGATGTGTAGATTCAGTGCATTCCCCATCAAAATCCCAGTAGTTATTTTGTGGATATCAATGACCTGATTCTAAAGTTTGTATGGAGAGGCAAAAGATAAGAATAGCCAACACACTTAGACTACCACTACTTGACTTCAAGACATACTCTAAAACTATCAAGATGGTGTGGTATTGGTGAAAAAATAGACAAATAGATCAATGGAACAGAATAGAGAGTCCAGAAATACACCCTCATAAATATAGTCAGTTGATCCTTGGCAAAGGAGTAAAGGCATCACCGTGGAGCAAAGACAAATGGCGCTGTAACAATTGGACATGCAAAAAGATGAATCTAGACACAAACCTTACACCCTTCAAAAGAGTAGCTTAAAATGGATTATAGACCTAAATATAAAATGCAAAACTGTAAAACTCCTAGAAGATAACATAGGAGAGCCTAGATGACCTTGGATATACAATGGCTTTCTAGATACAAAACCAAAGACATGATCCATGAAAGAAATAATTGATCAGGTGGACTTCATTAAAACTTAAAACTTCTGCTCTGCAAAGGACAGTATCAAAAGAATTTGAAGACAAGCCACGACTGGGAGAAAATATTTGTAGAAGACACATCCAATAAAGGACTGTTATCTAAAATACATAAAGAACTCTTAAAATTCAACAGTAAGAGAACAAATAATCCACTTAAAAATGCACCAAAGACCTTAACAGACACCTGTTTTTCATACAAAGAAAATATGTAAATGGCAAGTAAGCATATGAAAAGATGCTGCACATCATATGTCATCAGGGAAATGCAAATTAAATTAATGAGATACCACTACCGCCCAGTTAGAATGCCCCAGTTCTGGAACTCTGACAAAGCTGACAAGGATATGAAACAACAGGAGCTCTCAGATATTGTCAGTGGGAATGCAAAATGGTACTGCCACTGGTATTTATCCAAAGGAGTTGAAAACTTAAGTCCTTACAAAAACTGCTCATGGATGTTTCTAGCAGCTTTAGTCATAATTGCCAAACTTGGAAGCAACCAAGCTGTCCTTTGGTAGGTGAATGGACAAATGGACTGTGATTCATCCAGACAATGGAATCTCATTTAGCACTGAAAAAGAACTGACTTATCAAGACTTGCAAAGACATGGAGGAAACTTTAATATTGCTAAGTGAAAGAAGCCAATCTGAAAGGCTACATAAAGTATGACTGAACTATGTAACATTCTGGAAAAAGTAAAACTAGGTGGACAATAAAAAGATCAGTGGTTTTCTGGGGGCACAGGTCAAGGAGAGTTAACTAGTCAGAGCACAGAGGCTGTTCAGGGTAATGAAAAATACTCTGTATGATAACATTATAATGGATACTGTTTTCCCAAAACCTGTAGAATGCACAATCCCAAGGGTGAACTATATAGTGTAAACTATGGAGTTTGAGTGATTATGATGTGTCAATATAGGTCCACTTCTGGCAGAAAAAAATGTTCCATTTTGGTGAGTGATGTTGATAATGAAGGAGGCTATGCATGTATGGGGGCCAAGGGGTTATGGTAAATCTATGGACCGCTCTACTTTGTTGTAAGTCTAAAACTACTCTCAAAAAATAAAGTCTTAAAAAATAAAAAGAATAATTAGCTAGCTAGCAAGATATAATTCCGTGCATGCATAGTATATATATATATATACACAGACATATATATGTAGTTAACTAAACCATAAATTGTAATTGATATAAATTATGCTTGAATAATAATAACATTTATAGTTTAGAATAAATGATAGACTATATTTATAAATTCTCTAAAACTTCAGTTTTCCAAAAATAATTTGCATAATTATATTTGACAGTTCTTATTTTAAGCTTTATTGTGATATAGCTCCATTGTTTTTGTGATGTTTTAAATGAACTTATGTCTGGCTCAGTAGGATAAGAAAGAGAAATTTGTTCATATTAAAATCCTGTCCCTTACTCATTTCCCGTGCTCCGCGGAGGGAGAGAGGTGTAACCTCAAGACAAAAAGGAAGTGTGTAATTTAGTTTAGAATAATGCATTACTTTTATATGAGAAATACAATTATGTATCCTCAGCATCAAGTAGATTTCATGGAGGGTTAGGTTGTGGAGCATTGCTTGGGAGGTTTTAAACTGTTTCTTAAATATGCTCTGGTGCTTTCTTTCTTTCCAACCTCAGCATTTACCCTGGTTTAAACTCCTGTTTCTGATCTTCAGCAACCCCAGGCTCACCTCACCTTTTACATTCTCATCCCCAACCCTCATTATCAATTTCAATGTAGCAACCAGAGGCATTTTAAAAATAAAATCTGACCTGTATGTCTCTTGCTTTCAACCCTGCGGTGACTTTCTATTGTCTTAGAATAAAAGGTGAGCTCCTAACTGTGGCTTTCCATGTTTCAGGCATATCAGCTTCCTTACTGTTCCAGGAAAAGAGAAGTGTCCTTCCAGACTCAGGCTGTCAGAAGAGCTCTGTTTGGAATGCTTGCCTTTTTGTCATGGATGATTGCCTCCCATCCCTTGGGCTTCAGTTTAAATTACCCCTGCTGGGGGGCGCCTGGGTGGCTCAGTCAGTTGGGTGTCTGCCGTTGACTTGGGTCAGGATCCCAGGGTTCTGGGATTGAGCCCCAAGTAAGGCTCCCTGCTTGGTGGGGAGCCTGCTTCTCCCTCTCCCTCTGCCTGCAGCTACCCCCTGCTTGAGCTCTTTCTCTCTCTGTGGGTCTGAAATAAATAAAATCTTTGGGAAATAAACAAATAAAATAATTAATTAATTAACCCTGCTGGGACAGGCCTTCCCTGGCAGCCCAGCCAGTCACCCCCACTCCCCACCCCAAAATTACTCCACTACACTTGGAAAGTGCGGAGATGAAGAGCACAGACTCTGGCTTCAAATTACCTGTGTTAAAACCCAAACTACCACTTTAAGGTTGTATTACATCAAGAGATTCTGTAATCTCTCTGTCCTTCAGTTTCCTCACTTGAAAGGAGGGGATCATATCAGAGATAACTCATCTGATAAGGCTGAGGTTTTGAACCGGTTGAGATATGTCATGCACCGAGGGCAGTGCCTGGCACATAGAAATCCTTGTTAGTGATTATTACAGTACATTGTCACTATCCTATAAAATAGGAAAGAATTCTTAATGCATTTTAATTGCTTACTTTTTATTCCCTCTTCTCTAAGAATAAGGCAGGGACCGTATCTGCCTGTTTTCTACTACTGCGTTCCCAGCTATTCCTGGCACATAGGAGAACATCAGCAAGTATTTATCGAAGAACTGTGAATTGGGATCAGACTTTTGCAAATTAAATTAAACCATATTGCTGAGGCTCAATCTTTTTTTTTTTTTTTTTGTAATGGTAAGCGGTGGAATGGCAGCCACTAATGGTTAGAACTGGGTGAGACTTAGTGCTTTCCTGACAACCTCTATATTAAAGTGAAAGCAGTTCTCAGAACAAATTCTCCCATGCCTGCAGACGTTCATAAGGCAAACACTGATCCTCAAGCAAGTACAAAAGAGTATCCAACTGTCTATGAGATCAGATAGAATCTCTTCAGGCAGGGCTGATCTTTAGCTAAAATGCACTGATACAACCATGTTGATTGTTAAATACTAGTCCTTCCTGCTGGTTGGTGTATAATTCCTGTCCAGAGTCCCAGAGTGCCTCTGACCTCCTTTAGGATCTGCAGGAGCTCCAACTGAATGCCCCCAAAAAGGTTAAAAGCTGGCTCTGAATACCACTAATTTATCCATGAAAACTTATTCAAATTACTGAAAATAGCTCCTGTTAATCAGATATAAGGATATCAGGATAGCTCAAATTCCGGAGGGAGGGGCTTCTCACTGGAAAGGGAGTTGACCAGTCCTGGAGCCTGAGATCCTCATTAAGGCATTTGACTAAATTTGCACGAATCTGCAAACCATAGCCAGTGGGCTAGGCCTAGCTACTGCCTGTTTTCTTTCCTATGGCCTGTGGGTGAAGAATGCTTTTTTACATTTTTAAGTGGTGGGGGGAAAAAAGAACAACCAATATTCTGTGACATGAAAATTTTATAAAATTCAAATTTTAGCATCTATCAAAGTTTTGTTGGAACACAGAACGTTCATATTTGTGCACTATGTATCTCACCTTTGGCATTGCCATGGTGGAGGTGAGTCATTGGGTTGGAGACATTGTGATCCAGGAATCCAAAAATACTTACTGTTGTCCCTTTACAGAGTTTGTTGATCCTGGCTTAACCTAACAAATGGGCTATCCGTGCTCAATAATTTAATATAAACTATAGATATCTATAAGAAGTATAAAAATACTAGGGGCGCCTGGGTAGGTCAGTTGGTTAAGTGTCTGACTCTTGATTTCAGCTCAGGTCATGATCTCAGGGTCCTGGGATCAAGCCCCGTATTGCACACCGCCCCCCATCAGCCCAGCGGGGAGTCTGCTTGTCTCCCTCTCCCCCTGCTCCAGAGGCTCTCTCTCTCTCTCTCAAATAAATAAATAAATCTTAAAACAAATATAAAAATATTTGTAATGTTGCAAAAGTTTAAATGATTCAGCCATTTTTGGTAATATGAACTGTTTTAGAAGACTGTTCAGTGACACTGGACAGTATTCACGTATTAAATGTTTAAAAACAATGCAAAACTATATAATGTGATCACAGTTTTAATATTTTTAATATTTGATACATGTACATAAGTTTATTATGAGAAAGAAATGGAGCAGATTAAGGGCTTATAGAAAACGGTATTACTTCTCTGTATTTATTGCCTAAATATACCTATATTTATTCTAAATAAGCTTGCATCAGTTTTAAAATAACAAGACTGCATAATAATATAGAACATCAGACTGATTTCAAAGCTAAGCAAAAGGAAGTTTGCATGGTCTTCTTCATTAGTGAAGTAAACATGAATGTGCCATAGTTAGGGAATGAAAATATTCCAGTTATTCTCAAGAGATGGGAAAGCATTGTTATATAAATAGGACAATGTCTCTTAATCGCTTGTTACTTATCCCTTCCATCATAAAAGAAGAAAAGAGAAGTGGTGGGTAGTCTGTCCCTAGTTCTTACTCTTGAGTGCCTAAGGAATGAGAAGTCCTAAACAAATACACATGACATAGTGCTATCAAGACAAAGAAATCTCTTCCCCTATTTGCTTGCCACTGAACAATAGCTTGCGTAGATTATGAAAGGGTATTAATTTCCTCTAAGGACAGTTGCTAGACAGTTCTCTTGAACAATAAGCAATGTGACAGGATTTGACAGAATTGGCATCTTTAATAACGTACTACTTAAGCCAACTGTGTGCAATCTCTTCTTTTGGGCTGCCTCTTCCTGATCTGACCTTTTTATGATTATAACCTCCTATAGTCCCTGATTGGAGCTAGTGATTTTCTGTCAACTTTCTATTTACTCAACCTCATCTAATATATTTCAGTTTCTTCTAACTGTTCCTCAACCCAGTAACGTTCATTTAAGGCCAGCCCTTTGTAGAGGCCTTTGTAGCATCTTTCAAAATGACGTGCTGTATACAGTATCTTTTGGATGACTGCTCCACCAAATATATTTAAGATGGTAAGAAAAGTTGTGAGGTTCTTAGTCCTGTTGTGTATTTAGTTTCCACTGGACTGAAAATCCCCCAAAATGTGCTCATTTTCCTATTCGGCAAGCAGTGATTTGGAAAAACAGTATTCAGGATCCTGTTGAACAAAGGGAGGGGAGAAAGGGGGCAGAGATACAAAATTAGAAATTGTAATCCTTAAAGGAGTATCTTATACTTCCTGTTAGATATATGGTCAGTCCTCATTACTTGCAGATTCCGTATTTGTGAATTTGTCTGTGTGCGAAAGTTTATTTGCAACTCCCAAATCAGTATTCACGTGTCTTTTGCAGTCATTCATGGGACTTGCTGCAAAGTGGCAGATGATTTTAGCTTCCTGACATGCGCATTCCCAGCTGAGGTCAAACAAGGCAACCCACTATTTTCTTGTCCCAGCTTTCCTACTGTAAACAAGGGTCCTTTTTGCACTCTATTTAGTGCACTTTTTTTCACTTTTGTGCTTTCTTGTGTGTGATTTTGCTGCTTCAGATGGTCCCGAGGCATAGTGTTGAAGTGCTGTCTAATGTTCCTCAGTACGAGAAGGTTCTCATGTGCCTTATGGAGAAAATACATGTGTTAGAAAAGTTTCAGTCAGGCCTGACTTACGGTGCTACTGGCTGTGAATTCAATGTTAATGAATTGACCAGACATATTAAATAAGGTGTCTTTAAACAGAAACACACATAAAGTTATATATATTGATAGGTTGATGAAAATGTGTGGCCCAAGGCTCACAGGTACTGCACCCTTTCCTTCTCTAGGAATAATGCTTCATGTGTCCCTAATTTAGCCTTCGTGTTGACTTTGTAGCTAGTAGTAAGCATCTACTGTGTTATGTTTAGGCTGGCACTTAAGTTTAGAGAAAATTCTTAGAGTAATTATTGATAATAATAGTCATTCATTCAACAGATATTTACTGAGAACTTTTCTGTGCTAAATGTTCAGCACTGGGGCGCCTGGGTGGCTCAGTCGTTAAGCATCTGCCTTAGGCTCAGGTCATGATCCCGGGGTCCTGGGATCGAGCCCCGCATCGGGCTCCCTGCTCAGCAGAAAGCCTGCTTCTTCCTCTTCCACACCCCCTGCTTGAGTTCCCTCTCTCGCTGTGTCTCTCTCTGTCAAATAAATAAATAAAATCTTTAAATGTTCAGAACGGATCAAAAGACACAAATATTCCTGCCCTCAGGGGACTTGCATTACAGTTCACGTTTATTGATTTCTAAAGGCCTGTGCAATTCATGTGAATCATGTAATCCCTTTAGCAATACTATGAAGTGGGTATTTTAAGCTCCATCTTAAAGAAATGGAGCTGTAATTCAAATAATTTTAAATAAGTTGCCCAAGATAAAAGAGCATATCTCCTCCTCCTCCTCAAACAGGGTTTTAAACCCAAGCTGACTTGATCTGCAGTCTCCATTCTTAAATACTATGCTACTGTCATTATTTATTTTTAAATTAACATGGTATGCTGAGAATATAGTTATAGAAAACCCACATGACTACTGAAAATTTATGTTTCACGCATTAAATTCTACAGAATAGCACTTTTTCAGATTCAGTAATTCAGGTGAATATTACATCATGATACTAATTTTGTTTTGCCTTTGGTAGATTCTTTGTCAGCTTGTTCTTCTTTGGAAATTGGAAGTAACTTTTAAAATGTTCTTGGTTTCTGGCCTCTTGTTGAGTTTGCATGTAGCAGTAGGTGAAAATGGGCAAGCCAGACATTTTTAGGATTAAATTTTAAAGAGGGAGAGAGATTTTTTACTAAAGTTTTAGGGCAGTATGAAGAAAGGATTTTATCAAGTATCTCACAGTTACATTCTGAAAATCTTGTTTAAACATCTGCCTAGTTTTCCAGATTTCACTAATAGCATTTGTCATCTCAGCTTCATTTTCTTTGGTCCCCAACATCTCCCAGCCCCCTCTGGAACCATTCCATATCCTTGGGACCCTCCTCAGTCCTTATGGCCTCTTTCCAACATTTCATTTGTTGGCTCCCTGGTATGACAGTTTAGACAGAGAGATTTCAGCAGAGCTGATGTGTGTGGCAGCAATCTCATCGTGCCTCTGGCTGGTTTCATTTTAACACACTGTCCTTTACCAGTATTCTTCCAGTTCGGGTTTTACACTTTTAAGATTTTGTTTGTTTATTTGGGAGAGAGAGCGAGCGAGAGAGAGCGCATGAGTTGGGGGAGGAACAGAGGAAGAGGGAGAGAGAATCTCAAGCAGACTCCCCGCTGAGTGCGGAGCCCAACATGGGGCTCAATCCCATGACCCTGAGATTGTGACCTGAGCTGAAACCAAGAGTTGGACGCTTAACCAACTGAGCCAACCAGGTGCCCTTCAGGTTTTATGCTCTTAAGATGGCTTAGGAATTGCATTTCCTTATTTTAAAAATAATTAAAACTTTGGTGGAAATTTTAGAAAAAAAAGGTAAAGTAAGAGGGGGGAAGTTAAAATCTCCAGTAATTACATGTTCAATATTAGACAAAATTAAAATTCAAAAATATATTGCAGTCATGTTTCCAAATCATTAAATATTCATCTGCTAAAACATGGTGAAGCGGAAAAATATACTTATACAGTATTTTTTTGAGATATTAGGTAGAGTGAACATTTTTTTAGCCAAAGTTTCACCATACACTTTTTAAAATTATTATTAGCTACATAAACTTTAGATTGTGGAGAACCACCTTAAAGTAAATGTTAACAAAGAGTATGGAAAAGGGCACTGAGAACATTTTAAAAATGCAGTTGCATGATTGGGAACCAAAATATTTCTTACCTTTTTCATTATATGCTTAAAGTTTCCTTCAAAAACAATACAACTTGTATCTGAACTGCCTATCTTTAAGATGAAAGCCGCTTTTCAAAATATTGATGCTTCTGTTGAGGGTTTGTGTGTCTGCGGAAACTATAATACTTTTCAAAACTCACACTAAAGACCACATTCTGTGATGTGTTAGCTAAACATATCATTTCTTTGCTGATATTTACTTTATGCACATTCCTTTGTTCTTATCTTGTGGAGACTCCATATCCCATGGATTATAAAAATATATATATAACAAAACAATGCAGCTGTTGTCATGGTCAGAATCCTTCAGGTTAGTAAGCTGCGATTGTTCTGTGTGGAGTTATTAATTTCGTATTAACCCATAGTGCCTAGAACAGTGTTTTATGTACAATTATAATCAAGTGTAGTGTTTTGGAAAGGGAGTATAGAATTGAAGACACAGGTTTTTTAAGGCAGAGCCCCTATTGGTGGAGTGAGTGAGTTATTTGTGCTTTTATACTTGGTTCCACTGCTCTATGTTACTGCAAAAATGAAGCAGCACAGAGGACCATGAAATTTCTCATAAATGTGCTTCCTTATTCATTTGTAACCTTGTCTGACAGATTTTTTTTTGAACATTGAGTTGTACTTTTAAGCTGCTGTGTCGCTGTGTAAATATTTGTCAACAGTTACACAGTTTGGAGCTGACACATTGGATTCCGTTCTCTTCCAGCTCACTCCTGACACGGGTTTTTATTTCCCCACCAAAGTACAATTTTCCTTGACTTTGTCATTTTCATTTAAGTCATTCTACAATGGCGGCAACTTGAAAATTGCCCAGCTTGGAACGATAATCTTTTAAAACTTATACTCAGGTTACGAGTTTCCCCCCGGAGATGTGTGAGTGGTGCTAAATATTTTCACGATTTTGTGTAGGAAGGAAGTAAAATGGAGATTCATTCACGTTGTTCATTTGCTATCCTAGACTTAAGCCAGGGATTGTCACGCTACTGTGACAAAGGAACTTCGCTATATTACAGTATACACTGTTGGAAAGAGACGATAGGATCACTCATCCTCATAGCAAGATGGAGGAAATACATTTCCTTTCTTTAGCTTTCCAAATAATTTGAGGTAACTGTTCCCTTATTTCTTTATGATCACAAACTCTTACAGCTTCTCCTCATCAAATGTTACAATATCACCATAATAAAAATGTAGGAATAGTATTGCTGAATAATATACTTGTTAGACTATGTTGGTAATACAGTTATTATTAGCTACATGCAATTGTGGCACATTATATGCAGGGAAAAAAGTAAGTCTCACTGTTTTCTACAATGACATTCACAAACTGATATATTTACTCAAAGGTAACATTAATATATGAATGAAAAATGGAGTATATTTCTGGTTTTAGGTGTTGATAGTTATTTAGATGGTAGAAAAAATCTTTAATATATATTTTATAATAAACTAAAAACAGTAAAATGTCACATAATTTTTAAAAAAGATTTTTAAAATTTATTTAAGGGGAGAGAGGTGGAGGGGGAGGGAGAGGGGCAGCAGACTCCCTGCTGAGCACGGAGCCCACTAGGGGCTCTGATCCCAGGACCCCAAGATCAGAACCTGAACTGAAATCAAGAGTCAGATGTTTAACTGACTGAGCCACCCAGGTGCCCCAAATATCACATAATTTTAAGACAACGCCATCCACAAATATACAGGGAGAGAGATTTTTTATTAACTCTTACCTTCATAGAACACTTCATTGTTTTTAAGATTCTACCATATAATTCATCCTGTAACAAATCTTTAGCATAGACGTTGTCATCCCCACTTTACAGATAAATAGGCACGTTCCAGGATCTCATAGGTGGTAGATACAGAGTCTCTCCCGGATCTGAGCACAATGTTCATTAGCCTTTGATGGGTGAAACAGCTGCTTCGCATTATATACCACAGATGGTCCTGCTATGGACGCATCACAAGTTGATGAAAATACAATATAATAAAATGGGGTTTGGAGAATAGACACCGCTGGTAAGAACTTTGGTGTAAATACTGTTCTTTCGAGTTGTCTTGGCAGCTCCTAGCAGCACCTCTTGTTTTGTGGTCCTGTCTCCTTCCACAAAGGAGTGCCTCCATCTGTGATTAGTGAGTGCAGGATGGACTTCCTTCCTGGTGATGGTCACACACCCCCGCCCCCACCCCCAGGACAAGTCTGGCTTCATCAGCTCAGTCTGTTGTCAGGGGTTTTGTGCCTCACCTCAGCTCGGTTCTGCTGTGATGCTCTGCCACGCTCTCTGGGCTTAATCGCTGTGCTGTTCCATATGAGCAGCAGGGCCCCTTCACAGGTCAGGGCTTCCTGAATTACAGGACTGAGCCTGCCAATTGGCTGCATGTTTGGGGGAGGGCCTCAATTTTATTATGTGGAAAACGGAGATACTTAAATCAGAAAAGCACGAGGTTATTTTTGAAACAGATTTAAATAATACGTGCAAGAATTTTGAAAATTATAAAACGAAATAATTTTAGCAAAGTAGTCTTGTGTCTCTGAACCTCATTGCTGATGGAGCTGAAAATTCAAACATGATGACGGAAGACAAACGGGAGACATATGCTTATTTTCCATCCCTGTCTTTGGAATCTTATGTAGTATAACCACCTCAGTATGGCATCGACACTTTTCATGGGTCTTCTGAAAGTATGTTGCTTATGTTTCATTTCTTTCTTGAAAGTTAATTCATTCTTTGTTGAGCTCTTCCTACATGCTTGTGCACACCCCACAAATCACTGGGGATACTGAGATGAGTAAGTGGACCTTGTGCAGCTGCGGGGGTGGGAGGGCTACTGTAGTAAGTGCCAAGGCGGAGGTACCAGGTGCCCCATGAGAGCAGAGACAGCGGGCTTCCCTCCCAGCCTGGAAGATGGGGCTAAAATTTCCCAGAATGATTAAGCGATAATATCTGGCAGTGGAGTAAAAATGGCATCCATAACATGGCCCTCAGACCACAGCCTCTCTCTCTGAGTTCATTCTGACACCCAGGCACGCTGGGCTTCAGCCCCGCTGGTGTGCCTGCTACCCGCCAAACTTGCCAGCCACATTCCACCTTTGCTTTGCTCTCTTCTCTGCCTGAATGCTCTTCCCCAGACGTCCATGTGGCTTACCTTCTTGTCTCCTTCATGTCTCTGATCAAAGGCCACTTTCTCCATAAGGTCTTCCCTGCCTGCTCTGCTTAAAATAACACTCCTGGCTAGCCCTGCTTTAGTTTTCTTCATGGGAGTTTTTACTTCCAGACTATCTGGAAGTAAAATATCTATCTTTACTAGAATATGTGCTTTGTGGGCCCCCCCCCCAACCCTGTTAACAGAGTTCACAGAATGAAGTATAATATATTCTTAGCTCTTCAGAATAGGGACCTGCAATATTACCGGTGCATGAGCCGAGCACGGTGTGGACAGCTTTATGTGCATTCTCTCATTTGATCCTTAGAGCTGAGCTGTGAGCTAGGTCTAATTACCTCCTTCATGTTGCAGCAGAAAGCACGGCTCTCAGAGGCACAGTAGTTTGCCCACGCCTCAGCTGGTGAGTGGTAGAAGTAGGTTTTGAAGCTTAGTAGACTGCAGCTAAAGCCCGTTTGCTGAATCTTTACCCTTGAATCTAGAAAGGAAAGAGAATATGGCATATTTGGGGCACTGCTGCAGCTCCCTGTGATCGGGGTGGTGAGTGGGTAGGCGGTGCCAGGAATTGAGACTGGTGAAGCGGCAGGAGGCCCTTTGTTGGCTGCGTGATGCAGTCTGGTTTTTACATGTGACAGTTATTGAAGGATGCTAAGCAGAGGGTGATGTGATCAGACTTGTGTTTTAGGAAGATCACTCCGGCTGGCTACAGAAAGGAATAAATCAGTGTTACATTTGGGAAGCCAATTGCGAGGTTATCAGAGTAGCCTAGGCAAAAAAAAAAAAAAAAGACGAAAAAACTTAAGCAGGTGAATGGCAGTGGAAATGGAGTGAGAGGTTGGAAGGCAAAATGGACTGCAGTGTGTAAAGTTAAGTATGGAGGGCAGGTGGGAGAGAATCTTTGGATGGCACATTTCCAGGACAGATAGGAGATGAGAGGAGCCACTTTCTTACCCTCTGGACTAAGTTTTCTGCTTTCTTTATATTAAAAATAATGTATATTAGTAGATTATATATAGTTATGTATGTTATTACATAATATTAAATAATTGTGTATATATATGTATGTGTGTGTATATCTATATCTGTATCTGTATCATCTATATCTATATATCTTTATCTGTATATATATTACTTCTAATAATAAACCATGTTGTGAAGTCTATGAGTGTGCTAACATTTTGGAATGTATCACCCTCACACAATTCACTAGCTACAGCTGCCTCTTGAGGAGGAGCCAGAGATAGGAGCTCTGCGAATCCTGTCTGGAGCTCACAAATGCTCCTGGGAGAGCCCTTTGAATATGGCACACATAAAAATAAGTATAGTTTATTCATTAGTGATGATATCATCATTATTATTATATATTTAATAGCACACCCCCCTCCTCTGCCACCTGTCTGTGAACGGCTCACCCCTCCCAAAGACTGTTTTCCTAATTCTGCCTGGAAAAGAAAAATCTCTGAATGTAAAGGCACACTGTTGACAGTAACCAATGCAGTGGCCTGCTGTTGGTAGGTTCTTTTGCCTTGCCTGGCAAAGTTACCCACGGTCTCCTATTACATACTTTATATTTTACAGAAGAATTTTCCAAAGTGCAATCCTTCACGTAATTAAAAAAAAAATTAAGCTTGTTTACACAAGGGATGTAAAAGGGAACTTCTTTTTAGGGAGGGGGGCGATTTAATGATAAACACTTCTGATCTTCAGTGCTTCATCTCATCTTCAAACTAGGGAAAATAACCCCAGTGAAGGTTTGATGTGTGGGAATTACATGAGATAATGTTTATAGAGTTTCTTGGAACAGAGATCAATAATATTGCAAGTGTTCTTCAAATAGCAGTTAGTAGTAATAGGATTGGTATCATCATTAAAATGATTATTGTATTATTTACTGATGTAATTTAACCTAGAAAAACCTTTCAGGGTCTACGTGCAAAGCTTGCTGTCTTCAGAGTTTCTATATTAGGAAGTAAAAGTTTGAGTTTAAGAATATGATCTTTATTCTGTTTTAGACCCACAGAATGGCACTTCTGTTAGGTTCCATCACTAATAAGATGATGGCAATAAGTTACACACATTAGTCTAATGATGGTTTCATGAGAGTAATCACCCGGTCATCAGTTAATAGGGAAGAGGGAGTGTGGGGGGAGTGGATCATTTTCTGTTCCTCCTTGTTGAACTGTAGACAGTAGCAAGCATTTTAAGAAAGGAAATTCAAGGAGTTTCAGAAATGGGGAACATCTTCCTGTCTGTAAGGCAGTTCAATAAGCAGATGATTCACATAAAAATCTTGAAAAGCCCAGGTAAGGTGCCTTACCAGAGTGATGCTCTGAGCACAAAGTAATGAGAGGAACAACCAGTGGATCATGTTAAGAGTACTACAGTAAAAAAGTACTACGGTACTGTCATTCTCTGCAACATCACCTTTTTATAGCACACCTTGATTGTATTTTATCTGGACATTTATGATAAGCCTAACACATTGTTCCTTCTTTTTTGTCTTTATATAGTTTGTTGGGTTGCCTACTGGAGGTTCTTCTCTAGTCTTCATTCGTCCTTTGGTTCCCGCATCCCATTTAGCAAAATCAAAACTGTGAATGTATAAAAAAGTTGTTAGGCACTCCTCCTGATATGCTTGGTCGGTATAGTAATCATTAACTGTGGTTTTGAAAGCCATCTTGACCTTTTTGGGGGGAAGATCCTTCTACCTGTCTAAGCATTCAAGTTCTGTTGACATCATGCACAGACTCTAAGATAACAACTTCTCTCCGAAAGTGGGGTTGCCGTGAAAAGTGCTTCTCTCCCTGGGATGTATTCCTTAGTGTGCTGAACACAGGTAGATGTGAAACAGTCAAAGAAACAAACACAAAAACAAAGGCAATATTCCTTTGCCTGTTCTTTTTCCCAGAGGTGGCACAGCTGCAGAGACCCTTTCAACAGCCTGTGTTTCTCTTCCCTGGCATCATGCAGTCCTGGCCCTTTAACTGTCACAGCATGTGAGACCCCCTGAGAGCGCAGAGTTTATTTCCCCCAAGCCCTTCATGTTACACTTGAGGAAACAGAAGCAGATGCAGCAAGTAGTGATTGGGGCTTTGACCGAGAGTCACTCCGAGTCTGTCGCTCAGGCACCATGACGGAAATACGCTGTCATGCTGCCGGGAGCTCTGTACATTGTTTCTCCGTGGGGTCTCACCAGAGATTTCTGGTTTACCCTCGGTGATTGCAAGCTTTTTGAAGGAGAGAGATGGGAAGCTCACTGCAGCTCGTTAGGGAGATCTGTCTTTTGCACACTTCCACTTCCTGGCACATACTTACCCTCGGTGAAAAATACATGCTCATTCTCCCTTTGAGCACTCTATAAAGAATAGCCTTGTAGAAAAGAAAAGAAGAATACTAATTATTGGCACAGTATCATGCAAATGCAAAGTGGTCTTCAATAATTTGAGGACCGCTAACTTAGGTTGTGCTGTGAACCATTAAAAAGAGAAACATGGGTTTTGGAAAAAAAATATCATTTTCTTTATACTGGATTTTAAATATTCTATTGATTTTATGATGGATTATAAATCAAGGTTTAAATCGGTGACCAAGGAGAAAGTAAATCTCTGGAGTACATGAAGCCGGTTCATGTTCTGCTGTTTGATAAAATGGTTCGTACAGTGCTCATAATATTTAAAATTGTTTCAGTATATTTTTTACCATCTCTTTAGAGTTCACATTTTTTGAAGATTTTATTTATTAGAGAGAAAGAGCAGGCGGAAGGACAGAGGGTGAGGGAGAAGCAGGGAGTCCGATGGGGGGCTCGATCCCAGGACCCTGAGATCATGACCTGAGCCAAAGGCAGACACTTAACAGACTGAGCCATCCAGGCGCCCTAGAGTTCACTTTTTGACATGAAAACTTGATATTCTGTTTAATACATTGCATTTAAAAGAAGTTTTAAGTATCTTGAGTCTCCGTTATGTATCTGTGGATTTCTAAGTGATACACAGCGA
Source organism: Mirounga leonina (assembly GCF_011800145.1). Lineage (NCBI taxonomy): Eukaryota > Metazoa > Chordata > Mammalia > Carnivora > Phocidae > Mirounga > Mirounga leonina. The sequence goes on along the minus strand of NW_023270865.1, from coordinate 8,984,885 downwards.
AGGTTAAGTAAGGTATGTTAGAATCTAGTTAGATGACCCATAAGCACATGACAAATTAGCATTGCGAACTGAACCGTAAGACATTATAGGGTGACATTATAAATTAAAGCATGATTGACAAATAAATGATGTGAGAATGTGTTTTAAATTGTGTTGTGGGGCTGTGTATTCTGGTTTGAGAAATTTACTAGTACTCCTTACTTAATCATTACGTTTTCCACACATTTTCTTATCTTTTTTTTTTTTAAGATTTTATTTATTTATTTGATAGAGAGAGAGACAGCAAGAGAGGGAACACAAGCAGGGAGAGTGGGAGAGGGAGAAGCAGGCTTCCCACTGAGCAGGGAGCCCAATGCAGTGTTTGATCGCAGGACCCCAGGATCATGACCTGAGCTGAAAGGCAGACGCTTAACGACTGAGCCACCCAGGTGCCCCCACACATTTTCTTTGTAAATTTTAATTCCCCCTCCCTTTCTTTTCTTTCTCATAGGTGTTTATTTCTGTGATATTTCAAGTTGGGGGAGCTGTGTTAGTGGTTATTTTTAAATCACGTTCTGAACATCGGACTATCTGTCGACATACTGAGTTTCGTAGTCTGGGTATTTGTTGCATTTCTATCCAAGAACAAGGACCCTTTGTCTTATCTGCACTTCCCACAGTTGTGGTGCATTTAGGTGTTCAGTAAATTTAGTGATGCCACTGAGTACAGGAACTGTCTCCTTATACTGTTCACCTTCTGTTTATTGTGAAATGTGTTCGGGTTTACATAGCACCAAATTTGTTGACCTTAATAGATATAGCAAAAGGATTATTGAGAAAGAAATTGAAGGAGGACGCTTATTTTTTCTGTGACTCTTACACACACACGAAAATCCTTCCACTATACATCCCGTGGGACCTTTTTACTTTGAACATGTCCACCATCCAGAGTAGACATCCCCACATTTTTATGGGTATATCTAGATGTCATTGTTATCATATGCAAATGGTTCTGAGTCAGTTGTGTTTGGATCATCCATGGAATATTGCATGTCGGGGTGCAAGGGCAGCCTTAACACCTGAGCTTGTCTCTGTCGTCTTTCCCCCATCTGTTGGTTCTAATAAATATTGTCCCCAGCCTGGTAGAAGAACTCAGGGCATCAGGTGCGGAGAATAACTTTCATAGGAAGATCTGACTGTCTAGGAAGAGAATACAAAACTGCCATACACTAAGCCAGTGTTCAGCCTCTGTGTTTCCTCTCCACAGAAAGCAGAGATAATTTCAGATGCGACACGACTTTGTGCTATGACTCAATGGCAGGAAGTCACAGCGAGGCCCATGTGCTATTCCCAGGTACCTGGGGGAGAGCAGGCAGAGTACTTACCTGTACAGAAGGATAGCAAGCTGTTTCAGTTTCAGTCATTTCAGATAAAGACAGCTTGTCTGTTTCCTAGTAAATTGTGATAATTACTTCAAACGGTGGCCATGGGAATGCTGCTGAGAAAAACTAACCCCTTCCTGATAGGTCAGTAGATTTTCATAACAGGTAATTAGTACCCTTGCAGGTAGCTGGCAAGATTGGCCTTTCTGATGAGCGTAAGCTGACTTGTTTTAAGAAATTATGCATCGAATTATAACATGTATCTACGTGGAATGGTCAATGGTAATTACTTTGTGATAAATGACTCTATAATTATGATTACTGTGTAGTAATAAAAAATGTTGGCTCTACAAATAAATTAGTCTTATGCTTTCTGTTGCATTTATTCTTCCTTCATTAACTCTCCCTGTTGGAAATGGAAAGAGAATGTTTTGTTTCCTGAAGAGCCAGGATGGCTTAGGGAGTTCTTTAGCAGGTGCAGGGTAGAAGCACCTTGGGACAGGTGGCAAGATCAGGTTTGTTTAAGAAACCGAAGCGGTACTGTATGATCTGACTTCTGTGTGGAATCTTAGAAAGCCAAACTCACAGAAACAGAGGCTACGGTGGTGGTTGCCAGGGGCTGTGGGGTGGGGGGAAAGGGGAGCTGTTGGTCCAAAGGCACAAACGTCCAACTTTAAGATGAATAAGTTCTGGGGATCTACAGCATAGTAATTATAGTTAATAATACTGTACTGTGTATTTGAAAGGTGCTAAGAGAGTAGATCTTAAATGTTCTCATCACAAAAAAGAAATGGTAATTAGGTGATGGGATGCAGATGTGAGCTTAAGCTATGAAGGTAATCATTTTGCAATACATAAATGTATCCGGCCAACACATTGTACACCTTAAACTTGCACCATGTCATAAGTCAATTATTTCTCAGTAAAGTTAGGGGGAGAGGGAAAGTAGCCAAGACAAGAAAGAAAAAGGCCACCCAAAAAGCAGGACTCCTATCTCAGTGCTTTTGATGCAAGATTTTGACTTAAAAAAATTAAAAAGTAAAGTTTTAATTAAGGTCTGAAGTCTGCAATGACTTAGATTCATTCATTTGAATACTTCTTGAGTGTCAGCCGTGGACGTGGTCCCATTCTCATCTTACTTCATCTGCAGACTCTCTTCTATGCTATCGAACACTCCATCCTTCTTGAAATACTTTTCCTTGTTGAGTACAAGTAATTCTTTTTCTCTGAGTTTCCTCTTACCCCTCTGGCTCTTCTCTCTGTTTCCTTGGCCAGCTTATTCTTCCCTACCCAACTTCTAGATGTGGAATGAATGCACAAGGCTCAGCTGGAGCCTTTGCTTGCACCTCATCCTGCCCTTCCAAGATGAGTGCATTCATATCTGTCGCTGACATCTCTCCATTGCATCAACAGCCCAGCCTTTCCTACTTCCTTTAAATCGTTACTGATTTCACAGGCACCTTGAACTCAACATGTCCAAAACTGAACGTGTGGTTTTCTCTCTAAAACCTGGTCCTCCTTGAGCATTGGCCTTGTTAGTGAACGGTATCTCTACCTCCCCACTTGCAAAAGCTAAAACGATGGGACTCATTCTTGGAACCTTCTCTTTCCTTTCTCCGCATGGCCAATGGTAAGCGAGTCTGTTGGTTTTTGTTGATGGCATCTCTTGAATATGCTCACACTTACCACCTCCATAGCCACCACGCTTGTCTGTGCCACCATTTTGTCCTGTCCTCCTGGAGTTTGACTTCCCTCCCTGTTGGACATCCCCACATCCACTCCTGCTCTCTTCTTCATTTTCCTCATAGGAGTTTTAGTACTTCGGTTGTTTGAAGTGCATGTTGTACCTGTTTTAAGACAGGGTCTCTTAACCTCAGCACTATTGACATTCAAGCCAGACAACTCTGCTGTGCTGTCCTATACAATGTAGGGTGTTCACATCATCCCTGGTCTCTACCCACGAGAATGGGGCCAATGGCACACCACCCCTACAGTTGTGACAATCCAAAATGTCTCCATTCCACCAAATGCCCTAGGGCTGGGAGGAACAGTGTAGGAGGAATTGCGGTAAAATCACTCTAGTTGAAAACCACTGCTCCTAGGGATAAAGAGCAAAAAACCTAAGCACAACCTTAGATTCTTACATAATGTAATCACTGCTTTGGTGCCTCAAACTTATTTCCTGCTACCCCCTCACTTTTCCCGCTCTGGCCTCCTCACTGTTGCATGGCACACCATGGTGTTTACATCTTGGAATGTTTTCCTAGGCTGTTTCCTTTGTCTGGACCCTTCTCCCTCCCTCTCCCACCCCCATTCTCTTTGCCCTAGTAATTCCCATGTTTCCTTTGTATCACACTTCAAACACTGCTTCCCCTCTCCAAAATAAACTTTCTCTAACCTCCAGAATAAGTCCTGTACCCTTCATTGCACTTCACAGGGAATTGTGTTTTCTACAAATTGAAGATTCGTGGAAGGCAGCCCTGTGTCTAGCAAGTCTGCTGACGCCATCTTTCCAACAGCATTTGCTCACTTCATGTCTCTGTATCACATTTTGGTAATCCTTGTGATTTTTCACACCTTTTCATTATTACTGTATTCTTTATGGTGATCTGTGATCAGCAGTTAGAATGCACTGGAAGCTCAAATGATGGTTAGCACTTTTTAGCAATAAAGGATTTTTTATTTAAGGTACATTTTGGGGGGATACCTGAGTGGCTCAGTTGGTTAAGCATCTGCCTTCAGTTCAGGTCATGATCCCGGGGTCCTGGGATTGAGTCCCACATTGGGCTCCCTGCTCAGTGGGGAGCTTGCTTCTCCCTCTGCTTGCCACTCTCCCTGCTTGTGCTCACTCTCTCTCTGACAAAAAAATAAATAAAATCTTTTTAAAAAAAGACGTAATGGTATTGCAGAGTTAATAGACTAGAGTATAGTATAAACATAACTTTTAACCAAAAAATTAATTTGTCTCGCTTTATTGCAATATTTGCTTTATTGTGGTGGTCTGGAACCAAACCCATGATATCTCCAAGGTATGCGTATACTTGGATTATGCTCTTTTATGAACCCTGTAATTGTACTTAAGAACATTCATCACACTGTAATTAAATTGTTAATATATAGTTGTTGAATCTCTACCTCCCTCACTGGAATGCAAAATCTATGAGGGCAGGGCCCAGTCTTTCCTGTTTCACCAGTGCCCAGAACACCATGTGTTAGAAATATTATGGGGTAGAATTCAACATTCAACATTACCAAGTGTGGTAGGCTGAATAACCCTCCTCCCCCCCCAGGGTATCCTCATCCTCAGAACCGTGATTATTACTTTATATGGCCAAAGAACCTTTACAGATGTGATTAAGGATCTTGAGAGAGGCAATTATCCTAGATTATCTGGATTATCAGAGAATGTGTTTATAAGGGGGAGGCAGGGGAGATCTGAAAGAAGGCGGCAGTGTGCTGACTGAAGTAACGCACTACACTGCTGGACGGAGGAGAGAGGAAGGGCCAGGAGCCAAGGAATGCAGGTGACCTTCAGCAACAAGAAAGGCAAGGAGATAGAGCCTCCTCTAGAGCCTTGAGGACGCAGCCCTGCTGGTACTTTGACATTAGCTCATTGAAACTGATTTTGGGCTAACAGCCTCCAGCAGTTTGAGTATGTTAAGCCACTATGGTAATTTATGACAGCGGCAATGGCAGATAATGCATCAAGCAAGGCAAAATTTCTAGCTGTGATGTGATCTATAGAGAGAAGACAGTTTTTGGCATCAAAGAGCTCATAATCTAAAAGTAAAAAATATGCATAATTATAGGACAAGATAAATGGGTCATAATTGAGGCACAAAGAATGTGCTGTTCTGGTGCAAAGGAAGGAATAGTGATATCCTGTTAGATCAAAAAAGGCTTATTAGAATGTTTGCCACTTAAAGGGGGCATAGAAGGACGCATGGTGTTTGGATGCACAGAGATGATTTGAGCTAAATTCAGGCAACAGAAAGAGCTCGCACGGGGGGGAAGGATGACAGAAAGTATGAAATGCATTTGGGGAAAGGCCTAGTTTACCCTGAGTGTTGAATGCACTGAGATTAATTGAAATTAACCCAGTGATCTGAGTTTGGTAAGGTAGGCTGGGACAGACGACTGACAGCTAGGTAGTTATTCGCATTGTTCGGTAGCCCATGAAAAATCACCCAGGTTTTTGACCAGGGAATGAGATTCTAGAGCTTTGCTTTGAAAGCAAACTTTGATACATTGTGTAGTGTGCACTTGTTTAGAGAGAGGTTGGGGGCAGAAAACCAATGTAGGTATTTTATCAATCTCTAGGTTAGAGATAACTAGACCACGAAGAAGGGTGGTAGCAGAGGGAATAAAAACCAAAGGAACATCTTAGAGATATTTTGGAAGTAAGAGCCACAACAGTGTAATGAAAGGTTGGGAGTCCAAGGAGATAGTATGTCAGGGTCTTGAACAGATCTGGGTGCAGAAAGTAGAGAGGCTGATGAGTGTGGGGAAAAAAAGGGATCATCAGATTAGCCTCTTTGGTTGCAGCCGATAACACAATTATTTTAGAGCCTAGACCTACAACTTTTGGTTGTGGTTAAAGTTATTAGCACCCGAGAGAGGGAGGTCTCACCTGGATGAGAAGTCCCTGACTTCACTGCAGACTTTTTACAGAGATCCCTGCTAATAATACAATCCAGCGTAATGGACCTAACGATGGTATGAAAATGAGACTGCAATTCATTACAGTCCTTTAATTGTGACAAGAATGGGAAGTGACATCAGTTTTAATTCCTGTGTTTCTGGCTTCGTAAAGCTTAGCAGCAGGCCTGGCCCATACTAGGTACTGAATAAATACTATCTAAGTTGACTGAAAAAATAATTTGTCTGTTGTAGAAATAAAGTGTCCGTGCAGCCTTTTTGTATGGTTCTGTTGGGATGGTTGGTTGATTCCAGTCTTCAGGGGTGCAGCGGTGACTCATGAGTAGGCAGTTCAGGATCTCATCTCCCTGCCCACAGGGTTTAGTTCCTGGATGGGCATCATCCTGGGAAAGGCCAGTCAGACCCCTCCATGGAGTGTGATATAAGGATGCTGAAGAACCAGCGTCCCTCTGCCATAGATGAGATGTTTGTATACTCTGCAAAATTCGTATGTTGAAACCTCATCCTCAGCGTGACAGTATTTGGATGGGGAGCCTTTGGGAGGTGCGTGGGCCATGAGATGGAGCCCTCATGAATGGGATTAGTGACCCTAGAAGAGTCTCCACAGGGATCCCTCGCCCCTTCCTTCATGTGAGGACCCAGTGAGAAGGTGCCCACCATGAAACAGGAAGAAGGCTCTCACCAGAGCTTGACCGTGCCCACATCTTGATCTTGGACATACTGGACTCCAGAACTATGGGAAATGAATTTGGGTTGTTTATAAACCACCCAGTCTCTTCCTCTAGGATCTCAAACTTTTAGAATGTTGTAATCCCAGAAGCATCAGTGAATGTCTTGCCACTGTGTGGAGTATATATGGAATAGATGTATCTGTCAGTGTGACCAAGCACAGGCCAGTCAAGAGAAGAAATAGTAGGCAGGGATTGTGGGGAAGGAGGATCACACCCACATTTCTCCTTTGCTCCTGGAGCCAGCCGTGCCAGTAACTCATGGACTCTGGACTTCCCATTTACATGAGCCAGTAAATTTTACTTTATTCTTGGGACACCTGGGTGGCTCAGTCGGTTAAGCTTCTGCCTTTGGCTCACTCAGATCATGATCCCGGGGTCCTGGGATCGAGTCCTATATGGGGCTCCTTGCTCAGTGGGGAGCCTCCTTCTCTCTCTACCTCTTTCCCCTGCTTGTACTCTCTCTCTTTCTCTCTCTGGCAAATAAATAAATAAAATCTTAATTTTTTTTTACTTTCTTCTTTAAATTGAGCTATAACTTGCCACAGTCTTTGAAATAGTGTTACTTTTTACCAAAGGAAGAAGAGCCTTCACTATTTTCATGATCTGCATGGTTTGCATTATTTTAGCCAGGTTAATTTGTGGGGCAGTTGCTAAGGACATGAAAGCTCATGTTAAACTTAATCCTCGGGGCGTCTGGGTGGCTCAGTCGTTAAGCATCTGCCTTCGGCTCAGGTCATGGTCCCAGGGTCCTGGGATCGAGCCCCACATCGGGCTCCTTGCTCAGCAGGGAGCCTGCTTCTCCCTCTCCCACTCCCCCTGCTTGTGTTCCCTCTCTCTCTCTGTCAAATAAATAAAATCTTTAAAAATAAATAAATAAATAAATGTAATCCACTTGCTCATATCAGTGGTCAGTAGTGCCAGAGGGCTTTGCCTTAATAATATTTAATTTCCTAACCAGGGCTGATGATTGTTAGAGCATTAACAAATCTTCCTTATTTCATTTGAAGTCTTTCAAAGCCTCCACCATGTGCATTGTGGACTCCTGAGCTGTCCAGATGAAGGATTGCTGGTTGGGGAGTTTTTATTTTAACTCAGCTCAGCAGAGTTCCATAAGCTCTTGCCAATTCTATTATTGTAAAATACAGTTGTAAGGTTCTGAAGTCACCACTCAGAAAACCCAGTCTCCTCTTGATAGATAATGGATTTGTTAAGCTGCAGCTATTTGATTAGTAAGTGAATGCACATTCCTGCCAGAGTAGGAAGGAGCTCCCAGCTGGCCTACAGAGGATTGATCTGATACATTGATTTTCTAAAATATCTATCCAGATTATTTTCCTGATAGTGAAGGGAATTCTGACATTACAGATTTGCTCAAGTAATGTGTGTTTATTGTCAAAGTTCTGATGTGATATTTGTTATTCTCCAAGGGTCTGTGGTACAGTGGATCTTTTTCCTGCTCTGATGAAGAAATCTTTCCACTCTTTTTAGCTTACTACTTATTTCTGGGATGTTGGACCAGAGTAATATTTTGAAAGGATAGAAAATAAGGACAGAAATCCATTTTGAAAATCAGTAAGACCCCTGCAGTGTCCTGCTCAAAGCTTCCTGGTTGAGATTAACTTGACCCTTGCCCCAGATCTGACTTCTTGTTAGAAAGGTCGGTAATGTCATTGGACGAGCAGCTGCGAAATTTACATGTTTTGTGAGGAAACTACACCTGTGATCCAAATAGAATTTACTTGTATGTTCTCTTTCACGTTGGTGAACAGCAACAGAAGGAAAAAGAAAAAGGAAAAAAAAAAAAAAAAAAAACACAACCAAGCTTGAATACATGGGTTTGCATAAGACCAACTGTACATTTTTTAATTGCCCACATTTCTTAAATACATTATTATACATATCAGAGTTCTAAACATTTCTACTCAAAACCATTTCCTTTTCTGCCTCTTGACTTGTCTTCGTATTAACCTCTGCTTCTTGGGAATGCAATCAGTATATCGCCTGTGGGATGTTTCTCTACTGGAAAACCACTGCAAACCAAAAAGTAAGCACAGAATCAGTTAGAGGAGGTGGTAGAGAAACAAAGATCGGTTTGCAGTGGAAGCAACTAATTGAACACCAAGTTTTGAATTATCTTTCAGAGTGGAAGAGATAATTTTGAGAAAGTGAAATGTCTGGTAAACTTAGTATCATTTGCTGGTTATATATTAATTTACACAAAAGGGAACCAGATTCAGTATTAATCAGGGTAGTACATTTCATAAGAAACGTTTTGGGATTAAGAATCAGAAGGCAAGAAGAGCAGAATAGTAGAAAATCAGTAGAAAACTATTAATAGACAACCTTGAGAACATAAAATACAATGTATCTGTACCAAAGAAGAATGGCTCGAGAGCCTTCTAATGCTAAGATGAAAGTTCTATGAAGGAATGATAAAATACGGCACAGATTCATTTGGGACTAAATGTTTTTTCAGGTACTAAAAAATCACAGCTAGCTCGGAGAGACTTGAAAGATGTGGATCTTGTTTGTTTTTTTTCACTTTTGTGAGCATCGCAGGACTATTTGGACAGTTTAGTATTCTAATTGCCGTCCTAAAACTTCGGAGATTTACATCACTCATAAATACTCATCCATTTTCAGTCTGTGGCTCCTCACTGTTGATCTAATCACAGCATTTCTTCCTGTTCTCCTCCTGAACTCCTGTCCCCCATAAATTGGGCTCTAAAACCTCAGGATTGATGTTGCTGAGGATGGGCGAAGAAAGCGTTTATTTCACTGCCGTATTTTATGACTCTCTAAGGATTCCCCACCTCTTTTCCCCACACAGCCATGGTGACAATATTAAGCCATGATGTACACTTCCTTGCCACATCTAATAAAGCCTGTCTCTTTAGAAAGCAAGATGCTATATAAAGCTGTCTTTATACCTGAAAGGTGATAAAGAAAAAAAGGGAAAATTATATGGAAGCACTTGAAAAATGTTATGTATATGCAAGACTTCCATTCTTTTTTTAAAAAAATTCATATTTAGTGGATTTACGAGTATTTCATTCACAGGGAGAAGTTTGGGTTGTTCCTGCTTCAGCAAGCTCTTAAAAATCCATCTCATTAAAAATCTTTTCAGGGTCACCTATGATTTGGACTGACATGCAAAATGCAAGGGAGGAAGGAAGAAAAAGAATACAAAGCGATACAAATTGGAGGGGGTATGATTACCCAGAGGGGAGAGAGAAAGGTGGGGCTCTGGAGGACCAAGGACTGGTATCCCCACTTGGGCTCCGACCGCTGGTTTCCCTCCCTTCTGTCTGTCCCACTCCCTTGGATCCCAAATGTCTGTACTTGCCTGGCGAACACAGGCTCTGTTTAGATCAGTCTCTCTTGGGCATGTCAGTGGATGCTTCCAAAATGGAATAACAAAATTAAAACAGGGGCCGGGGTGGGTACTGTGAAAAGTTTCTGTCCTGCTACACTTCATTTTACCTGATTGGTTTATTTCCTATTTCAAGTAGGAGTATGGCAGATCGAGTGCTCCTCCTCCTCCTCCTTTTTTTAGTAAATGCTATATTTCCTTCGGTTCTCTGTCATACAGAATAGTTCCATCTGCAATCTGACTCTGAATATTTGAATCAACTCAAAAATTCTGCTTTCCTTACAAAGAACTTAATGAGACTTGACCCATGTTGTATCAAATAGACCCTTTTAAAAAAACTCACTGTAATTTTGAAAGCTAATAGATTGTTTCATTAAGAAAGACAAGCTCTAGATATTATTTCACCTTAAAATCTACTGGTGTACCTTATATTTGATATTCAAAGGACACTCAAAGAGAACACCCAGACTAACCAAATTGTATAGTTGTTTGGGACTTAAAGAGTCATTTACTCATTTTAATTTACAGATGACTTTTTCTGGTAATGGATGCTCTTCTCTGTTTCCCAAACCTCTGAAGTAAATATGGATTCATTTTTTTAATGGGAATGAACATGCTCAGGTCTGGTCAATATGGTTTAAATTGAATTGTTCTTCCCCAGATCTTGAACTTATTCAATCATAATTATGGCCTGGGGGAGATACGTGAATCTAAAACCTCACCCCTGAGCCAACACCCAGGACACTTCACTTTCTCTTTCTGTGGTTCTGATTTAGGATTTTTGTTGATCAATGATAGAGCCTCCAACTAACATCACATTTTACATACACACACACACATACATATATATGTTTATACATACACATATATGTATACATACACATATATATTTTTTTCGTTTTGTATCCCATTATCTCTTTATCTGAAGTTATGAATGATGTCCTGCCTAAAGTATCACTTCACTTTTAATGTAAACATCAGCTAAATTCCTAATATTGAATAAGTAAATCAGCATGATAATATCAACTTGAATTCTTGATGCTTCTGGCTGGAGGCTATTACAAAACTTCCAGAACAATAAAACACAGCCCTTCAGAATCAGATTTTAAAGTATGAGAAAAGAAAGATTAGACTCAATTCCCAAATGTAAAGCGACAGCATCCCAAGTTAATTTTAACTCATAAAAATGAAAGCATCTGCATAATTATTTACTGTAGTTTGAAATAAGTCTTTGCTCAACGTTTGAAGCAGCTTAAAAAAAAAAAAAAGACTGCAAAGCCACAAACATGCATTTGTAATAGAGAGGCATTTATATCTGTATCTCTATATATAGTGAGAACTATATCTATAAACAGAGAGATAAATATATATGGAGAGCGATAACTGCAGACAGTAAAGATCAGCAGCAAGTAGCTTATACTCTCCTGCGGCTTCCTACTTCAGTGGGAAAATCAGATGGGTCCTACCTATGGACTGCCTAAGTTCAGATTTTCTGGAAAATTTGGAAGAGGTGAAGTGTTCTCAAAACAGAAGTCCCACGCTTCCTGATTGTAGATTGTATAACCTGTGATATAATCAACTGAAACGTTAGAGGAGATTCAGCTTCCTTTGCATCTCAGATTCGTGGACTTCATATCAGTTTCATAGAAATCCAATTCTCTCAGTTTGAAGGGAAGAAGAATTCATTCACTTTACATTACAAAAGAGTAGTTAGGACTCTTCAGTGCTTTCCTTCTTTTGTAAGGCAGGAGCAGGCCTTGCAACAGTCTGTCTCTGCTGCTCAGATGCAAAAGAGGACAATTTCAATAATGAGGTACAATTAGCTCCATTTTATGATTGCGTTACAGTGCACTTTTATTTTTACCCAAACATATTCCTCCAACTTAATCTGGGAAAAACTCTGTTTATTCTGTAATCTCTGACTATTTCCACTTAGGAAAATTCTTTATAAAACTTCCTCTCCAGAGGGTAGAAGGGTATGGTGATCTTTCTAGGAAAAAGCAGTTCCTAGTCTTTTGTCTTTTTCTTAAAGTACTTGTTTCATTCTTGGCCTTTTAAGGTTTGTCTTTCCCTCTGGGCTGATAAAAGCCCACTGATTCAGGATGTTCCTTCTAGAAAGACATAGCCCTAGACCAGGGTGCATAGTTTATTTAGCCAATGTAGTGAGGGTCAGATTTCAGTCTCTCATTACCTCTTCTTCCATTTGCTTTTTTGGCAGTGCACGAACTGTGCAGCTGGACCTGGAGGCTATAATTTTATCTCAGGTTACAATTTGTGTACATGTCTTTATCTCCCTAAACCTTAGGTTTGAGACTTACCTTTCATCTTTCATCTCCATCCTTCTATAGTACAAATTCAGTGTTTGAGGTAAATTTAATAATCATATAGTCACTGCATACAGGTTTGGTGAAGAGCTCAGATCTTTGGAAACTGTTTATATTTCTTTGCTGATAATACATGAGATTTCTAAGTGGTGATTAAGAAAATATGCTGTATTTTCTATTTATTTATTTATTTATTTATTTATTTATTTATTTATTTATTTTCTTCTGACGTATTTCAGCTGTTAAATCTTCAGCATGACATTGTATTTGTGAAGAAGGAGGGTTACTGGTCCATTTGGAAGGAGAAAGCAAAGGGATTCAGCCAAGGTTAGACAGTGAGGTTGAGGATTGACCTCCAGGAGTCCTCTTGTCACTTAGCTGGTCTCCAAATACACTTTTTACTCAGTTCTCAATTTTGCATCAGTATTAAGATAGAGAAAAGAAATTGATACTTTTCATTTAACATAGGTGCAGTTATGTTAATCTTTCATTATGGAATGTTAAAAGTATCCCGGTAATAGCCATGTTATAACACATATAGCATTAAAATATAAAACCAAATTACAACTCCTGAAAAGAAAGAAAGCCCCTTAAATCACGTAGTCTACTTTCCCCTCAAGCAAAATACCTAAAGACAGCAAAATGGTGTTTGTTGAAGTGTAATAAGAATTACACACAGGTCTCAGGAGTTCTGTGTTTATTAATTGACTGGCTGTATGCTATGCAGAGCAATCTGCAACCTGTATCATAATTCTTTAATATAGCTGTCATTAATCCCAATTCCAGCAATGAAGCAACTCGGAAAGGCTTGCTCACCATCTCATAGCTGCTATGGGGTGAAGCTGAGATTCACAGGCTAAGATCCCAGCCAGTTCATGTCCTCATTATCATCTCTTTGAGCCACATAATTTCACTCTTGAGCCCTGGACTAAGAGACAGTATGCACAGTCAGAAATACAAACTCAGTGATGACATTAGTTATTTGGAGGAAATCTGGTTGGGGTCATTACTTTCCAGTTCACCCTCACACTCATCATCTAAAGAGGGCCAGTACCTTGCGTATTAGAAAACCAGGTGACATCAGATATAAACATCTCAGTGATTTCTCAGCCATGGGAGCCATTCCTTTAACTGGGGTTTTTCCTTTAAAGCAATGATTTCACAATGCAATTAATTTGCATTCAGTCCACAGTTACATATTTAATCCTACAGTGAAGAGCAACTTCATAATTCATTCCCTGAATAAGATCTTTTGGAACAGTTCATTCTGTCGAGAATGGGAAACTAAGTTGTCAATTCCAGTTTTGCCCAATAAGTATCCATGGGGGGAAATAGCAAGTCAAATGAATTAGAACTGATTATTTGGTTGAAAATGATCTCAGCCATCTGAGACCCAGGAAATGAGCAAATGTTTTTCAGTGATAATTTTTGTTAATTCATTCATGAGTTTATGTTAGGAAATTTAAGGCAAGATATCTATTTTTATTTTTTAAACATTTCCTTAACACAATCAGTCATGAGAGTTCTTTTTTAATTTTTCTCAAAGTATGACAAAGAAGTGATCTTTTTTCAAACTCTGTTTTGATAATGATACGTACATAAGTATTTGATAGACATATGACATTTTGAGCAAAGATATTAATGTTAGCAACCGATTTCTATTATTAAGGAAGAACATTTTCATTAGCAACTTCAACTGAGACCAGATCTCAATGAATTTCAAGACTAAACCTTTTTAATTAACTACTCTGTCACTTTGAGATATGTTGGCAGCTAATGGAATTTGAAGAAGGAATGGCATCTGGTCTTGAGATGGTTTCTACCATCTTGGCTCACTAAGAAGTGCTTCTTTGGAATGCTGCCAGTCAGATCCTTTCTACCATCATTAAAATTAATTCCACAAACTAATATAATTCAAGGACATAACAACTTATTTAATGTCTATTAGCCATGAATATACTGGTAAATAAAGAGTATTTTTAAATATTATTATGCTACATATCTAATATCTTATAATTATTTTCTTATTCTTCCTTGGTTAAGTTCTAACTCCTTTTCTGGATTATTTTATTAGAAATAAACTTTGATTTATACAGAATCTTTGAATTGAATATACATATTTTAAGATGTGCAAGTTTAAAACTTGGCTTTATTAGCCTCCCATTTCTAAATATGGCACTAGAATGTAATATTTTAGGATGGTAATTAAGAAGAATTTTTATCCTGTGTTAATTGAAAATACATTTATACATACACACATGTACTATTAATTCATGGTATTAGGAGCATATCTTATTTCAATAGTTTTTCTGACTGTCATTGTAAAGAAAAAGACCATTTTATTTTCCAGGAATAGATATCTTTTCTTCTAGTAATATCTTCACCCTAGCTGTTAAGCAACTCACTTGTTAATTTGACTCTATTTTCCATTGCATACATTGACAGGTTGTATATATTAAAATATCAGTTGCAAATGGGAATGGAAATGCAATTTCAAGTTTGATATTTTCTCCTTACTGGGAAAATGTGATTCTCTTTTCATTATAGATTAATCTACAGACAGAGAGCATTAGGGTAGTGGAGAACATTAGGATAATCTAATTTTTTTAAAGTTTATATTTCAAATCAGTTATGTAGACACATTTTCTATGATGTCATGATCATTCTATTTCCAGAAAGTCCAAATGCATGGAAGGCCATCTGCAATGACTTGAGGGGTGCTGTGTTTGAGTCTTGCCTTAATTAAGAACCAAATTTGAGGGATTTTTTTTTTTAATGAAAATCTTAAAAATAGCTAAGTACCATTTGGTGCCATCCTCACTCCTATAACTCCCTTTAACACATGCCTTAATAAAATCTTGACATAATGCTCCCGTGTTTTCCTTCTCAAGTGAGTCTAGACTGGAAATATTTTGGCTAATTTATTTGTTTGGTGATGGCTTTTATCTAAGCAATTGTCTAGTAATCATGTTTAGGCCTGTAGGATGAATTAAAATAAAAGCCTTAATTTGCTTTTCTTATTATCTACATCAGTTAGAAGGACTTACATTTCACTCTGAACTTATTTCTGTCTCCAGAAGGTAATAAGAAAAGAACAAGTGTTTTTTTGTTTTGTTTTGTTTTGTTTTGCATCTCTGAACTAGAAATCTAAAATTCTTTCTTATTTGGTCTTTCTAATCAGAAGGAAGTAATTGCTGTCTAAAGTGAGGGGAAACAGCTTTCTTTCCATTTTTAGTATCCATAATGACTGACTTTCTTAATGGCCTGGCAAAGAAAAGTTTGCTGGCAAATTTAGATATGTACTTTTATAAAACTCTCCTGTTTGCATATTTTTCACAACACATAAAAATAATTTTGAAGTGGGAGGTGGTCCAAGATGGTCACACAGGAAGACCCTGAACTCCCTCCCCTCCACCCATGGACACACCAAATTTACAGCTACATATGGAATAGTTCCCACTGAAAAATAACTTAAAACTAGCTGAACAGCTTCCACAACAAGGGATAAAAAAGCCCACATGGTGACAGGTAGGAGAGACAGGGATGTGGTCTTGCTAAAAACCCCACCCCCATGCAGTAACACACAATAGGGAGGGATGTCATGAATCCTGAACTTCTCCTTAAGGAGTGAGGGGTTTATGCCCCACATTAGGCACCCCATCACTTGAGATCTGCATGGGAGAGATGAGGCCCCGCCAAAACATCTGGCTTTGGAAACCGATGGGGGGCTCACACCAGGAATTCTCAGGGGCTGTGGGGATCTGAAGTATTCCTTTTTAGGGGTGTTCATATGGACTCATTTATCTCAGGACCCAGCACAAAGGCAGCAGTTTGAGAGATGACTGGATTATGTGTGAAGGAGAATCATTTGCTGATCTGAAAGCATCTATGTGAGGGGCAGGGAGCCTCTGGGACTTGCTTCGGAGACAGAGGTGTTGGTGAGTGCCATTTTTGCACTCTCCCTTTACCTTTCTAGCACAGGTGGGTGGGCATGGACAGAAACTTGCTAAAGCAATGGGCGTGCTCCTCCCCCAACACTCTTCTACATGGCCAAAGCTGAGGGCGTACCCCACCTCTAATGTGCATCATGAGCTTTGCTAGGACAGGATTCAGGTGTACCACACATCCAGATGCTACAGAGGCAATTTAATGAACCATAGGCAGGGAAGTGCCATCTTGTGCTCTACCTTGGCCTCACCACAGCTCACTGGTAATTTCCAGAAAGAAGTTTATACACTTGTCCAAAGCCCTGATTCTTGCTGCTGTCTCCCATCTCTCAGGCAATGCATTCAGACCTGGTTTGGAGGTCTGCAGGGTCTACAATTGTGGTTCTACAGGACTGTGTATAATTACATACATTAAAAGCTGTTGCCGAAGGATCTGGCTTCCATTCAGCCTGGAACTAGGTGCTGACTGAGGTCACTCCCTTCAGAACACTGACAGGTCCTGGCACACCCTCAACAGTTGGGGCCTGTCAGGCATAAATCAGTCTACTTAGGAGAATCCCAAAGGTTTGAGAGACAATCAAGAACTAGAGCAAGGTTGAACAATAAGGTTCATCTCCTACACAAGGCCATTTCTTCAGGACTGGGAAAGGTAGCCGTTTCACCTAATACATAGAAGCAAACACAGAGAGTCAGGCAAAATGAGGAAGCAAAGGAATATGTTCCAAATGAAAGACTAAGACAAAACTTCATAAAAAGACCTAATGAAACAGAGATAAGTAATTTACCTGACAAAGAGTTCAAGATAATGGCCAAAAGATACTCAGTGAACTCAAGAGGAGAATGGATGAAAATAGGGATAACTGTAGCAAAGACATAAAAACTGCAAGAAGGTACCAAACAGAAGTCACAGAGTTGAGGAGTACAATAGCTACACTGAAAAATACACTAGTGAGGTTTAACAGCTGACTAGATAAAGCAGAAGAATAGATTAATGATCTGGAAGACAAGGCAGTGGAACTCACCCAAACAAAACAGCAAAAAGAAAAAAGTAATTGTAAAAAGTGAAGATAGCTTAAGATACCTAGGAGAACAGACCAGCAGAATAACATTCTCATTATAGATGTCCCAGAAGGAGAAGAGAAGAAGGGGACAGGTAACTTATTTGAAGAAATAATGGTTGAAAACATTCTCAACCTGGAGAAGGAAACAGACATCCAGGTCCAGGAAGCACAAAAGAGTTCTAAATAAAATGAACCCAAAGAGATCCACATTAAGATACATTATGATTAAAATGTCAAAATTTAAATATGAAGATAGAATCTTGAAAAAAGCAGGAAGAGAAAAACAATTTGTTATGTATAAAGGGAAACCCCTTAAGACTATCAGCTGACTTTTCAGCAGAAACTTTGCAGACCAAAAAGGAGTAGCATGATACAGTCAAAATTCTAAAAGGGTAAAAAAGGAAAAACAAACAAACAAAAAACTTCCAAACAACATACTCGACCTGGCAAAGCTGTTATTCAGAATTGAATGAGAGTTAAAGACAATTACCATATGGTTTCACTCATATGTGGAATATAAGAAGCAGTGCAGAAGACCATAAAGGAAAGGAAGGAAAACTGAATGGGAAGAAATCAGAGAGGGAGACAAACCATGAGAGACTCTTAACTATAGGAAACACACTGAGGGTTGCTGGAGGGGAGGTGGGTGGGGGAGATGGGGTAATTGGGTGATGAGCATTAAGGAGGGCACGTGATGTGATGAGCACTAGGTGTTATATGCAACTGATAATTTATTGAACACTACGTCTGAAACTAATGATGTACTATCAGCTGACTAATTGAATTTAAATTAAAAAAAAAAAAAAAGAATTTTCCAGATAAGCAAAATCAAAAGGAGTTCATCACCACTAAACTGGCCTTACAGGAAATGTTAAAGGGACTTCTTTAAGCAGAAAAGAAAAGGTACTAACTAATAACAAGGAAACATGTAAAAGTAATATCTTACTGGTAAAGGTGAATGTATAGTAGAGGTGGTAGATGAACCACTTCTAAAAACTAGTATAAAGGTTAAAAGGCAAAAGTAGTAAAATTAGCTACAATATTAGTTAAGTGATACACAAAATAAGAAGTTGTGAAATATGACATTAAAAAACACATGGGGGAAGGGAGTAAAAAAAAGTGGAGTTTTTAAAATTTATTCAAATTTAAGGTATTATCAGCTTAAACTCTTCTATTTTATATATGTATATAGGCTGTTAACATCTAAACCTCATGGTAACCACAAAGCAGAAACTTATAGGAGATACACAAAAGATGATGGGAAATGGAACTAAGCATAACATTAATAAAGAAAGTCATCAATCCACAAGGGAAGAGAACAAGAGAAAAAGAAAAGAGCAGAGAGGAATTACAAAAACAAGCAGGAAATAATGAACAAAATGGCAATAAGTACAAACCTATCAATAACTACTTTAAATATAAGTGGACTATATCCTCCAATAAAAAGACAGAGAGTGACTAAATGGATAAAAAACAAGATCCATCTATATGTTGCCTACAAGTGACACAGTTCAGATCTAAGGACACACACAGACTGAAGGTGAAGGGATAGAAAAAGTTATTCCATGCAAATGGAAACAAGGAAAACTGGAATAGCTATACTTATGTCAAATAAAATAGACTTTTAAAGGCTGTAACAAAAGACAAAGAAGGACGTAATGATAAGTGGGTCAGTCCGACAAGAGGATATGACATTTGTAAATATTTATGCACACAACATAGGAGTACCTATGTTGACATATTTCAAGTCATTGAATTTTTGTATCGTACTTTAAAAGCAAAGGCAACAAAAGCAAAAATAAACAATTGGGACTACATCAAACTATAATAGCTTCTGCCCAGCAAAGTAAATCATCATCAAAATGATAAGGCAGTCTTCTGAATGGGAGAAAATATTTGCAAATCATATATCTGATAAGGGATTAATATCTAATATGTATCAAGAACTCTTAACAACTCAATAGCAAACAAACAAAAATTCCCCCAAAGCCCAATTTAAAAAAAGAGGTCTAAATAGGTATTTTCCAAAGAAGACATACATATGGCCAACAGGCACAGAAGATGCTTAACATCATAATCAAAAGGGAAAAGCAAGTCAAAACCACAATGAGATATCACCTCACCCCTCTAGAATGGCTTTTATCAAGTGTTGGAGATGATGTGGAGAAAAGGGAACTCTCGTACACTGTTGGTGGAAATATAAATTGGTGCAGCCATTATGGAAAACAATATGGAGATTTCTTGAAAAATTAAAAATAGGTCTACCATATGATCCACTTCTGGATATTTACCTGAAAATAACAACAATTACCAGAAACACTAATTGAAATGATATATGCACCCCTATGTCCTTTGTAGCATTGTTTACAATAGGTAACATATGGAAACAACCTAAGTGCCCGTCAGTGGATGAATGGATAAAGATAAGGTACATACAGAGTGGGATACTACTCAGCCATAAAACAGATGAAATCTCTCCATTTGCAACAACATGGATGGACCTTGAGGGAATAATGCTAAATGAAATATGGAAATCAAATGCCATATGATTTCACTTATATGTGGAATCTAAAAAACAAATGAACAAATGAAATAAAACTCATAGATACAGAGAATAGTTTGTGGCTATATGGTGATGGATGGTAACTAGACTTGTTATGGTGTTCACTTTGCAGTTTATACAAATATTAAATTGTGTTTTGTACCTGAAACTAATAAAATGTTGTATACCAATTTTGCCTCAAAGAAAATAATTTTGAGATGATTTAATCATGTTTTAAGCAAAGAAATTTTGAGTAATACAAACTTTTGAAGAGATCACATTAAAGTCACAACATTCAAAAAAGTTGACATTTCAAGAGATACCCAGTCCATGGACCCCTCCCCAAAGAACTGGTGCCTTCATTTAACAAATCAGGAACTAAATCTCTGAGGGGTCCTAGCGGTTCTACTTGTGTTATTTTCTTTAGTACACACTTCGGCAAAATCTTACCTCTTTTTGAACTTCAGAGCTTCAATTCTCAAATGAGTGATCTCTAAGATGTCTTCAAAGTAATACTTAGGATTTATGTGGCAAAAGAGAGGGTTTCCTTGCCTTCATCTAGTACTCTTTTTAAATCTAGAAGCTCTTGCCCATTTTTTACTCCTTGCTATAATTATAATCAATTTTTAAAAACATGAATGATTTCCTAATAGCTTTTTAAATAACTGCTTTCTTTTGATTTGGGGGGAAAATCCCAAGTTCATAGACCTGTATTTCGATCCCTAAGAGTTTATATTTCAGGTAAGATAGACTGATTTCTTTCTATGTTTTCCTCTTAAATTTTATATATTCTATGGTAAAAGTTATCATTGTTAGCAAATAAAATATATTGAAATAATTCCTTAATCCAGGGGTTGATTATACATGTGATTCTGCTTCTGGCCATGAAGAAGTAATTGATATGAAAGGGACACTTATGGCACTAAGCACCTGTAACACTGAACAAGTATATGAGGCGATAGTTTTCAGGCTTTGCACAGCAGTTTGTGCAGCACTTGATTCTTGAGAAAGAAGAAGCATATGAGGTGAGACTCCTGTTTGTCCCAGCTTTCTGCCTAGGAGTGGTTTTTCCAAAACTGCCACAAGGGGAGAATGTGGACATCTCTGTGAGTTAAGAAGCAGATGTCAGAGTTTATGCTGCTGGAATTTGAACAGTCGGGTGTCAGGGAAGAGGAAAATGTAAAATTTGCATGTGATGGCCCCTTATGCAGAGGATGAGACTTCGAAAGGCTCTAAATAGAACAGCTGCTGTGACATTCAGAGCTGAATGGAGATATCTGAGGTCATGTGGTACTGAGTGATGCTGGAGTCCTGGTCCATCCAGAAGGAAACAGCTGTGCTGAGCACCTGGGGCATTCCATCGAGACCTCACAAAAGCCACATTTGGAAGTAAGAATCACAGCCGAGAGTCACTCTGATGACCTAGTCTTAAGGAGAGAAACAGAATGTATTGACACTATTAAATCATAAAATCAGGCCTGACTCTGCGGTGTTTTCCAACCCTAACTACCAATTCTCTGACTCTCTGGATACCAGTTGGGTGTTCGATAATTCAGTTGTGACACTAACAACCCAGAGTTAACATAGACCCCACAAATTAAAGACTCAGTCCAACAAGTCTGCTCTTTACTTCAGATGCCAGTCACAAGCCAGTCACAGCCGCCTGTACTGCTGGCCAACCAGCTATAAATTTGGGGTTCCCACAACCCCCTTCTCAGGTCTCATAATTTGCTAGAATGATGCACAAAAATCAGGAAAATGCTTTATTTACTGTTACCAGTTTATTACAAAGACTACAACTCAGGAACAGCAAAATGGAAGAAATGTGTAGGGCAAGGTACGAGAGGAGGTGTGAAGGGCTTTCATGCCCTCTCGGCCTGCATCACCTTCCCAGCACCTCAGTGTGTTCGCCACCCCAGAAGCTTTCTGAACCCCATCATTTAGGGCTTCACAGGGTTTTGTTGAGGTTTCATTGCATAGGCATCATTGACTAAATCGTTGGCTACTGTTGATGAACTCAATCTTCGGCACCGCTCCCCTGCTCCACTCCCCCCACCCCTACATAGGGGACTGGGGATAAAAGTCCAAGCTCCTAATCAAGGTTTAGTCTTTCTGGTAACCAGGCAACCTCCTGAAGGTATCTAGGAGCTGTCCATGGGTTGCTTCCTTAGGACAGTAGACACTTCTATCACCCTTATCACTCAAGAAGTTCTAAGGGTTTTAGGAGCTCTGTGCCAGGAACCACCTGGAGAGAATCAAGATGTTCTGATTGTAATTCAACTATCTGTTGGTGGACACAACATATTTATTGGAACACAACATAACTCACACTTCCTACAATGAATCATCACAAAAGAGAAAAATATAGAAATATGGAAAATTAAATCCAGCCTTATTAAGAATTATATTAAGTGTAAATGGACTATACATTCCATTTTAAGGGTAGAAATTGTCATATTGGGTAAAAACAAGTCTAACATGCATGCTGTCTACAAGAGCTGTGCTTGAACTATAATGTCAGAGACATTTTGAAAAAAAAAAAAAACAGAAAAAGATATAATGCAAACAGTAAGCATAAAAAAGCTGGTGTCAGATCAGTAATTTAAATAATTGACTAATTGTTGACAAAGTAGATTTTGAAGAAATAAGAATTAATAGAGATAAAGGATGTCTTTACATAGATGCAGAAATATTTAACAATCTTAATGTGTATATACACAATAACAGACCTTCAAAATACATGAAAAAAAAATTAATAGAACTAAAAGGAGAAATAGAAAATATAGTTGCAGATTTCAATACCCCTTTCTTAGTAACTAATACAAGTAAATGAGAACTCAGTATGCATCTTGAAGGTTTGAATAATGCATGTGGTTTTGTTGTAAAGTATATCAGTGTATATCAGTATATCAGTGGAACACAATGAAGTTGAGAAATCCACTCTACCTTCATAGTCAATTGATTTTCAAAAAAGACACCAAGGTATTTTGATGATGACAGGAAAATCTGTGATAGATGGAGGAGGAAAAATCAGGTATTTGTATAGGAAAAAAATTGATTTGACCATACCTTACACAACACACAAAAATTAACTCAAGATGAATAATAGAATGAAATGAAAAAGCTAATAGTATAAGGTTTCTGTAGCTTTTCTATGATTTTCCTAACAGTGTCTTTTAATATGCGTATTAAAAAACATTAATACAATCTAAGGGCGTCTGGATGGCTCAGTCAGCTAAGTACCCGGCTGGTGATTTTGGCTCAGGTCATGATCTCAGGCTCATGAAATCAGCCTGGTGTAGGGCTCTGCACTGGGCATGGACCCTGGGTGTAGAGCGTGCTTAATATTCTCTCTCCCCCTCTCCCTCTGCTGTTCCCCCCAACTCACACTCTCTCGCACTCTCTCTCAAAAAAAAAAAAAATCTAAATTGGCTTTTTAAGAATTTATATCTTAGAGCTCTTCTGTTCTCTGTAAGAAATCCTTTCCTATGATAAGATTATTCTCTTATGATAAGGATAATACAGCAACTGAATTTTCATAGATTACAAGTTAGAGTCTAAATGGTAGAACCATTTTGAAGAAATTTTGGTAGTTTGTAATAAACGTAACCTTAACATCTACCATATGGCCCAGCGATTCTACTCCTAGATATTTACCCAAGAGAAATAGAGACATAGGACTGAAAAGATAGTGGCACCAGCATGTCGTGGTAACTTTATAATAATAACCCCTGGCTGAAAATAATGAAAATACCTGTGATAGATAAGCACATTTTGGTAGAGCCATAGAATGGAGTATTGCCCATCAATTAAAAATACACACTTCTGAAACATACAACAACATGAATGTATCTCAAAAAAATCATTCTGCTGAGCAAAAGATCCTGGACACAATTTCTTTATGATTCTATTGTATAAAGTTTGAAAGCAAACACAACTCTATTATAGTGACAGAAATTAGATAGTGTTTGAGGGTTGTATGCAAAGGGGCATGAGGATACTTCTAGAGATGATAGAAATGTTCCTTATTTTGATTCAAGTGAATTACCTGGTTGTATGTATTTAACAACTGATCAAATTGTATACTTAAGATATGTGCATTTCACTTTAGGGAAATTTTATCTCAGATTTTCAAAAAGAAATCTACTTTAATAAATTCAGTTTGACCTGGAAAAAACAAAGAAATGAGAAAAAGTACCTTTTAACTCCCCTTCTCTGCATTTTTGTCCTGTTCTTTTTAATTTATTTTCTCCCATTTAAATTTGACCAGTCTTCCAAGCCCACCTCGGCTGGCCTCTCTGGGAATTACCCTAGATCTAGATGTGTGCGTTCATATAACTATCAGAAATTATTGTGCTTTACAGCTATTTGTGTAAGTGATATATTTGCAGATGTAAATGTACACTACTTAAGGCACATAATATACCTGTTCATTCAAGAGAAAATAATTAAACCAGGCATTGCGCTCAGAGTTGTAGAATTTGAGAAGTAAAGATATGGTCTTAGTCTTTAAGGCTGTTTTCATTCTGAATGATTCTGTTCAGTGAGTGAATCTATTATTAGAATTTAGTCCTCAACATTCATTTGACAAATATAGAAATATTACCTACTTATACTCAATAAAATATTCCTAGGCATTAAGAATAACAAAGAACTTTTACAACTCAACACCAAAAAACCCAAACAATTTGATTAAAAAATGAGCAGAAGACCTGAATAGACGTTTTTCCAAAGAAGACATACAGATGGCCAAAATGCACATGAAAAGATGTTTAACATCACTAATCATAAGGGAAATGCAAATTATAACCACAATGAGTTATCACCTTACACCTGTCAGAATGGCTAAAATCAAAAAGACAAGAAACAACAAGTGTTGGCAAGGATGTGGAGAAAAAGGAACCCTCGTGCAATGTTTGTGAAAATGTAGATTGGTGCAACCACTGTGAAAAACAGTATGGAGGTTCCTCAAAGAATTAAAAATAGAAATATCATGTGATCGAATAATTCCACTACTGGGTAATTACCAAAAGAAAATGAAAACATTAATTCAAAAAGATATATGCATCTCTGTGTTTATTGCAGTATTATTTACAATAGCTATATATGGAAGTCATCCAAGTGTCCATCAATAGGTAAATATATATCACGTCTTTATCCATTCATCTATTGATGAATTATAATGGAATTATAATGGAGGGTTATGCAGCCAAAAAAGAGTTGAGATCTTGTTATTTGTGATAACATGGGGGGACCTAGAGGGTATTATGCTAAGTGAAATAAGTCAGATAGCAAATATAGTCAGAAAGACAAATACAATATGATTTCACTTGTACGTGGAATCTAAAAAACAAAACGAATAAGGAAACAAAAAGCAGAATCAGACCTATAAATACAGAGAACAAATTGATGGTTGCTGGAGGGGAAGGAGGTTGGGGATGGGTAAAATGGATGACGGAGATACAGGCTTTCACTTACGGAATAAAAGGTACATTATAGAGAGTATAGTCAATGATATAGTCACAGTGCTGTATGGTGACAGATAGCTACACTTGTGGTGAGCATAGTATAGAGATGTTGAATCACTATGCTGTACACCTGAAACTCGTGTAACATGGTGCATCAACTATACTCAAAAAATTTCAAAAGAAGAGTAACAATGATGTCTAATAAAATACAGCTCATGACTTTAAGGCACTCACAATTAATCTTCAAGTCAAACAACTGAATAAGTAACTTAAAAAAATACAGACAAGTATCAAATGCTCTTAAGATTAAAAGAAGCAGAATGGAAAAATGTCCTGCTTGGGGGTGGATGGGTGGTGGGGCTTTAAGCTGAGACCTTATAATCTTAACGGCCTTAAAATATCGCTGAGATTCCATTGTTTTTGACATGTAGAAATGACAGTTGCATATGGTTCAAGCTAGTACCTGTGAGGAAAGTCTTTTTGGCAAGATTATATATGGAAAGACCCCAAGGAAAACAAAAGTGTGATGCATTCAAGAAATGGAAAATTTAGTTCAGTTCCAGTAAGGCTAAACCATGGGGTGAGAGCAGAAACCGGAATAAAATACAGAGTCAAAACCAATGAGGAGAAACAAACGTTAGAGAAGGAAAGAGATAGAAAAGCCCTGAAACTTCAAGCCCCCAACATAAGATCTGATGGCCATAACCAAAGCTTCATTTGGCCTTCGCATGTCTTAAGCTTGATATTTTGGAGACACGACTACACCCATTTGGGGAGAATCCCCTGAACAGGCATCACAAGTCCTTGTTCCCATGTTCCCTAATCTAGTTCACGTTCCAGTCCTGGAGGTATTACTGGCTGGTGCTCTTGCAGTAATATACATGCTAACACTTAAAAGCTACAATGCACTAGCAAATATGAGAATTGTGCCTGGATATCTATAGTCTACACCTAGCTTCTTCTACGGGAATTAAGGATCCATTCGAATAGCCTGTACTATATTAAGAATATTTGAAAAAAAAATAGCCTACCATTTGTGCACTATCTACTGAAGTGAATTTTTAATACTTTTTAATAAAATGTTAAGTGATTCCTAAATGCTCATCATTTTATAATATCTAATTTATTATAGATCTCTAAGTTCTTTTTGCTTATCCTTTATAAACTAAATAAAAATGTGATTTGTTTTTATTACATAAAACCTCAGTTTGTAAAATTTCAATTTCTATACTTGTTTTTTGAAACACTTACCATCCAATAATGCCAAATGTCAGGAAATGTTTTCATATGGTGCAGTGTAAATTTTTAATTCACTAATTTGTCACTTCCTCCCATCAGCAATCTGCCGTCATTTTATGGAGAGTTTTACAAGCTAAGTGCATGGAGCCAGAGGGCTTAAGTGACTTCAAGACATGGACTGTAATGTTTTTAGGACCTTGACAAAGATGAAGGATGTCAGGGTTTTTCAGTTTAGTCAGTTTCCCACCGAATACAGCAATACAGGATAGAATAGGAAGACAGGAAATAAGGGCTCTCCAATAATGGATTCTGGGTTTTTGTTGGTTGTCAGCAAGTTGACTTGACTCCTTCTGATCCAGCCTAGAATGGCAGATAAACTCAGAATGCACCATCATCATCAAGCTACCGTAATATCCGTTATGTTCAGACAAGCTTTTCTTAATGCATATTTATTTATTTATTCTTTTTGCTGTTTGTCTTGACCTTCACTTCCAGTCATTATATTCTTTGTCATCCGTGGAAGGTTAATTGGACCAATTTCATGTAGTGAAAACATGTGTCAATGTGAACACCTGAACCTATACATGCAAGATATTTTAAGTAAATATGTGTTATTTTCACTTGATGAAAAGATATAATAAGTTCCACGATCTTTATAAAAATTGAAGAGGAAGTTTACTATAATTTGTGGTTATAGACCAGAAAATAAATGTTGCATAATGAACAGATAAAAGATGGATAATAATTTTTTGAAGAAATAAAAATTTTAGGGGCACCTGGGTGGCTCAGATGGTTAATCGTCTGCCTTTGGCTCAGGTCATGATCCTGGGGTCCTGGGATCGAGCCCTACATTGGGTTCCTGGCTCAGCAGGGAGCCTGCTTCTCCCTTTCCCTCTGCCTCTCCCCCTGCTCATGCTCTCTGTCTCTGTCTCTGTGTCTCTATGTCTCAAATGAAAAAATAAAATCTTAAAATAAAAGTTTAAAAAAAATAAAAATTTTATTTTAGTAATAAAATTAAACATTCTCCTGGATGACGATGATTTTCACCTACTTCAAAGATAATTATAAACATCTATATGACAAAAATCATAGAGTTAATAAGAAACAACCCAGGTTTTTATGTCACTTAAAATACAAAGCATTAAATTTGAGTATTTGAATTTTATGTGCAAGAGGCTTATCAAAACAACTTCTAAAATATTTTGATTAGCATGGCAATGAAAATAAAGGCATTTAAAATGTGCTTGTGAAAAATATACTAATCTGAAAAATGGCTTTTTGTATTGTCAGTCTTTAGACTAATTATCACTGCGTGTGACTAAATGTCAGAATCACAAACCCTATTTAAACTATTGCCAAAATCTGAGATATTTTAAAATTAAGACACACCATTATTTTCTGTACCACTAAGAGAGACAGGATGAAAAGAAGAAAGAAGGAAGGAAGAAGAAAAGAAAAGGAAGGAAAGAAGGGAAATAGGGAGGTGGGATAGGAGGAAGGTGGAGAGGGAGGAAAGGAAAGAGAAAGAGAAAAAGAGAAAGAAGAAAAAAAAGAAAAGAAGGGGAAAGAAAGAAAAAATTGAAAGAAAGAAAAGAGGAAAGGAGGGGGGGAGGAAGGAAGACTAAAACACAAAGATTTTTTGTTACTTAATTTTTTTTCACTTTATATCTATTGGAAAAGCTGTTTTAGACTCATCTAGATGTACATTTTTCATTATCATGTTGTGCACTCTTAAAAAATGTAAGGTATTATTGCACATTCTTAAAAAATGAAAGTCCAAGTTCAATAAGTTGGTTAAGTATTCCCAAAACTTTTCCCCAGTCTTTCTCTTCTGACTCACTTTTGATGGTGTGTCATCAGCATCTGTTTTCCATGCACTACCATCCTCAGTGACACAGAAGTGGTGAGGGCTCAGAATCTTTTTAAGAAGTGTTTCACAGTTGCCCTGTGATTGTCTTTTGAGCTGTTGTGACACATTCTGCAAGTTTTGTTTTCTTGATCTCACCAGAATGTGTCACTGGAAGGTTTTCAGACAACAGCCAGAACTGCTATTCCTTCCTCAAAGTACTTCAAGAGCGCTTTGAGTGAAACAGAGGGGCCACTTTCCCACATGTGCTGGGCTTGAGAATAGCACCATGACCACCATCTGCCTAAAAGGGATTGTAAGAAGCTGCTGGCTCTAAGATTCATTCTGATTTCAGAGATGTTAAAATGTGAAAAAGTGTGCATC
This sequence comes from Mirounga leonina, assembly GCF_011800145.1. Taxonomy (NCBI): domain Eukaryota; kingdom Metazoa; phylum Chordata; class Mammalia; order Carnivora; family Phocidae; genus Mirounga; species Mirounga leonina. Next base: position 8,955,950 of record NW_023270865.1, on the reverse strand, counting down.
TCAGAATCATTGGAATGAACTACTTTCTCATTCTTCTTTTTGTCACTATGATTATATGTTTAAATTCAGAGATGATGGTAGTTTATCTTAGGAGGCTCTGCTTTCAAGTTCATCTGGGTAGGAGAGAGATGGAAGGCTTTTCCATGTGTAGGTTTCCACAGTTCATGGGTCAGTAGGAGTAAAAATTACCCTTTGAAATGGGGAGCTGGTGGCTTCGCTGGCCATGAGAGCATGATGTAGGTTTAGAAAAACCTCTGTGGTGATTGAGATGGGGAATCCAGAAAACAAAACACCTTTAACAAATACTCTGAAGACCAAAACTGGGGTTGTGTAGTGGCTCTCATCCATATTAGTATGCAATATTTCTCTGGCAGTGCTCAGCATAGAGTATGGAAGCAGAGATGGTGTAGGGTTGACTAATCAAAGGTTTTCACCAGCAAGTGTAGAAGGAAAGTCTGAAGTCCCACACTCCTCTTACTTTCTTGAATGTTTTATAATGTTATTGTAAAGGGTAATATTGCAAACAGAATTATGGAAAGAGCAGAGACATAAAGCTACTTATTGATTATTTTTCTGTGTAACATATGTATGATTAAAACTGAACAAGCATACATAAATGTGGATTACAAAGATCCGGATTCATCTTGCTTGAGATGTTGGTCTTCTTTGACTGCAGTACCCTCATGCCAATTTATAGGTGTTTGTCTTTTCTGTAATTGTACCTAAATTCTACAGTGCTGAGAATATTTGGAATGGAATGATTCAGAACTACTTTAAAAAGCTAAAATGATTTTTAAAAATCTAAATCAAAGAGGAACGTGCTGCAAGTACAACCTTTACAATGCTGCTACAAAAATAAGTCAGAGATCATTGATTCAGTACCTCCCATATTAAAAACCAAATGAGTGTGTGTCATCATTGAAAGAAGAAAACAAAACCCAGAAACTTAGAAGCCTTGGGGCCACGTTAGCAGCCATTTCAATTACTGAAACCACAAGTGTGTGTAATGTTTACATCCTGGGTAACCATACGTGAAATGTATGAAAGCGACTTAGGGTTGCTTCTAGTGCATTTGGATTGATCTCATTTGATTCCTACGCCCTGAATGAAAATAATGAAAGGATATAGCAGAGCCTTCTGCCATTTGAATTGTGATTTATTTCAATAAAGAATATGTGACCTTGAGCTGAACAATGCATATCTTTCTTAAAAAATACTGATTAGTATAATTTATTATGGAATGCTTTTAAGTGAACTTGGGAGGATTAATCATGACAGAGATAAGAGGCATAAACCCTTCCTCGCACTTCTCCTTTTATTCACAAATACAAGTTGTGCATCCATAGTGTGGCAAACAGAGCCCTACTGGGTGATAATATAGCTGTCTTCTGAATTGAATGGGTTAGAGCCCTATTTTGCAGGATGTGGGGGGCGCTGTTGTACTCTTTCAAAATAAAAGGTCCAGGGAATGATAATGAGTAACTGAATGAATGTAAGACTCTCAGTACCTAGTGTTTCCTTAACAGGTTAGACAGTACCCACCTGAAAAAAAAATTAGCAGAAGTTCTCTTACTAGAGGCATCCCCACTGAAGTGGAACATAAGAGAGGTATAGGTATGTCTAATGCAGAATCTAGTTAAAGTTGTTCAGGAAAAAAAATTGTTCAGGAAGTGCCAGCCAAAACATTTTTTAAAAAAGAACATAAAATGATAAATTTTGGATATTGAGAAACAGAATCTAGATTTATTTTGATGAGCTTCCTAAATAACCTAGGATAATTAACTGATTTATCACTTTTCAACAGGATAGCAAAGTAATATACAAAAACCAATGAGTGCTTTCCTGTACACCAGCAATAACAAAATACAAATGGAATGAGAAAAGTTCCCAGTCACAAATGTCAATGGTATATGAAGAGGTAAAATATACTTTATCTGTGATTTGAGTAATAGTTGAGAGCTTAGTGATCAAAAGTCATGGTTTCTGGAGCCAAGAAAGTATAGTAAAAATACCAGCTTTGCCACTCATCAGCTGTATGATATGAAGTCACTTAATTTAAAAAGACATTGCTGTGCCTTTATTCCCTCTCTGTGAAATGAAAATGATAATAATAAAGCTGATGCCATAGGGTCATGGTGACAATTAAATTCACTAATATTTGTAAAGCATTCAAATAGGTGCCTACAATGTGGTAAGTACTCTATAAATATTAGTTACATTAACTGTATAAAACTTTAAGGAAGAACATAAATAATTGGACAAAGAATAATCATAGTACTGAATAGGAAGACTTAGTATTCAACACTGTCAGTTCTCCCCAAATAAATATGTCAATTTAATCTAAACCTGAGCCCAATTTCTACAAGAAAGGAAGTGATGCACTGTAGTCATAAAGGATACATATTTTAGAATCAGGTGACCTGGGTTCCTTATTTAATGGTTCCAATTTTCATTCTTCTAATCTATAAAGCAAATGTAATAATAAAGTATACCTCATATGATTAAATTTGATTATCTGTGTCAATAAAGCCTTTATACGGTGCCTGACTCATAAAAAGCAAGCCATAAGTAATAGTGAGCTGTTGTTACCAGTATGTTTGGGAAATACAGATTTTACTAAAAAAACAATTGCACAAGAGTAGCAAAGTAGTTTTTTTTTTTTTTTTAAATAAGAGGAAGTGGGGAGAGGGGAGATTATTTTCCTAGATACGAAAATGTGTTAGCCTTCCACAGTAATTAGAACTGTATGGCACAGGTTAAATAATGAAAAGATGAATGGGGCTGAAGATAAAAACAGAAGACAGTGATTAATACACAGAGTGTTACTTTATGTCAGTACTCCTGTAAGCATTTACACGTAAATTAGCCCCAAAAGTAGTGACTATTGTTACCCCTGAGTTACAGAGGCACAGGAAGTTAAGTGACCTGTCCAAGGTGTATTGAGTATCAGAGTGGGATTAGACCTGGGAATCTGGTTCTGGAATCCACACTCCTCTCTGAGGCACTAGGAGATTTTACTATTTAGTTGAGTTGAAATTTTTAATCATTGGAGAATATTTGAAGAGTTCCATAATTAGTGCTAGGATAACTGACATATTGGGATATATATATCCCAATCAATACAGTCAACTGAGATATATATATATATCCCAATATATGATAATTGTATAAGAAAGTGTGTGTATGTGTGTATATATATACATACATATATATGTAACTATATATGTGTTGGATATAACTATATATATATAAAAATATATATATAACTATATATATAAAATGTAGCTATATAGAGAGAGAATTAACTGTATATATACAATGTGACTGTATATAGAATGTAGCTATATGTAGAATGTAACTATATATAGTTGTATATAGTTTTATATATATAGTTAGATTCTAGGAACACAAATTCCAGGTCAATAAATGATTTCAAAATGCTTAAATACATCTAAATAAACTTGGAGGGTGATAATCATGGGGAAGACTTTTCAAAGTGTGGCAAGGTATTAAACGGAACCAACATGGATCTGCAGATTCCTTTTCTCTGAAAAATGGATGGGTCAGTGGCTTCATTGGCATCAATTAGCAAGAGTTGATAACCTTGGAGAAAGTGACTTTTGAGGAAGATGTTTGAGCGACCATCCCTAAAAAGTGACAGCTGAGACATGGAGATTAACAGGGCAGGTCAAAACAACCCAGCTTTGGTGGCCTATATTTAGAGAGAGAACCCAGGCAGAATTTAATTCCATTCTGTTCAGTTCATCTCAGTGATACACACACCTGCTGTGTGCACTGTGCAGTGTTGTAAATACAGTAGTGGAAAAAATTAGTGTTTTCTTTGTCCTCATGGGGCCAGTTTACAGTCAACTGAGAGAGACTGAAAATTGTATAAAAAAGTATAATACAGTGTGCTAAGTGTTAGAAGTCCAGGGTGCTGTAGGATAAGAAGGCACTTAATCTAGGTTTTGCACTTGTAGAAGGCTTCCCGTAGAAAACAGTATCTAGGATAAGATCTTAAAGTTAAGTAAGAGGGGCGCCTGGGTGGCTCAGTTGGTTAAGCATCTGACTCTTGGTTTCAGCTCAGGTCCTGATCTCAGGGTCCTGAAATCAAGCCCCGTGTCAGGCTCTGAACTCAGCATGGAGTCTGCCTGAGAGTCTCTCTCCCACTCCCTTCGTTCCTCCTGCTTATGCTCTCTCTCTCTCTAAAATAAATCTTAAAAAAAAAAAAAAGTTAAGATATAGCCAAGAACTATGTCTGTTTGTGAGCAGAACTCTATTTTATCCAAGTGCTGAAGATAGAGACCTGGATTTCTAAGGAAATAGGAAAATAAACAATTAGATATATGGGCTGAGAATCAGGAGTAAGATCTTGGCTGGATGTGTGAAACTGAAGTATCATCAAGTAAGCAAACAGTGATGGAAAACATGAAAAAAGATTGTCAAGGGACAGAGTGTAGAGTTAGCACAGGTCCTACTGCGGCACCCTGGGGATTACCAACAGTTATGGGTGTTAAAACATAAAATTCAACTGAGAAAATTTTAAAGATCTTATTGGCTTTATTCAACAATTCATGAATTGGGCAGCATCCTACCTAAAAGATAGGAAGGAGCTCTGATGAGCTGTACAAAATGGAAGACTTTTATAGGCAGTAGGAAGGGGGACAAGGAAGTTACTAGCACAGAGTGGATTGTTTCAGGCAAGGTCACCTTGCTTTGGGCAAGCACAGGGATCTGTCAGGTGGATTACCTTACTGGTGCTAACCAGAACATTCCAGACTGACTGATTAAGCTTACATTTCTGGGACAGACTGAAACTTCAGTTAAGTTAGATGTTAAGTCTTGGTTTGGTGAGGTGGGCTTAGCACAAGTAACTCCATTTTGGGTCTGCTGTTTCTTTTTTCATATGGAACAGAGAGACCCAGACAGTGATGTGAGAAAAGGGGAAAATCATACTAGGAGAATACTGGGAGAGTGGGTGTCATGGAAACCAGTGGGAGAGGATCTCACTTGTACAGGGCAGGTGACATGTGATCATCACTGACAAACAGATGGCTGGTGTGAAGGCTCTGTCGGCAGAGTGGTTTACAAGAGAGCCAGACTACAGCGGCCAGAACAGTTGGTGGGCTGGGTGACTAGGGACGTCGAAGGACGGTAGGAGGAGTTGGGGTTGGTGCAGCATGCCTTCTCAGAATAGTAATCCGTGCAGTTGGGCTATTTTTCCAGCAGAAATCATGTTGTTGGAACTCATATGTGAAGTAGGCAGATAGCCTAATTGGATTTTTTTGCCAGACTAGTAATAAAAGGAAAATTGACAAAGGAGTTGGGGGTACTTGAGAAAAGCCAGCTGAGTTTTTTTTAATACAGCCTGGGGTCCAGCTAAGGGAAGGACAAGTGTGAAAAGCACTAGAGTTTGCTGGATGAGCAGAAAAGGGGACGGGACAGGGACTGCAGTCATGGATCAAATGCACCATAAGTACAAGAAAAATTTTATTAGAATGTACTGGTGGTCCTGGGTGAGTAGAAGGTGAAAGGGAACAGAACACAGAAGAGGGGAAGGCTTTTTGTGAGAATCCTCTTGAGAGCTGGTGGCCTGCGCACACTCTGCTGCTTCATTGTCCTGGAAATATCATGAGGCGTATTGGGAGAGAAGAGGAGGAGCCTGCCCCGTGTACTTGAGGACTGAAGATTCCCCAAGTGTCAGCAGTTTCGTGAGCACTGAGGGCCAGCCCCCTGGAGCAGTTTGCACCTTTAGCAGTTGGGGGTTGTGACTGCAGTAGGAGGCCAGGCAGCTTTGGGAGACTCACTGTCCTCATACGTCCTCAAGATGGCCGCATAAGAAGGCTCGGGCCTCTCACGTGCCCAGGAAGCAGGAGATAGGGAAGAGGCTTCTTCCTTAGCAGAATAGGAACAAAAAGACAAATTGAACAAAAATATTGTAAAATATTGAATAAACAATATTGGGTACTAAGAAGTGGAAAACTAGGAATTTCCATGCATTTTTTGTAGAATGTTAATTGAAGAGAATTTGAAAGTATGAATCAGATTTTTTTTTTTAAATAATATTTATTTATTTGAAAGAGAGACAGCAAGAGCAAGAGACGGAACACAAGCAGGGGGAGCGGGAGAGGGAGAAGCAGGCTTCCCTCCGAGCAGGGAGCCCGATGTGGGGCTCGATCCCAGGACCCTGGGATCATGACCTGAGCTGAAGGCAGCCGCTTAATGACTGAGCCACCCAGGCGCCCCATGAATCAGAATTTTTTAATAAATGTTATGAGTAGAGCCATTGATGGGAACTTAGTCTAAGGAAATGCTCAGGCAAGAGGACAATGTCACCTACTGAAGAAGGTGTGTTTCAGGGTCTGTCACAGTGAGATGGTGAAAGGCTCTAGCTCTAGAAACTGAGCCTTCTGAATTTGGATCGCAGCTTTGCTATTATTCTTTTTTTTTTTTTCAGCTTTGCTATTATTTTTGATGACTTTGGGCAATTTCTTCAAATCTCATTTCGATGATCTGTAAAATGGGTGGACTGATAATGATTACTTAGAAAGTTCTGAGGGGGGTTGTGATGATACAGGTAAAGCTGAACACAGAAGCTGGATATAACATGGTAAGTGCTCCGTACACTGTATTCATGCTAAAAAGGTAAGAGGGAGAGGATAGGAAAGTAGAAAAAGAAACATAAAGTCAAGGATGGGAGGAGAGTAAGATTAATCACAGCCAACTGGTGAAATAAAATAGAGTATATCTCTACAATGGAATACTGTGCAGCCATTAAGAGTTTCGTTCTGTATTTATGCACATTGACAAGAACAACTGTGGAAGATAGACTCTCTCCCCCATAATTTCAGTTTTTTTATCATATAAACACTGCTTTTATTTTGAAAATGCAGTCCAACAGTACTAATCTTTTTCTTTGTATTTGTTTATTTCTTTATCCTTTTAAATCAATTTACTGATGTATAGTTTACACACAGTAAAATGACATATTTTTTATGTTATTTCTTTACTTTTTTTTAAATTGAGTTATAATTGACACATAGCATTATGTTAGTTTCAGGTGTGCAATGTAATGATTTGATGTTTGTATATATTGCAAAATGATCACCACAATAAGCCTAGTTAACATCCATCACCACACATAGTTACAATTTTTTTTCTTGTGATGAGAACTTTTAAGATCTACTTTCTTTGCAACTTTCAAATATGCAAGAGTATTATTAACTATGGTCACCATGCTGTACATGACATTCCCAGGACTTACTTATTTTATAACTGGAAATTTGTACCTTTGCATGCATATGAGCAGGGGAGAGGGGTAGGTAGTGGCGGAGGGAGAGGGAGAAGCAGACTCCCAGCTGAGCAGGGACTCAGACTCAGTGCTCCATCCCAGGACCCTGAGATCATGACCTGAGCTGAAGGCAGATGCTTAACCAACTGAGCCACCCAGGCGCCCCTGGAAATTTGTACCTTTTGACTCCCATTTTGCCCACCGCCCCCACACCCCTGCCTCTGACAAGAACCAGTCTGTCCTCTGTATCTATGAGCTTGTTTTTTTTAGATACCACGTATAAGTGAGATCATACTATTATTGTCTTTCTCTGTCTGACTTATTTCACCTAGCATAATGCCCTCAAGTTCCACTCCTGTTGTTGGCAAATAGCAAGATTTCATTCTTTTTCATAGTTGAATTAAATTTCATTGTGTGTATGTGTGTTTTGGAATATATATTCCAATATTATATAGAATATCATTTACATATTCCATTATACATATATTCATGTTATATATGTAGACCTGTATGATATGTGATATATATAATATGACACGTATATGATGTTATGTGTATATACACACACATTCACATACATATACACACACATATCACATTTTCTTTATCCATTCATCCACCAATGGACATTTAGGTTGTTTCCATGTCTTGACTATTGTAAATAATGAATGAAATGAAATGGGGGGGTGCTTTATCTTTTCTACTTAGTGTTTTCATTTTCTTTGGATAAATATCTAGAAGTAGGTTTTGCTGGATCATATGATAGTTCTACTTTTAATTTTTTGAGCAGTGTCCATACTGTTTTCCATCATAGTTGCACCAATTTATATTCCAACCAATAGTGTGAGAGGGTTCCCTTTTCTCTACATCCTTGCCAATGCTTATCTCTTGTGATACTAGCCATCCAAACAGGTGATAGCTCATTGTGGTTTTGACTTATATTTGACTTACATTTCCCTGATGATTAATGAACATCTTTTTCATTAGTTGAACATCTTTTCATGTGTCTGTTCTTTGAAAGTATCTTCTTTGGAAATGTCTGTTCAGATCTTCTTCCCATTTTTAAATCAGATTGTTTTTTGCTATTGAATTATATGAGTCCCTTATATATTTTAGGTATTAATCTCTTGTTAGACTTATGGTTTGCAAATATTTTCTCTCATTCAGGAGGATGCTTTTTCAGTTTGTTGATTTCCTCCTTTGCTGTGCAGAAGATTCTTAGTTTGATGATGTAGTCCCACTTGTTTGTTTTTGCTTTTGGTATAAAATTAAAAAAAAAATCATCACCAAGACTGATGTTAGAAGCTCACCTTTTTACAAAAAAAAATTATTTTATAAAACAAGTCTTACAAAAGCAGATAATAAAACTAAATAAATAGTATGATACCATTTTTTAAAGTTTTTATTTAAATTCTAGTTTGTTAACATACCGTGTTATATTAGTTTCGGCTGTACAATATAGTGATTCAACACTTCCATACAACACCTGGTGCTGATCACAAGTGCCCTCCTTAATCCCCATCACCTATTTCCCCCATCTCCCCTGCCCAACTCCCCCTGTAACTATCAGTTTGTTTTCTATAGTTAAGAGTCTCTTTCTTGCTTTATTTCTGTCTTTTTCTCTTATTTTTTCCCCTTTGCTTGTTTGTTTTGTTTCTTAAATTCCACATATGAGTGAAATCATATGGTAGTTGTCTTTTTCTGACTGACCTACATTTTTAATTTGAAAATTATTATTTTTTATGAGATATTAAATATAAATGCAAATGAAGTCCACTGTGCTTTTTTCAGGTGATATAATGGTTATTTTCCTTTTAATATTGTTTATTTTTCTGAATATTTTACACTAAGAGGGTAATACTTCGATGATCAGTAAGCTCAAGAAGTTTTTATTTTCCTTTTTTTAAAGGAAACAACTAAAAGTGCGCAAATAATACAGAAAATGTGTCTGAAAGTGTTATTAACTCTTAATTATTGCACCAAAAGAGAGTTCCATTTTGCTTAAAGGCTATAGTGGTTATTGACATGTTCAAATATCTAAGTAAATGGTTAATGTATGGATTAATTTATCATAAATAACTACAGAAAATGATTTTAATGCCTTTTAAAAAGTGCTTTGACAGTGAACAAAATTTCTGGTATAATAGTTTTGTGTTATATAGCCTGTTTTGTATTCCGTTGGGTCATAATATAATAAATATGTGGAAGAAATCATTATAACTTAAAGTTTCTATATCAGAAAAAATAGTTTGCTACTTGATGGTTCAAAAACAAATCTACTAGGTTTCTACCATCAAACAAATTACTTCTCTCATGTCTGTATTCAAAAAAGTATGCATTCAAATGTGTTTAATACTTATTCTCAGTTTGATTCATAGGTGACGAGCATCAATTGTCTAATTTTAGGCATGAAAGGGCAAAGTCATCGATCTTATGATAGACAATCGTGATGGATTTCCTCTGTCATTATGCTTTTGTAAAACCAGAATTAAAAAAAAGAAATACATTGCTGGGTATCATTCACACGATTTGATTGTTACTGTACTTAGAAATAACAATTATAGTTGTTTGCCTAAAACCGTTCTAGCTACTGAATGCAAGGAAACAGATCAGTTTATTGCCATAAATACAGATCAGGTGACAGTGTGGTCCCGGTGTCCTGCGTCTGGCACGAGGACTCCTATCAGGCTCCCAGTGTCTGTTATCTATGCTGTTTCCGCTTTTTTTTTTATTGATCCATTTATTGATTCAGCTATTAATGAAACTTTCCCACTGTGGCCAAAAGTAATGAAGTCAGCCTCTGGACTAAAGTGATTTTATTGTACTTCGTGTGCTGAATATTTGGGAAAGGAAATCAAGGGCTTGCTTCCAGTCATTGGCCTACCTAGTGTATTTGACAACTGGAATGGGTCATTTTTTTAACATTCCCTTCTCTTTGCAAAAAGTTATCTTCGATAATAATTATGAAATCAAATGGATATAATGACCTAAGAAGAAGAAATGGAAATGAAATTTTCTTTGTACTTTGTATGTAGTTCAGGCTTATAGAAACAAATATTACAGTAGAAAAAGGAAGTAAACAATAGCTCAATATTTCTTAGTACATTAGAACAATTTTGGGAAAAAATTAGAGGGGCACCTCGGTGGCTCCCTTGGTTAAGCATCCAACTCTTGATCTCAGCTCAGGTCTTAATCTCAGGGTCGTGAGTTCAAGCCCCAGTTTAAGACCACGCAGCATGTGGAACCACTTAAAAAAATAATAATAATAATAACAAATAAAAAGGTGCTCCATCAAAAATAAAATACTTTTTGGTATATCACAGTAATAAGCAATATTACAGTTTAATAAGAAGTTACAATTGTATAAGAATAACAATTTAAGGGGCACCTGGGTGGCACAGTCGGTTAAGTGGCTGACTCCTGGTTTCGGCTCGGGTCGTGATCTCAAGATCCTGAGATCGAGCTCAGCGCAGAGTCTGCCTGAGATTCTCTCTCCCTCTCCTTCTCCCCTTCCCACTTATGCTCCCTCTCTCTCTCTCACCCTTTCTTACACCTTGTGGTTTGCAATCTGCTTTGCTCTTTTTTTTTTTTTTTTTTAGATTTTATTTATTTATTTGACAGAGAGAGAGACAGCCAGAGAGGGAACACAAGCAGGGGGAGTGGGAGAGGGAGAAGCAGGCTTCCCGCTGAGCAGGGAGCCCGATGTGGGGCTTGATCCCAGGACCCTGGGATCATGACCTGAGCTGAAGGCAGACGCTTAACGACTGAGCCACCCAGGCGCCCCTCTGCTTTGCTCTTTTAAATTTGAATTACAAATAAAGTAACAAAGTGTCCCCAAATGTAACTCAAGCTTGGTTTCTTTGCCATTACCGTAACTGTACCGTTCTGACAGGAGCTGAAGTCGGGACTCTCTGGTTCCATAAGGTATTGGACATATAGCCTTCACCCAACGCAAGTTCTGACCGTCTGGACCCTTACAAAATTCCTCTTGAAGTGAAAGCATGTGGCTGAGTCCGCAGGTTTCAAGGGTTGACTGTATGGCAGGAAGTACATAGATTATATATGATGAAAATTTTTACAATTATTTAGAACTTAGACCAACAGAAAATTTAGGGGTTGAGTGTTCAATCTGTGATGTTACATAGAGCTGCTGGCACATGGTGTAAAAGAAAAGCAGACTGAATTATTCCAGTTATCTTATCATTAATTTCCCCACAGACAAAGCACACCCTTCTTGCTTATGCCCAAGTGCTCTGCCCCAAGTGCTCCAATCAAGGGCACCCTGCTTCCTCCCTCCTTTAAGACCTGGCAGTGGCAGCTGGCCTCCTGTCACCTCTTGGCCTTCACCTCCCAGCCCCTCCTCCTCACTCACTGTAGCACCTGCCCTGTACACACAGCGCAGACCAGTTTTGTTCTAATTCAGGGCCTCTGCACTGCTCCTTGCTCTTCCTGGAAAGCACATCCCTCAGAAACCCAGATAGCTGGCTCCCTCACCTCTTCCAACTCTTTGCTCTGTGTCACCTTCCCAAGGACACCTACTTGGACCATCCTGCTTATATGTGCAACCTCACCGTCTCTCACGCTCTACTATTCTTGTTTAAAATACATGATTGGCAGCTTCCAAGAGAATATATCATTTGCTGATTTATTACAGTAATCATTACTTATTTTCTGTCTCCTGCTACTAGACTCCAAGTTCCGTGAGGGCAGGGAGTTTTGTATGTTTTCCTCGCTGATATAGTCCAAACATCTGGGCAGAATTGACACATGGTGCTCAATCAGTATTTTTTTTAAAGATTTTATTTATTCATTTGAGAGAGACAAACAGAGAGCGCACAAGCAGGGGGAGGGGCAGAGGGAGAAGGAGAAGCAGACTCCCTGCTGAGCTGGGAGCCTGACTCAGGGCTCCATCCCAGGACCTGGGGATCATGACCTGAGCCGAAAGCAGATGCTTAACTGACTGAGCCACCCAGGCGTCGCTTAGTAAGTATTTGTTGAATGGCTGCACCTAAATGTTTTACTCTGTGGCACTGGGCTACAACGTTGCTTCCACAACTTTGTGTCTTTTTTCACCGTTAAGAAACCATTTCTTTGATTTTACGCGTCAAGCCCGACAGGTACAATTTAATATTCACTGAGAACAGCAAACAACAGTTATTGCCTGAAGCCTTATGGGAGAAAGATGTGATCATGTTATACAGCATCAAGAAGAGGCTTTGGGGAATGTGATGGAATCAATGAACAGCATTATCATTTTTAAACACATAAATTGTTTCATGTTACCTAAATGAATTCTTTCGGTAGTCTTGTGAGCAAGGCAAAAATAAAGATTTCCTTTTCCTCTAGTTCTGACAAGGGGACAGATGCTGAAAGAGATTAAGTGCCTTTCTGATGGGAGGGACATGGGCTCTGACAGAAGAACGGACAATGTAGTGCTCTTTACCTTGTTCCTAGATCAGTGAAATTTTCCAGTGTATGCATTTAACTCTTGTATTACAAACATTAGAGCAAAATGTCAGAGAGTACTAAAATGCACCTATCTGATGATTCTGTGCTGTTAGGGAAACAAAACTATTCTATAATTTCACATGGGATCACGAGAGGTGATCACCTTTGCCAAAACTCTGTACTCGGGGTGGCCTTGAGAACATGCATGGCAACCTTTAGGAAAGCCTCTCCCCAACACCTTGAACTCACCATTACGAGTTCATACTAAACCCTTGATTTTTTTTTTAACTTTTGTTTTTGTTTTTTGTTGTTGTTCTTGAATGAACACTACACTCAGTAAAATGTGGCTCTGGCGTTTATGCCTCCACTGATCAGCAGAATTGATTGGTTTACCCCTCCATTGATCAGCAGAATTGATTCTTTAATCATACCATTGATTGGCAGAGGTGATTGGGCTCATTATTCCTTCAGAAGCTCTGTTCAAGAGAGTGTCTTTGATAAACTGAAATGACTGTTTTTTAACCAATGATGTCTGAATAGCTAGACAGCCTTAAAAAGATAAATATTGGGGCACCTGGGTGGCTCCATTGGTTAAGTGCCTGCCTTTGGCTCAGGTCATAATCCTGGGACCCTGGGATCGAGCCCCGCATAGGGCTCCCTGCTCAGCGGGGAGCCTGCTTCTCCCTCTGCCCTTCTTCCTCTCTTCCCCTCATTCGCACTCTCTCTCTCAAATAAATTAATAAAATCTTTTAAAAAATGTACATATTAAATATAACAATAGTGCTGGCAGAATGGTGCCGTATTATGAGCAAAACCCTGTGCTCTGTTTTTCACGTGTCACATGCCTGGTGTCACCTTCTTCACAAGTGTTTGAAGAGGAAGGCACAGCTCTTTCCAGCATGGTCATGGGGGTGGGAGGCCTTGGGAATTTGCAGGCCTTACTAAGGAAGGGGGGCTGAACCCAGATATGCATGACTCCAAATCCTGTCTCTTCACTGTTCATCACACTTAGAAAACTGCATCTCTTTCCTTGGTAATGTAACACTGTATCTATCTCTAGGTATCTACATATCAACATTAAATGCCAGGGATTGGAACTCAGTATGTTGTAACCCCAAGGATTGTTAATTTCTAAGGAGATGTTTGTGGTTTTGCAAAGCTGTCCACACCATGGCAATTCTATTCATTAAGTGAATCTTAAGTAACTTTTAATATAATTAGTGAGGAAAAGAGATGCCATATAATTTATGTGCATAATGTTATGTTTTTTTTTCCTTCTGTTTCACGATTTGTTCCCAAAAAGTGCTTGTTAAAGTTTTTTTTTTCTTATTGCATATTACAGTGTTGCAGTCAGATAATATGAGGGAAACATACATTATTTTAATAAGATTTCTGAATGAAGAGAATTCATCTTTAGGCTTGAACTTTGTCCTTTTAACAAACAACAGTATCCAAGAGATTTTTCTGGATTTTTCAAGATTTTTGTATGTAAGAAATTCCCTCTGCATGATTCTACTTGGGCATGGACTTGGCAACATTTTTCTCTTGCTGAAGTTCTACAGGGTTCCAGTCAGACTCCCAGTGTCAAAGCAGGCTGTGGGCTTTGCCTTTTGGTGAAGCCACATGTATCTCAGGTAATAACTAATTCAAGACTCTATTGAGAGAGGTCTGAACTTTAATCAGTTCCTCCCTAGTTCCTATGCTGAGAGAAGGAAAATGTGTTCTGTGAAAACTTAGACCTATTAAAGGCTCTAAGGAAAAATAGATCCTGTAGTTAAATTATTTGGAGAAATTGTACATATGATAGCCCTTTCTGGGAGAGTCTTAAGTTGCATTATCCTGTTAGAGGTTCCAGTGTACTTAAGTGTTCCTTATATAGAGTTTTTCATATTATTGAGCAATGGGTTTTTTTTTTAATATGTAACAATGTTATATTCAGTGGAATTACTAGTAATAACAGTAATATGGAGGTAGAAACAGATGCTGGAACAGTGAGCCTGTTATTAAGTTAAGGGTATTCTTTTGGGCTATAAGATAGATGATACTTTAGAACACTTAAGGATTGTCTAAGTGTTATGTAATCTGTGCTTCTCAAATTTGATGGTCTACTGAATCACCTGGCCACCTTGGTATAGATTGATGGGGCTCAGGCTTCTAACAAGCTCCTGGAGGAGGCCAAAGCTGCCGGAGACAACAGTCTGAATAGCAAGAATTTAGATCAAGGTTCTGCCCTATTGATATTTTAGACAGAATAATTCTTTGTTGTGCTTGGTGTGGTGTGCATTATAGGATGTCCAGAAGCATTATTGGCTTCTGACCATTTGATGACCTTATGGCTAGGGAGCACCTCCTCACTCCAGTCTTGGCAACCAAAAATGTCCCTAGACATTGCATATGCCTCCAGGAGGCAGAATCGCCTTTCTTGAAAACCAGTGATTAAAATGGTTTATATTGAGACGTTCTGTCTCTTTGGTTTTGCATGTATCCCCTTCTCACTTCTGGCCAAAACCAGGATATTTAAATTGTCATAGGCCAGGGAAATTTTTCCTTTTTCTTATAAAGCAAGGGGAAACTAGCCTTTTCCAAAGTTGGAGTAGTGGGAGCCCATGCTTCTGTTCAGTTAGAAGGGGGAGTTGGTGCGCCCTCGTTGACTTTTTCCAGGGAGCATATTTATGATTCAAAGGGACTTTCAAGAACCAGAGAACATAATGAGCACCAGATAATTTAAGGGCTTGTGTAGAGCTAAGGAGGAGAATTAAGACACCCAGTCTATTACTGGAGTAGCAGTGATTTCTTAGACTAGTGCTTAGTGCTTCTGGCTAATTTTTTTAAGTGAAAGTAAAATTAAGGCATAAGAGAAGATGAGCAAACATAAAAGAAAATTCCTAAAGTAAGTTTTGCTAGCTTTCTGAGGAGCTGAGTTTTCTAGTGAAAGAGCCCTGGGCAGAATGTTTGGGAACAGATCACTCAGTCTGGGGGACATGTGCATTATAGCTCCGCAGAGAAGAACCTGCTCCGGCCAGGCCTGGACGTGAGCCAGTAATCTCCCGGAGGGGCAGCTAGCAACAGGGAACCTGCATGCCCTCATCTGGCTCAACTAATCTAAAGTTCTAAGAAGGTTTTAACAAAACAAATAAATCTGCAAGTAATTCATCTGAAAAAAAAAGAGGCCATTATTTTTTCTCATTAAATTCAAAGACTTTGGAGACCAGTTCTTTACATTAGATTTTACATTTTACTTGTTATAAGGTATTACTTTTCTTGAGCAGATTAAACCTGTATCCAAGTTATGTTACTTCTCTGAGTCCCAATGGTCTTACCTATAAAGTCAGGCTATAGATGGGATGATCTGTAGGTGTCCCTCAGTTTTAAGATAACGGGTTTCAGCAATTCTTTAATAGGTTTTGAATGGAGGAAGGAGAAACCCAGGCGGATGTGAAAACTAAATCATAAATAACAATTTTAAAAAATATATGTGTGTAGATACTACAAGCAATTATTATTTGGTGACTAGATTGACCGGCTGGCTTTTAAGGTATATCATTTTTTTATGTTGTTAAAATATAAGTCATGATAATTTTCAAAATAAGGACTGAGACTCAGTGAGTTAGAAATTGATACTGCTGAATACTTTGTGTATGCCAGTATCCTTCTCAGTAACATTGTTCTGAGGCGAATGAGGTGGAATTGTATACCAAGATATTTTGATAAATAAGAAGCAATTCAAATAGGAGCAACTTGTCGTATAAAATTTTGCAGGAAAAGACATTAAGAGAATATTAAGTGTGAGGTATTGGTTTGCATATTCTCAAGATGAAAATATTTCTCGAGTTTGAGCAGAAGCCAACCTCTCCACTGCTTTGGGCATTTGTAGTCATTTTTTCCAAGAGTCTCTTACCAAGGTGGTCTTTTAGTACAGCTCTTTGCTCATGAGTTATATGTTCTGTTAAAATGGTTCACTGACAAGAACTCTGTTTAATATACTTTATATTAGTTATTTAAATAAAACTCAGTGGGCATTTAGAAATAGATTTAGGTGCGCCTGGGTGGCTTAGTCGGTTGAGTGTCCAACTCTTGATTTCGGCTCAGGTCATGATCTCAGGGTCCTGGGATTGAGCCCCACCTCCAGCTCCATGCTCAGTGGGGAGTCTGCTTCTCTCTTTCTCTCTCTTGCTCTCTCTCCCTCTCTCAAATAAATAAATCTTTAATAAAAACAAAAAAGAAGGGATGCCTGGATGGCTCCATTAAGTGTTTGCCTTCAGCTCAGGTCATGATCCCAGGCTGCTGGGATCGAGTCCCACATCGGGCTCCCTGCTCAGCGGGGAGTCTGCTTCTCCCTCTCCCTCTGCCCGCTCTCCCTGCTTGTGCTTCTCTCTCTCTCTGACAAGTAAATAAAATCTTAAAAAAAAATAAAAAATATATAAAAATTAAAAAAAAGAAATAGACAAAATTAACTAAATATTTTCCAAGGTCATGGTTGCATTTTGGAGGTGTTATTTCTTTTTTAAAGCTTTATAGCCACTAAATGAAATGGCTGTCTTACTGTTCTGAAATTGTTACTTATTTGTGGTAATAACTCTTTTTTTGTGCTGGTCACCCTCTTTCCCCCATGGTTTTCTGGATCATGATATTATTTATTCCTATAACAATTCACCTGTACCTTGGAACCCAGAGAAATAAATTCTAAATGCAGAAAAGCCCACGTGAAGAATTGCCTCCAGCTTCCAAACGGAAGGTCATTGCTTGATATTTATGTGGTCTCTGGTGCTCTTTCTTCATGCTCCATTCAACACCAGCACGCACATCTTAAGCTTACTCTCTGCGCATATTGAGAAATAGATCTGCTCCAAATGGTTGCACTCCAGCTGGTTGCCGAGATGACACACTTTATAATGTTTCAGAAGTGTCTTCCAGACTCGAACATTGGACCTGATTTTCTTTGATTAACAGTGTTCCACTTTTTCAGGCAGTAGAGGTAGCTTGCCAAGTTGTACCCGAAGACGGAAAATAATCAAGAGGGAGTAGAAATACTCAACTGAAAGTTGCCCGCACTATCTTAAAGGTCTGCTATTGGTGCATATTTGTGATTGGTACAACTTCTCCCACCTCAAGACTATATGCTTTTTTTTAGTAAAAGCTTATTTCTGTAATTACCGAGGACTTCAAGTCTCTGCTATAAACCAGGATCTGGATGGATATAGCAAAGCACTGTCCTCCTTCTCAAAATTTATCCCAGAATAGGATGAAGGGGGAGGCAAAGCTTATGTTTTCTGTAGAAGGATCCTGGGGCAAGAATAGATTTGATATTGATAGTAGTTACAGCTATAAAATATTCTCTTTTTTTTCAAGTGTGCCCCACACCCAGTGTGGGGCTTGAACTCATGACCTTGAGATGAAGAGTCATGTGCTCTACCAACTGAATCAGCCAGGCTCCCCAGCTATAAAATATTCCATAGCCACCTTATAAAAAGGTTGATTCTGTGTGTGTCTGTGTGTCTCTCTGTGTGTGTATGTGGTATTTAATTTCTACTGGACGTATAATATACATGCTAAGTAAGTTATTTTGAAAGAATTATCTGTAGTGTTCGTTTAAGAGGCAGATTTTTCTCATTCTTCTTTTATCCCCTCGAAAACTCCACCAGAGTGATAGCAGTGTCATGAATGAGTGGGGATTCAGCTCCTAATGCTGGAAGAGCTTCAGCACATGAGGATTTGAACCCATTCCTAGAAGACTACAAACTAATGGGAGAGCTTTGATTTATGATATCACCTAGAGGGAAGAGAAAGTCATATCCCATGCTGAACGAAGCTGGAATGGAGGGGCAGCGTGGGGTGAGGGCTAATCGGTTGGCAGGACCCAGAGAGGCTTTAGTCCCAGGCGGTGTGTCTACAAGGCCAGACCAACAGTTGGCCTAAAATCATGTGGTTAAAAAAAAAAAAAAAACAGCCAATCTACATTGTGAGAAAAACAGTACCCTCTTTCCTGTGAGGGATGCAAGGGCCCGATTTCCTATAGCACAGTCGTAAAAACAAAACAATCAACGGTAGAAGCAACAGGTGCATATGGAGTTTTGAGCTGTGTCTGGGAAGTTGTGGCGATTCTGAAAAGGAATCCGGAGCAATTTGGAAAGCCATGGAAGTTAATAATAGAAATGTCTTATCTCCAACATGCCTTCAGAAATTATGAATTCCTCTCTTTTCCGATCACAACTGATCTCCTAAAGCTGCCATGAAATTATTTCAGAAAATAAACACAATTCCTGGTGAGCTTTTCTTCTCTCCTCCATATCCTAGCTCCCTCAAGCTTCCTACTCCCTAGATCCCCTCAGCTGAGGAGAAGACCCTACAACTCCAGCTTCTTACTTTTCGGTCCAGTCATCACCCTCTTAGGGACAGTGCCATCTTCTCTCTAAAGATAACATTTAACCACACTACCCCCCCCACACACACACACTCCTTTTTGTTACATATTCTTATGAATCTTGCTTCATAACCTATTTTCCTTCTCAAAGTTTTAATAACTGTCTACCCCCTTCCATATTTTTTGCCTAAAAGCATGCCCAAATCATTCCATCCATTTTAAATGTACAAGGGAAAAAAAATCTTTGCTAATTTTTTTTCCTTTTTCAAACTGTCCCTTCCTTGCTGTCACCACCACATGTCTTGAAAGGATGCTGGGTATTCTTTGCCTCTAATTCCTCATATCCTCTTGATCTTTTAACCTGTTGGCTCTGTCTTCTGCCCACAATATGACATTAAAATTGCTCAAAAGGCTCATGATCTCCAGACTGCCAAAATAATAGCCTCTTTTTGTTTCTTGACTATTGACCTGTTGAAAGCATCTGATACTGTGGGCTGCACACTTAGGAAACTTCTTTTCACCCTGGGTTTCCTAGCATCATTGCTTTTATCCTCCTCCCTTTCCCAAGATTCCTCTTATTTCCATCATTGGCCCATTTTCTTCCAGTTTTCCCTTAAATATTAAATACCCTGTAATTCCACCCTGAACCTTCTTGTCACTTGCCACATACTTATGGGGCCATTTCATCTTATCCTGTGTTCAACTACCACCTACTTAAAACAGTAAAATATTCAACTTTACTGATCTTTCGAACTTCAGTATGGGATTGCATAGAAACATCAACCTATTGAGAACTCAGATTCTCTTGTGAGGGATCCCTGGTTGGTCATCTCTCCTCCCTCCAGAGAAAGAGTTAAGAGTAGAAGTGCACAGATAGTGCACAGGAGTGGGACTGAGAAGAAACATAGGAGCCTGTGCATGCTCTTCACATCTCCATGGAACCAAAGGGAAAGATGCTTCTCTGGTTTCTGCTCCCCAATGTCCTGAAATGTGAATTCACAAGACAATCAATTGTGAAGTTTCTGAGTGCTTTCAAGAAGGGGGGGCAGCCCACCTGCTCTGTGGCCGTGGGTGTGTGAGCCCGTGGTCCTGCTCCAGTTCCACTGAGGCTAAAAGAGCGCATTGGAAAAATATGCACCCAGATTTTTTTTTAAAAAGGTAAAATTGTCTCCTTTTGGCAAATGTATGGCTTTTTGAAGATAGAGAAGCTTGATCCTTTTGATCCCAAGAGTTAGGAAAGGAAGCATGGAAGCTGTGTGGGACAGAAGCACGAGCCTGATTCTATCAGCTGGATATTGGACTAAGAACATAGCTGATTTCACAAGGCACTCCCAGTGCCCGGCACCATGTCCCTTATGAGCTCTCAGCATCCACCAACTTGCACGAAGACGTTTCTGAAGTTACTGGCTGTGCCATTATGACCAGCACAAACGGGATAGCCATCTTTCCACTATCATGGTGAAATTGTTCACGTGCTTTACAAATAATTACCCACTTTCAATGACAGCCTCATAAAGAAATATCTTTCTCTTCCCCTATGCCTGTTCAAGGAGAAAGATCAGGTATAATGAGAAGATGGACTACAGGGGCACCTGGGAGACTCAGTCAGTTAGGCATCCAACTCTTGATTTCCGCTCAGGTCATGATCTCAGGATCCTGAGATTGAGCCCTGCATCCAGCTCCGCACTGGGCATGGAGTCTGCTTAAGGTTCTCTCTCTTCCTCTCCCTCGGCCCCTTCCCCCACTCACACTTGCATGTGAGCCCACCCTCTCTCTCAAATAAATAAATAAATAAATAAATCTTAAAAAAAATTGACTACAGCTCTGTCTACTGAAAGTCACAGAGCCTCAAAGCTAGCCCTCATTAAATGAGGGAAATTCTTTGATTCCCAATGAAGATTTTTAAAAAACGGACAGAACATTAATGGAGAGAACTTAAGCTGAAAAACACTGTTTTTAATAAGCTAACATAATTAGACAGTTATGCAATCAGACTAAAATTCTTTAAGGAAGTCTCTAGCTAACAGAAATGTGTTTTATAAGGAATTCCAGTGCTAACCATAAATGTGCAGGTTTGTTTCTGGACTTACTGCTCTATATTTCTATCAAGTTAGTCTATCCACTACTGTAGGTGGGATAATGAAGTCTTCAACTAATATTGCTGACTTTTCTGTCTACCTTCAATTCTGTGTTTTTCCTTTGTGTCTTTTGGGGGCTCTTCTGTTAGCTACATGTATTTTTGGAAATTTTATTATCTTCCAGATGGATTGACCCTTTCTCATTAAAAATGTCCCACTTTATCTCTAGTAACCTTTATTGTTGAAAGCCTGTTTTGTCTGATAATAGAATAGCCTCTCCAGGTTCTCTTTTTTCCCTGTTTGCACAGTATACCTTTTTCCTGTCCAGTTGCTTTCAATCTCTTTCTATCTTTCAATCAAAAGGGTGTCCCTCTCAGCAGCATATAGTTGGATCTTGTTTTTATTTTCTCCAGCATGACCATCTTTGCCTTTTGATTGGATTTTACTTCATACATATTCAGTTTGTTGCAGTTGAATTGATGTCTGCTGTGTTTTTTGTTTTAGTTTGTTTTGTTATGTCTTTTTTCATCCTCCTGTTCATCTTTCCCACTTCCTCATGCATTAAATGAATATTTCCTGGTGTAATATTTTAATTCCTGTAGTGATTTTCTTACTACTTATTTATGTATTTATTTTTAAAGATTTTATTTATTTATTTGAGAAACAGCCAGAGAGAAAGAGCACAGGAGCAGGGATGTGGGGGAGAGAGAGAAGCAGACTCCCCACTGAGCAGGGAGCCTGGCCTGGGGCTCCATCCCAGGACCCCGGGGATCACGACCTGAGCTGAAGGCAGACGCTTAACCGACTGAGCAACCCAGGCGTCTCCTTACTATTTTTTTTAAAGTTGTTTTCTTAGTGATTGCTATGGAGTCCAAATGTACATATTAACGTATGAGATTTATACTGACTTAATTCCAGTGAGTTGTAGAAAAGCTATTCTTATATAGCTCATTTCCCTCCTCCTATTTTTTGTGCTGATATTGTTAATATGTTACAACTATCTACATTCCACCACCAAACCAACAGTATGTTATACATATACTTTATATAATTTATGTCTTTAGAAGAAAAGAGAGAATGAATAAGCTTACAGAATTTGTCATATTAATCTTCTTTTAACAATTTCTGGTTCTCTTTATTTGTTTCTGAGTATTCAGTATACTATCTAGTGTCATTTCTTACTATAGTAATGCTTTCCTCCATCTTCTTCCTTTGTGCTGTTTTTGTCAAATAGACTATATATGCTGTGTTAGCAATATTGCAATGATATACATATTGTTTTATGCAGTTGCTTTTAAAGCCAATTAAAAGAAGAAAGGGAAAGAAATAAGCATTTACGCTTTTATAAGTACATAATTACCTTGACTGGTGCTCTTTATTTTTTTCATTTTGATTTGAATTAATGTCCAGTGTCACCTACTTTCATCCTGAAGAATTTTCCTTAGGGTTTCTTGCAAGGTGGGTGTGCTGACAACCACTGTCTCAGTGTTTTGTTTATCTGAGCATGTATTTATTTCACTTTCAGCTTTGAAAGATGGTTTTGCTGAATATAAGGTACTTGGCTGTGAGTTCATTTTTCTTTCCATACTTGGAATATTTCATCTCACTGCTTTCTTGCCTCCATTGTTTCAGGTGAGAAGTCAACTGTTAATTTTGTTGGTGTTGCCTTATAAATAGGGAGTTATTTTTCTCTTGCTGTTTTCAAGACTTCTCACTGTCTTTCTCTTTTAACATTACAACTATGATGTGTCTGGGTGTGAATCTCTTTGGGTTTACCCTACTTGTTTATTGAGCTTCTTGGAGTTGTAGATTAATGTTTTCCATTGAATTTGAAAAAGTTTAAAATGATTATTTGTTTGATATTTTTTTCTATTTCAAATTTTATCTCTCCGGTCCTTCTGTTACTCCCTTTACATGTATGATGGAATACATAATGGTGTTCCCCGTTTCTCTGAGTCTCTGTTCATGTTTCTCCATTCCTTCTCCCAAATCTTGGGTTGTGTCATTTTTATTGGTCTGTCTTCAAGTTTACTGCATCTTGCTTCTGCCAGCTCTGCTCTACCATGGATCCCCTCTAGTGAATCTTTGATCTCAGTGACTACTTTCCAACTCACGAATTTACATTTGGTCCTTTTTGATCATTTCTATCTATTAATATTCTGTGTTTGATTAGTCATTAGTCATACATTCCTTTTATTCTTTAAGCACGGTTTCCTTTAGTTCTTTGAACACATTTGTACCAGCTACTTTGAAGTCTTCGCAAAATCTACCATCTGGACTCCTTCAGCTGCAGTTTTCCAATGGTCCTTTGTATGGGTCCCTGTTTCTTTGTATGTCTCATAACTTTTCTGTTGGAAACTTGACATTTTAAGTAATATATTTCAGTTGTTGTGGGCACTGTTCCCTCCCCCCTCCACGCCACCCCCACACACCTAGATTTGTTGTTTTTGTTTCCTTGTTTATTTCTTTCTACAGAAAATTTATTTCTTTCTAAAGAAACTTGGCTGGATTATTTCGGTGAAGTTTGTTTTCCCTATTTAGCATCTGATGTTGTTCTTCAGAGGCTGCATCCTTTGGATGTGCACATTTCACCCTCACATTGTGGTCGACTTTCTTTGATCTCCCTAGACTTTGAGATTTGCTCCAACCCCAGGAAGTGTCTTCAGAGCTGCCTCTTTCCTGAATTCTCTCTGGCAAACTTCAAGCTGGTCTACCACTTTATTTATTGCTGTCCTGGAACTGCCAGCCTTCTCTTAATTGCTCACCACCAGGATCTTCATTGTTTTCAGTAAACCTTTAGGCTTGAACTTCCCCATGCTCTGTTTCAAATATAGTCATTCCCTTTAGGGAGAACACTGGAGTTCTCTTGTTCTTACACATGTCTCTCCCTTTGTGCAGAACATTTGCACCAAAGCTCTGGAGGTGGGGGCCAGGAGAGTGGACCCCTTCTGGAGTGATACTGCTACTCTATGACAGGGGCACTAAGCTGGGATGATAATTCTTGGTCCTCTCAGTCTGCCTCTCCCAGTATGGAACCTCCTCCTCTACAAGTGAGCTGGGTCAAGGCCAGTGAGAGCCAAACATTGGCAGTTTGCTCCAGCTGGGATGGAGCTTCCACCCTACAAATTGAACTGGGTGAAGGAAGACTGCCCCAGACACCTTGGTCACATTTGCCTGAGATAGAGCTTCTGCAAGATACAGGTGCAGGGATGACTAATGCTGATATTCTTGGACTTGGAGGTGATGAGAGAGGGAGTCCTATCTTTTTGCCCCAGGCATTTGGAGTAGAGCTTCCATCACACTTATCTGCAAGGAAGGGACTGTGCTATGGTTCAGATGCTGCAGATTCTCTTTTTACCAAGATTTAGTCGATGATCTTGAGTAAATGTTTCTCCATTTGTGATATGCCCTTAAGACAATTTCCGGAGACTTTAAATGATTATTGATTTTTAAAAATCATTCTCACTAGTTATGTTTGTTTCACTGGGGAAGGGGCTCCTGGAGTTCTTCATTTCTCCATTCTTGGAAGTACTTATCTACCACAGTCCAGTTTTAGAATCTCCATTACCCTAAAAAGTTCCCTCATGCCCTTTTCCAGTTAACTCCTGTTCCCAACCTCAGCTTTAGGGAATCACCAATCTGCTTTCTGACTCTATGACTTTGCCTTTCCTAAACAGTTCATAAAAATGGCTTCATACCATATGTAATCTTTTGCCTCTGGCTTCTATCATTTGTCATAATCCTTTTGAAAGTCATCCAAGTTTGAGCATGTATCAGTAGTTCATTCCTTTTAATTGCTGACTAGTATTCCATTGTAAGATATTCCACATTTTGTTTACCCATTTGCCCGTTAATGAACATTTATATTATTTCCAGTTTTTGTTTATTATGAATAATGCTTCTGTGAACATTTGCATGCACATCTTTGTGTAGACATAAATTTTCATTTTTCATAGATATGTTTGTAGAAATGTAATTTCTGGGTATGGTGAGTTTGTGTTTAATTTTTAAGAAACTGTCAAACTGTTTTCCAAAATGACTGTATCATTCTGCATTCCCACAAGCAATGTATGAATGTTACAGTTTTTCCACATCCCAGACAACATTTGTTATTATCTGTCCTTATCGCAGCCATTCTGGGGTGTATGTAATGTTGCCTCATTTTAAAATTGTGATAATGAAATGGTTACTTTAATGCCCCAAAGTAAAATCTTTTACATTTTTGAAAATCACAATAGATATCTTCTACAGTATACGAAGAAACTAAATTTGGTCTAACAGGGAAATTGGCATAATTATAAGTTACCAGTATGATCTTAAGTGATATTACATATAGTATCATTTAAATAACAATATGTACTAAAAATGATGTAACATTCTCTTCAAGATCACACAAAGAGATATCTCAATTAAATTTTCTATAATGTTTAGACATAGGAGAGTATCTTTTTACCCTTACATAAAATTGATTCTTAAGAACATATTTGGGCAATACCGTTTTAGAAATACCATTTTTGCTTGATGAAGTATGTCTACTCCTTTAACTCATATTTTATTAAATGGCTCATCTTCAGTCTTAAAGCATGTAATATTAGTAGGTATTAATTTAACTTAAAATTTTGTTGTCCTGTATTGGTTTTCCTTTTAATTTTTAAGTAACCTACCTGGGAATGAAGGTTGTTTTTCTGTAACTTCAGTTGGTCTGCATACGATCTTTTATTTGAGACAGGCATGAAGGTGAATGCGTGAGGAAAGCCTACCTTCTAAGAAATTTGTCTAGAAAAAGAAATTACCCTTTTTTTTCACTAAAATTTCTATTTGGGTGATTTTTATAGGTTCATAAAAATTTTAAAGCTTAAATAGACCTTCAACATCGTCTTGTCCATTCCTTTTTTTTTTTTTAGAAATGAGAAAACTGTGACTTGGCATCAGATTTTAGTTGTAAGAAACCTTGAACCTTATAAAACTTCCTCTTATATTAAAAATAAATGTTTGTGCTTTAGTGTAAACATGGTGAACAGAGTCTTTATCCATGGTAATATGTGGATGTCTTTGTGGTAACCTAATAATGTGTTCCTTCATCTAGTTAAAATATCGTCAAGAATTTAATGTTTCCATTTGATGTTGTAAAATATAGACTGGAATGTTTTAAAATTAAGTATCTTATCTTCAATATATAATTAAAATAGTAAGGCCTCTCTTTACCATATAATAAGATCAATTTCATAGTAATAAATCCATGTCTACTTGTTCAGAAAAATACCAACAGATCTCTGCTGCAGAGAATTCCAGAAAAATCTCCATGAATATATGTGACTTTGATAAGTGATCAAAGTAGAATAACTTGCAAGGAAACTTGGCTTACTATGAGTAGAACATATAAAGTAGTATAACTTGCAAGGAAATTTGGCTTACTATGGTAGAATATATAAAACTTCTGATGTTTTAAAGACTAATTGTGAGAGAAAATCCTATACAATTATAGAAGAAAATGATGTCAGGATAGGAAATTCTTTCTTGAACAAGTTTTTTTTAAAAAAAGCAAAAATTGTTAGAGAAACAGTGGACATTATAAGACTGCATCAGAATTAATATTTCTTTTTTTAAGACTGATTTATTTATTTTTAGAGAGAGAGCATGCAAGTAGGGGGAAGGAATCTATCAAGCAGACTCCCTGCTGAACTAGGAGCCCCATGTGGAGCTCGATGTGGGGCACAATCCCACAACCCGTGAGATAATGACCTGAGCCAAAACCAAGAGTCAGATGCTTAACCAACTGAGCCACCCGGGCACCCACAGAATTAGTATTTCTATTCAGTGAAGGACATTGTGGGAAGGTTAAGAGATGTATGAGATAGGTGACTGGGAGAACACATTATTATTTACCAGAAGAGAATTAATATATAGAATATATATAAGGAGGGACGCCTGGGTGGCTCAGTTGGTTAAGCGACTTCCTTCAGCTCAGGTCATGATCCCAGGATTCTGGGATCGAGCCCCGCATCGGGCTCCCTGCTCAGCCGGAAGCCTGCTTCTTCCTCTCCCACTCCCCCTGCTTGTGTTCCCTCTCACGCTGTCTCTCTCTCTCTCCCCCTGTCAATTAAATAAATAAATAAAATCTTTAAAAAAATAAAGAATATATATAAGGAAATGATATAAATAAAATTTTATTTATTTTTAAAGATTTTATTGATTTATTTGAGAGAGATCAGGAGACAGGGCAGAGAGCACAAGCGGGGATGGGATGGAGAAAAGGGGCAGAGGGAGAGAGAGAGGCAGACGCCCCACTGAGCAAGGAGTCTGATGCGGGGCTTGATCCCAGGACCCGAGGATCCTGACCTGAGCTGAAGGCAGACGCTTAACCAACTGAGCCACCCAGGTGCCCCTGAATAAAATTTTAGATGGAAGGGTTTATTCTAGTAGAAAAATGGACAAAGTGAGTCACCAGACAAGTTGCAGAAGTAGAAACTGGAAATCCTTGTTAGTAATTTGTGCATGTAATTTAAGAAAAAGATTACCAGTCAATTTTGCAAAAGTCAGATGCTACCAAGTGCCATCAGGAGTTTGGGAAACAGATTCTCACCTGTAGTCCTGGCCAGTGGGTGTGCTGGTCAGTCCCGCCCACAAGCCAGGGGTATGAACCAGATGCCATGCAGTCTGCATGTCACCAATGTCCTGCACCCCACCCTCAAGTACATTACCAGGGACATTCTCCTGACTCACAGGGAGACATGCAATAGGCATCCGTACAGCAGAGTTTGGAGAGATCCCTGGGAAAGGATTAGGCAAGGGTGATACATGGAGAGCTCTGCATGAGCCCAGAGTCATGAATTAAATCTCTCTACAAGCACAGGGACTCAGAAGCATGCTGTTGGGTGACAAAAGGGAAACAATTAGAATTAAAAGACACAATATATCTTTTTTAAAGTTACACATATAAGTAGATAACCACATGGAGAATGGATTAGGAGAACTATATTAAATATCCTTCTGTGAGTTACTGTGAGGGAACAAGGATCGAACTGAGATGAAGGGGAGGATAACCAGAGCAGACACACACACACAAAAGCAAATATACAAAAAAGAGCGAGCTCCCATAGACCAACAGGAAGAGTATAACTGGGGGGAAATCACACAGATGCAGTTCCATTTTTTCTTCTATTAAAAAATGAGGTTAACTCTCGATTAATTTTAAGTAGCTTTTTTCAACAGTTCTATTAAGGCATTGCATATCATAGCCTGCTTGATTTGGGGACCAACCGTATATTAAAACATGTATTAGAAAGTACATATTACAAGCTGAGTGTGTGTTCAGATAAAAACAATGTGTGCCTACAAATACACCGTAAAATGGATAACGCCGTAAATGAGTAAAAACAACCAGTAATTCCTTGGTGCTTGGTCACAAGGTTATGATCTCTCCTAATTGCTGCTAGTTTTTACTCGATAAGTTCAAACTGTTCTGTTTTAGAGGTAGAAATATAATTTCTAAACAAATACCATTATCACTGTTAGCGATGTGAGCACCCTGGAGAATTTTAACAAGATGCAGGAGGTTTCTGAACCACCTGTGGAGAACAGCTGTTAGATTGTGCACCCAACAGATCTGGCCCATCTTCTTCTGTGTCTTTATTGGCTTCAGGCTTATTGACTCTTCTTGAATTTTTCGCTTTTCCAGGTTAGGCAGTGGATGTATAATGTTCAGTAATCCAAACAAATGATATGCATTTTTCAAAAATACTGACATTGAGTTTTCAAATCATAGTTTCAGCATTTTCATTTATTCTGCTAACTAGGTGGTTGATGGCTACAGAATTGTGGATACTTAGAGTGGGAAAGGAACTTTGGGGTCACCTGGTCAAATTGCCAGCCTGGTCCAGCCCCTGAACTCGCATCATCCACCCTCCAAATGAATAATCTCATGTGTAGAGGAATTTCCCATCTGCCTGTTTCTGGACACTTGCAATTGTTAAATAGTTTTTCCCACCAGCTCTTATTTCATCTTCTGGAGCCATGCAAAAAAAGTAAAAGCCCAATTTGCAAATGACAGGTCTCTGAACATTTCAAGATGGCGGTTGTGTCCTCTCAAGTCTTCTTGAAAGTTGTAATCACTCTTTCTTTTTGGGCTCTTTACCACCCTGGAGATGTAATTTGAACAATCATAATTTTATAAGAAGTAGAAAAAGTGGGGCAACTGGATGGCTCAGGTGTTTAAGCGTCTGACTCTTGATTTAGGTTCAGGTCAGGATCTCAGGGTTGTAAAATCAAGCCCCACATTGGAGCATCAAGCCCAGCAGGGAGTCTGCTTGGGATTCTCTCTCTACCTCTCCCTGTGCCCCTCTCCCCTCTCTAAAGTACAAAAAGTGATAAAGAATAGCCAACCTCCTTAACCTGGATATAGCACATCTATTAATGCAGCATCAACTCTTATTAATATTTTGGGGGGGGCGCCTGGGTGGCTCAGTTGGTTGAGCGACTGCCTTCGGCTCAGGTCATGATCCTGGAGTCCCGGGATCGAGTCCCGCATCGGGCTCCCTGCTCGGCGGGGGGTCTGCTTCTCCCTCTGACCCTCTTCCCTCTCGTGCTCTCTGTCTCTCATTCTCTCTCTCTCAAATAAATAAATAAAATCTTTAAAAAAAAAAAATTAAAAAAAATATTTTGGGGGGCCTAGCCACACCTAGACCTCTTTGAGAACCAATACAGCATTTTGGTCAAGTGCATGGGCTCTATGCCCAGAGAGCCAAGGAGCTCACACTATGTCATTTCACATATTATTTGTGTTACCTTGGGCAGGTTACTTAAGCCCTCCCAGTTCCCAGTGTCACATCTTTTAATTGCAGATTCTGATATTGCTACATTATGCTCTGTTGTAAGATTTGAGCTAAGTGATACTGGTAAATTGCTTAGCCCTACAGCTGATGCAGATCAACTGCTCAATGAATTAATTAATTGTGGTCTTCTCTTCATGTTATGATATTAAGCTTCAGTGTCTTGATCCTGGGCTGTAAAATACTTTTATCTAAAACTATGCTTTTTTATTTATCCTGATTGAATTTCATCTTTTAGGATTCAACTCATTGTTACAACATGGTGAAAACTCATTGATTTCTTCAGTCATCCAAGTAATACCCACCCCTATTGAAATCAGAAATTAAATAAGGAAGTCAGTTGGATGCTGTAAGCTAACTCCCTGTCATTTGAAATTGTAAATATTTCCATGTTCTCATTAAGTATCTACCTATATCTACTGTTACCCAGAGTAAGCTTTCTTCATTTTTATCTCCAGGACTTCATCTACAGTTCTCCTCAAGTATTTATTGATACTTTAATGCAGGCCAAACATTATGTCATCTTATGGCACATGATAGGAGAGGAGGCTGGTGTTCAAACAAATTGTTAAAAGCCCTGTGATTCACACATAAGAGAAGGGCACAGTGGAGAACATCTGTTCCATGGAACCACAGAACAGCTGCAGGTGGCTCTACCTGTATTAACTGGGGTCTGCTTTGCAGAGTTGGCGACATCTGGATAGGTCTTGAAGAATGATTAGAAATGATGAGAGTTAGAAAGGCATTCCAGGATGCTACGAATAGTCTTCACAGATGCTTGACTAATGTCCAGAAGCATTGTTTTCACACAGTTCCCTAGTTCTTCCAGAGCTAATAAATCTATCAAAAAGACAAAAGATCTGCCTTATGGGACTTGCTCTTCATGCCCCAGTTTTGGAGCCTAGCAATCACCAGTAATTTTTCAAATGCTTTCCAAACACCTCTGCAAATTAACCCAAATTTTATTCACTGTCTCTCCTCTACCTGGCAGCTAAAAATAGATGAAACAGGTTCCTAGCTTAGCAGAAATAGTGAAAGAGCCTGCAATACACCAAATAAGGAGAAAGAACAATTGGGCACAGTTTTTTAAAACTTAGATTAAAGCACCAATGGATTCTTCAGTGGTGTGTGTGTGTGTGTGTGTAAATTTCGTACTTCTACTTTCCTATTTGCGTGAAAAGCTTCACGCGGAATCCAGAGCAAATGAAAAGCACGCACCAGTGTGTTTTTGTGGGTGGGTACATGATGTCATAGTCTCCTATATTTGAGGTAGTGTTAATCTTGCTGCCTTTGCCACTCTAAAGAGAGAACATTAATTACACAGTGGCAGCTGCCGGAGACAAAGTCAGAGAGTCTAACAAAACTGAAAACATTCCAAGACCCAACCACTTAACAACTTGTTAAGTGACTTAAACACCCTGACTCTTCAATTTGTGTTGGTTGATGGAATATAATTTTGTAATTAGCAATGTGTACGTTCCTAATATGATGGTGTTTTGTATCATCTCAATGAATTATGTAAATGACTTACCTGTAAGCTTACATTTTAGTTATTACCTCATTACTAAATATCACACATGCTATAGTGTTCACTTTTAAGACAATGCAATTAAAAACTTTAAACAAGGTGATCAGGAGGCCACAGCAAGCAATCAGCCTGAAATATGCAATCAAGTGGAGTAAGAGGTAAACACTGCTGAGTGTTTGGGGGAAGGTAGACAAGTTGGTATTGCCATATACAAAGGACGTGGGTGGAAGAAATATCTTTGCTGTGCTTGTAATGGGAAGCTCCATAACCATTCTTGGATTTTAACTGGGTTGCATTTCCATGATGGACTCAAGGTCTGTTTCGTATTAGGCATCTGATATACTAGTACTTTGTACTCAGTCTTTTAAAGAGACTGATAATATTCTGTACTGGTTAGCAGAATGTTTAAAAAATTAGATCCTTTGGCTTCACACATTGTTCTGTATTACTAGATTTTGGTTTCGCACTCATATTTTTTTCTGACTTCTGACATCTGTGACTTGCATTGGGGGTGAGTCTAGCTGATTCCTAGCTGGTCAGCATAGTCACATTTGTCTCTTTCCATGCTATACCAAGATTATAAATCTGGGGCTAATTGCTTCAAGGAGACTAGTTCCTAGTCTGCTAGTACTTTCATTCTTTCCTTGTATTCTCTATTGCTGAAAGAAGCTGCTTTGACTTTTCATATTGCTCTCCTTTCTTTGGCAGTAGCAGAATTTTAATGATCATGTCAATGTTCACACAAATGACAGTGTTTTACTCAGAATGTATTTAGCTGCATTCCTTGTACTCCTCTGGAATGTGTATTTGGAGTGAAAAGAATATGTTTGTAATTTTAATTATGGTTTAAAAATTAATTTATAGTCTGTATCTAAACTCTTAGCAAACACTCGATTAAAATTTTTTGTTGGCTTTATGGAGGTATAGTTTATGCATCATAAAACTGCCCAATTTTAAGAATATAATTCCACGAGTTTTTAACTCATGTATTCAGTCCTGTAACCACCACCCCAAGCTGGATAGGAAACCTTGCCATCACTCTTAAAAGTTTCCTGTGCCCCTTGGTGGCAGAAGTCCCCTCTGCCTTCACCCTCTCACCCCTGGCAACCATTGATCTGTTTTCTGTCACTCTGCTTGTGTCTTTCCTGGAATTCCAAATACATGGATTCATAAGAGTATTTGGTCTTTTGTTTCTGATTTCTTTTAGCATAATACATCTATGTTACTGAAGTTTATCAGTGTTGTATTCTTTTTCTTTTTTGGGCTGGGGGTAGTATTTTATTGTATTTGTTTATCCAATCACCAGGTATGTCCATTTTTTGTGAATTATGAATAATGAAGCTGTTAATTAACATTTAAGTACAAGTTTTCATCCCCTTGGGTAGATACCCAGAAGTAGAGTGGCTGAGCCATATGCTAGGTGTATTTTTTTTTTTTTTAATCCACCAAACTGACTTCTAAAGTGACTCACCCTTCTTGTTTTCCTCTAGCACTCTGGGAGCTTCCATTGCTCCAAGTCCTCACCAACACTGGGTCTTATCAGACTTTTCCATTTTTAGCAATTCTAGAGATTTGTTATGGTATCTCACTGTGGTTTTAATTGTATTTTTTGAGTGACTAAATATGTTGTGAATCTTTTAATATTCATATTTATTATCTGTATATTTTATTTTTCAAAGCGTTCATTCAAATCATTTGCCCATCTTTTTAATCAAGTTGTTTTAATATTATTATTGAGTCTTAAGAGTTCTTTATATATTTTGGAGACAAGTCCTATATTAGATGTGTGTTCCAGTCTGTGGCTCCCCTCTTCAATTTTGTAAAATTTTTTTTTTTTTTTGAGAGAGAGAGAGAATGAGAGAGAGCAAGCACATGAGAGGGAGGAGGGTCAGAGGGAGAAGCAGACTCCCTGCCGAGCAGGGAGCCCGATGCGGGACTCGATCCAGGGACTCCAGGATCATGACCTGAGCCAAAGGCAGTCGCTTAACCAACTGAGCCACCCAGGCGCCCTTGTAAATGTTTTTTGAAGAGCAAAAGTTTGTAATTTTGATGAATTTCAATATATGCTTACTTTTATTGTATATTTTATGTATATATGTCATTTTAATTTTTTAAGATTTTTACTTATTTATGAGAGAGAAAGAGAGAGAGAGAGAGCAGAGGAGCAGAAGGAGAGGGACAAGCGGACTCCACACTGAACACAGAGCCTAATGTGGGGCTTGATCTCAGGACCCTGAGATCATGACCTGAGCCAAAACCAAGAGTCGGACATTTAACAGACTGAACCACCCAGGCGCCCCTGTATATGTCATTTTAAAGAAATCTTTGTCTAACCCATAGTCACAAAGATTTTCTTATATCTTCCTGTAGATGCTTTATAGTTTTTGGTTTTACATTAACTCTATGATTCATTTCAAATTAACTTTTAAATGGTGTGAAATAAGGTAGAGATTTATTATTTTCCTTTTTGTAATTTTTGAATATGGTTACTTAGTTGTTCTAGCACCATTTGTTAGAAACAGTATCCTTTCCCCATTGAACGGGATTGACCTCTTTGTTGAGAATCAATTGACTGTGTGTATGTGGTCTTCTAAGTTTTACGCTAACATGTTTTCCCCAATCATTTTTTTTAATTTTTTAGTTTTATTTATTTATTTATTTTAATTTAAATTCAATTAGTCAACATATAGTATATCGTTAGTTTTTGATGTAGAGTTCAGTGATTCATCAGTTGCGTATAACGCCCAGTGCTCATCACATCACGTGCCCTCCTTAATGCCCATCCCCCAGTTACCCCATCCCCCCACCCACCTCCCTTTCTGCAACCCTCAGTTCGTTTCCCCAGAGTCAAGAGTTTCTCATGATTTGTCTTCCCCAGCCATTCTAACAAAGTTGGTAGAATGAATTTTTGAGACCAAAGTCCCTTCCCTATGAAGACTAAAAGCAACATACAAAGGATAAACTGATTCATAGCTGTTTTGTAAAATGTCACTGATTAATTATTTTTATCTCCTTTTATGTTCTAACAGTTTCAGCCATGTGTCCATTTCTCTGCATGCTACATACAATCCATTTTTGCTGAAGTTTACTGTAATTTTGGTTTTTCGTTGTTGCTGTTGGTATTGCTGGATTTTTTTGTTTTTGTTTTATAGTTGGATGCGTCTAAAATATAAACCGTAAGTTGTAGTAGTTCGTGCAGCTTCAAGTATAGCACCTGGCATATAGTAGACTCTAGATAAATATCTGTTGAATGAGTGCACAGTTGATAGGTACAATTTTAGTTACATCCCCACATTTCACTTTGGAACTTTTTTGGTAAAAATTTGGGACACCCAAACAAAATTCGGGGGAGGCAGAAGAGCTGTCATGAAATTCTCATCATTAATTTTCCTTAACTGGAAAAGAATCATTATGCTTTATTTTCTTTTTCTAACATTATAAACCAAAATCACAAAAAAACTCTTTTTAAAAAATATTCTTAATAAATAATTTTTTTCTAGATATTGCTGTTCCATTCAAGTCTCCTTTTAGTTTTGTATTTGAAATTAAATCTGTTTAAGAAAATCACATCTGAAAATAAACCTCTTTAACAAAATACAACCTACACAGTATATTTTGACTAATTATTGTCAATGAATAAAATGACACCATTGTCACCAGCTATTAAAAGGAATTCCATGTTGTCTTATGGGAATGAAAACAGCAGGATTATTCAATATCTTTACTCTTCCCTAGAGAAACATTTTACATTTGTGCCTTTTCCTTCTCAGTAAGCCAGTTGATGTGAGCTATTTCTTTATAATAAACTAGATAACCAGGAGCTCCCATATTGCTGAATGTTCAGTCTTGGTAAAGACATAACCTTTTCCTTACCCTAAGAATTGTTAACAATGTGTTCTTCCATGCCATTCCTACCTAATTGATCACAACATTATATTCCAAGTACATAATGCTTTTTGTTATTCCTTATTATATTTTCTTTCAGTCTCCTGAGCTCCAGGGTGTTTTTTTTTTTTTAATTCATTCTTAATTTCAATTCCGATTTGAAATCTCATCCATATTATCCCTGTGCACACGGTACACACATGCACACATGCACACACACACACACACAAGTATACACGATTTTGTAGCACAAGAACTAACTCATCCAGTTCTCAACTGGTGGAAGTAGGCAATATATTCTCCCTTTCTTGTCTTTAAATGCTAACTCCTCAAAATACTTTCTAGAATAAATCATCTTCTTATTCTGGTTCACAGTGACTTAATGACTTTCTCCCTAAAGTCATTCAAATGTGTAATTTTAAAACTGTATTTCATTGTTAATCTGTTTCTTCCAATAAAATGTAAGCTTCCTGAAGATAGGGACCATTTGTCTTTCCTGCTTTGTTATCCCCATGATACCGAATTTTTCCAAACACATATAGAGGTTTAATAAGCATTAATAATAGAATTAAAAACAAAGACATGTAAACTTTCCAAATGTTAGCATCTTTGTCTGCAAAAAGAAAAGAATGATAGAGCCATTCTGAGGATCCAAGGGGATCTTACCTATAGCCCTCAGCACCGTATCTAAAACATAGCAAATACTCAATGCATGTAAGGTCACATGTCCTTTTCACTTCTTTACTTCTATAATGAAATAAAAATAATCCAGTGCAAATTCATGAATGTATGCTTCCCCTACTTTGATTATTTTCCCTTATAACATTAAAGAGCAGTCTGCTCGGAGGTCAAAAGTCTCATTCACTGTATGGAGGAAGGAATATTTCCACTGGAAATTTTTCAGAGACCGACAGGGCAATTTAAATTTTCTTATTCTCATTCAGTGGGAGTAATTTGCCAGTAAATATTCTCCTTATGATGCCAAAAAATAAACCTGTCATTTTGTTAATGTTACTTCGAAGGACATAATTGCAGTAGACTAAGTATCTACTACTAAAGTATCAACAATGAGGAAAAAAAGGTTTTAAGGAAGTGGAAATCTTACAGGTTTTGCAGTAGAATGTCTGTTTTAATCATTCTGAAGCTAATATGAAAGGTATCAATGTTATTTACTAGTTTGTTTTTATCCCTTTAGAGTTCTTTTTTTTTTTTCTCTCTTGATAATAACTGTCTCAACTCTGTTTTGAACGATAGGGTATAAATAAATGCTTACGAAGATACTGTTGTATGAAGGTGGGAAAGCTTTCAGAGCCATCCTTTTGTGGAAACACTTTTGCCTCTGTCAAGGCTATGTTTTTCTAGAAAGCACTGGAAAGAGCCATAGCAGTATTCTCATTTTAGCCATTTTAACTGCAGGGTTAATTCAATCAATTGTGCCATTTAGAATGATTAGAATAAAACCATATCAACAGAAACTGTTTAGTTTATGAGCTGTCATGAATACAACTGACATCTCTATTTTAGACAAGGACTCTTCAAGAAAACAGGCAAGTCTATCTTATCATTGTGTTAACTACAAAATTTGTTAGATGTATTTGCTTTCTGTTGATGTTTTATATTAAGCTGGCTAGTCTTTTATCCCCAATCAATGATATAGTCATCATGTTTTATGTTGGTAAATCTGTAAGAAGACACAGGTGTTCTTTTCTCTTTTCACTAAGTGAGCATTATGATGTAAACCCAGTATTTGAGACCATGTTACTCCTGTTTAGAGACTATTGGATTTTAAAGTATCCCTTTGAAAATTTGAATTTAGTTTTATTTTAAAATGATGTTGAATATTTCATTTTAAAAAGAGTATATTTTGTTTGTAGATTATATGTGCAAGCCACGAAGGCGGTGGGATAAGGGATGGGAAGGTGTGTAAAGGTGGTTATGGAACAAGCCAGCTGTGGCAGGCAGAACTTCAGATACATATAATCAACTTGAAATTTTTATGTAAGAGATTTTTTCCACTGCCAAAATAGGGTTACCAGTAGCTATCCACCAATGTATGTGTGTATGCATCGTGTGTCTATATATATATGTGTGTGTGTGTGTGTCTCTCTCTATATATATCACAAAATTATTTTCTAAGAAGTACAAATATGGTAGTCTGAAATCTGATATTTATTTTACATAATCTCTTTACTATCAATTTGACATGTTTGCATAGAGTAGATTAGCTTAGAAAGTTACACGACCATATGTGTGTATGCATGTGTGTATGTACGCATACATGCAGACACGCATAGACAGGGACTGGAATAAATGACAGTTAACCCGGACTTAGAGGTGGCCTTGACCCCTGGCATGTGGTAGTATCAGGTGGACCAAATATTGGCTAACAGTCATGTTTTCAGTAGCCATAAACAGCTACATTGGGGCCATAATGGGATTAATATGGCTGGAGCCCCAAATGCAGGCTTTTGGTATCAGGAAATATGAGCAGGGGGGTATCAGAGCCACCAGGCTGTATATCATCTGATATTAGGAAAAGCAACTTCAGGATCCCGATTCAGAGGGTCTGGGATGTTGCAGGTTACAAACAAGGGACTTATCAGCAAGATACTAAGACATGGGCCCAGTGACCTATTGTTTTAAAGTGTAGGTTTTATTATTATTCAGGTATGATGAGTTCAACAGATCAGGAGTTGCTTGTCATTGAAAAGATACTTACTGACACTCTGGATAGTTTTGTGCAGTAGGGCATGTTCCATACCATGAAGGGCCTTGCAGGTAAAGGCCAGGATCTGTCAGGAGGCAGATGGAGCAGCAGGTAAATGTGGGCAAGAGCCTTTGTTGTGGTTTCTGTGGTAAGGACCAGGGAGTCAGTGTATGCAGGTTTAGGATTGGCTAGCTCCTAGAATAATGTCAGTGGGTTTTGGGGTGCAGGGGCTGTCCCAGATTGTCTGGTTTTCGGCTCTGGGGTGATTAAGTCAAAGGACTTTGGGACATGAGTGAGAGAACCTAATAGAGGAGATGGTGGGGTGTGTGGACTCAGGACTAGTTAATTTTCATATGAAAGGCACATTCCAGGGAGAGTCCTTGACTATCTCTAGGAATTGGCTAGCCCTGGGAGAGGTATCTCTCCAAGCTCTGAAAGGCGCCAAGATGTCAAGATGTCAAAGCATCAGAATTAGAGAAAATAAAAAGACCCGATTAATCCACTTGTGATACATAAATGCTCTTGGGAAGAATAACAATGATAACATAGAAGCTACTATTTTCAAAGATTTTTTTTGAGATTTATGAGATTAAAAAAATCTAGAAATGCAAAATACCATGATTAAACTTCTTGTTGTTGTTGACATTAAAATGCATTTG
The DNA here is from genome assembly GCF_011800145.1 of Mirounga leonina. Classification (NCBI taxonomy): domain Eukaryota; kingdom Metazoa; phylum Chordata; class Mammalia; order Carnivora; family Phocidae; genus Mirounga; species Mirounga leonina. The sequence goes on along the minus strand of NW_023270865.1, from coordinate 8,917,165 downwards.
ATACATTATTTTAAACATTTCTTGAAAACGTATTTAGAAACAAATATAAAGCTCCATGTTTGGCCTCAAATTCAAATTAATATAAACCAAAAATGAATTATGCCACCAAATAGAGTGCACCAACAAGAAATGAGTCATGCCTTGTAAGACAGTACAGAAATGTAAGACATTGGGAAGGGTAGAATGACGATAACTTCAAAATTCAAATATAAGATGAGTCATGTGATTTCTCTTCTGTGAAATACCCAAATCACCACCTATTTAGATGCCCATTCCTTGAGTACCGACAGATGGCACCAGTAGTTAATGGAGAAGGATTTGATTATCACTAAGGGAAAGAATTAGAAGTTCCCAGCTATTTGTGCAGCATTAACAAATGTGGATATTCTGAACAGTGTCCTTTTTTATATACCTGCTTAAGCCAAAATGCTTACACCCTCTGTTTGGAATGTTTCCCTAAACTCCTCTGCCATCATGGAAACAAGTTCAGAAATTTAAAATATATTCATTATGACCCACATTGAGAGTGCAGACAGGTTCTGATCAGCAGAGACTCTTAAATGCATGAGATTAAAAAAGGCTAAATAATGAAGTTCCCACCAGGACCACAAATCAGCTATAGTTTCGGACCACACACAGGGCAAGGCAAAGGCAGGACAATACACTGAGAATATATTTTGAATTGTTTTCGTTTTTCGGATTAAGTTTGTAGTGCTTATCAATACAAGCCATACCCAAGAAAACCCCTGAAAGAAAATACTGGCTTTTTAAAAATGCTTGTCTATTAATTTTGCCAAATTCTTACTTGGATTTAAACATCTCCTGAAGTTACATAATTTACAAAGAAGTTGGAAGGAAGCGTAATTTCCAGTTAATCAATAATGTTTCCTAGAACTGATTTTATTTTTAGCGGAAAAAAAATAGCATTTGATTAGTAAAATAATGTACTGATAAAATGAGGGTGCAAATGATGCCAAATATATGTGGAGGCTCATCCAGTTCCTGAAAGGATGTTTGGATGATAGTTGTAATGCTCCTTTTAGCTAGAATAGGTTAGAATGATTTGATTATTAAGAAAACTACCTGTTGTAAATTGTACCACTGATCAAAATTTTTTTCTTGTTAACGTCTCAGATGGTCAGAATATGGGAAAAGTGAGAGGTTTAAGTAGTATTTCTACCATATTACATGTATTATCACTTAAGGCCAAAATCTATGAGGGGTGTGTGTGAATGTAGATATATGGTGAATGCTGCATTGTGAACATATTTCCCAGAAACAATTAGCAGTATACTGTTAACAAGGTGTTAAGGAGAGAAGTGACTAAAAGCTTCTTATTTTGAATCTAAACATAACCTGAACTAACATGAGGCTATGTATCATGTTATTAATAATGGTAAATGTGAGTGATTGCACATATCTTTGTGGAAACTTTAACGTGTTGATTCTGGGTGCTTTTCCTTGACCCCATTGTATATGTATAGTAATATCTTTATATTCAACAATTCTTAATTCAGAAACACATCTAGGTCCCAGGGTTTTGTATAAGGGATTGTTGAGCTGTAATTGGTGGAGAGCATGCTTTACCCATTTTTCAAATGATATGAAATGAACATCGTAACTTAAGTACCTGGTGTGGTCAGATATGAATGAGACAAAGAAAACCTGATAGGCTTAATTAGAGAGGGGCAGGAAAGAAGATGGAGATATAGAGTAAGTTGTAAAAGTCCTAAATATGTGCAAAACAAAGGAGAAAAACCTTTAGCAGACTTAGAAAGAGATATATTAGCCATCATTTTACAGTCTATTACTATTATATAAGTTCCGCTAACATCAGTTTTCCCATCCATAAAATGGGGACAGTCACATCTACTGTGCCAGTGTGAGTTGTTTCTAGGTGCCAAGGGATAGAAACCTTTGTCTGGGATAATAAGTTAATGGTTCTGTACCTCACCTCCCTTTCTAGGAAATTTACAGTGTCCATCAGCATATTCATGGTTTTGAGAATCATATAATGAAAACCTTTGTTTAACTTTGGGCCAATATGTACCAGAATTATTTCCCCATACTACTTGTGGAAATACTATTCCCTAGCAGACAGTTTGGGAAATGGCTCACATTCCTCAGCCAGCACACAGAAGAACTAAGGTCAAGAGTCATATTTTATTCATATTCATATATTAATGTGCTCCTGGTCTAAAAAAAGAAAACAACAACAACAACAAAAACAGCTGAGCATAACATAGCTGTACCATAAATATTTGTTGAGTGATCCCATGAAAAATATTCTTATCAAAGTATACATTTCAGTATCCATACCCCATAAATGATGAATGAATGATGGATAAGCTAAGAAATGGAAGCATAGACAGCAAAAGATGAATCAAGTTTAGGGCCTGTGATATAAAGCATCTTGTGGGTGTTAGATGAGATGAGAATGAATCCAGTTAGTGAGAAATGCCCAAGAATGTCTCTGCAGGGGTGAGAAATAATGAAGATGGTGTCACTAGAGGTAAATGAAGGGTCATATTTGACAGACCCTCTTGAGCTTGGAAATAAATGTAGGAGGCAAATGATCGAGAAGAGTCAAAGCTAGCATCAAGGTTTTTAGCCTGGGTGACAAGAAGAATGTAATGTTATGAACCAAGATTATGAAGCTAAAAATAAGGAGCATTTGTGTAAGGAAGAAACACATTGTTATGAACATGATTTTTAGTAACCCCTTGGTTATCCATGGAGGTGTAGTAGATGATTGGAAATATATTCCTGGGATTTTATAGAAAATTGGGGACAAGAAATGATCAGAAGCCTGATACACATAGATATGATTTATGATGCTTTGGGAACAGAAAAAATAATGGAAAAAAATGTGTGAAGAAGAATCAGTTTTTGTAGGCAGCACCCAGAAGAATGCCTGTGTTTAAAGGGAAGTTAGAAGGTGTAAGAAGATTGGCAGAAAGAAATAGCATAGAGGTAGAAATTAGGATAGTACTAACATCAAGGCCAAGGTGTATGAACTGTGTCTAGAAGGATGAGTCATCAACAGTCAGGTACTGCAGACATGAAATTAAGTGTCTAAGAAGACAGCCACACTTGGGAATTAGGTAACCATTGGTCACGTTCTACAAAGGGTTTCTCTAGAGTAGAAACTTTTGGCAGTGGACTAAGATAAGGATGGATGAGAGGAATAGAAGGAAATATTTTGAGATGCTTGGCAAGAGTTGTAGTGGAAAGTGTTTTGACCAAAAAACAAAACAAAACAAAACAAAAAAACCCCATCACATTAAAGGTAACTGTAATAAGTGAGCATTTTTGTAGGGAGAGAAGGGTCCAATGGTGAGAATGTGATTAGAAAAGAAAGAAAAGATAGGGTTAACTCAGTAAGCCAGGCCCTAGAGGAGGCCAGCAGAGATGTGAGCACAATCCAGAGAGAGGGAGGAAAAAGTTTGGGCTGTAAGAGGAAAGGAAGGAAGCTGTCCGAAGACCCCAGTGGATTTAGAAATGCAGGGAAGTAAGAAATTGTTGCTGAGTTGATCATCTGTTGAAAGTAGAGGTGAGTTTGGAGAGGATAGGGGTTGGGGGGGGGCAGTTAGACCTCCAAGAGACTGGAGGTGTTCCTCAAACCCTTCAGAAAGAGTCCCACCTCAGGGTCTTTGGTAGGCTGGACTAGGTACCTAAGAAGCTCCTCCCGGAGATACCCGCAAGGTTGTCTCTCTCCTCCAGGACGTTGATACCTCTGCCCATCAACTGCATGGCTCTCCATCATAGGACAGGAGGTCAGTGATCTCATGATTGGCTTGTACAGCTATTGTAGTACCAGATGTATTTATTTAAAATGAGCTTATATGACCTACTAAAAAGAAAACCAACTAGCAGTCAGAACGTATGTTTTCAAGTTATTGCCCTGTCCCTGACGTGATTTTTTTTGTATTTGTTAATTTCTCTGGGTCTCAGTTTTCCTCATTTAACTCCAGTTTGGAATTTTCAAAATATATTTCTGAGAATTATCTTTGTCATTTCTAATTTCAGTATTTAATTTAAAAATTTATAGTCATGGAGCATCTGGGTGGCTCGGTCAGTTAAGTGTCTGCCTTTAGCTCAGGTCGTGATCCCAGGGTCTTGGGAAAGAGCCCTACATTGGGCTCCCTGCTCAGTGGGGAGTCTGCTTCTCCCTCTGCCTCTCCCCCTGCACGTGCTCTCTTTCTCTCTCTCAAATAAATAAATAAAATCTTAAAAAAAATTTATAGTCATGCTAAAGTGCCTGTTTGATGAGTGACCTTACATTATTTTTAAGAATAGAGAGTATTTTAAATATTAATCCAATTAGGACTAGAAAACGCTTTCCATTGAGTGTGTACTTGTTTCTTTTTAAGTGACTTAAGACACATAATGATAAATATTGTCCTTCAGTGTTTAATAGCTGCTGTTATTGTTCCAGTTAAATAAATATATATCCAAACTATTTAGTATGTTAAATATAAATATAGTTATGCTGTAAGAAATAGATTTGATCTCTCCTACATGTGTTTAATGAACATGAACATTAAATCTATTTGAATTCTTGTTCAGATCCTAGTGTATTGTAGTAAATGATGTAAGTACTGAGAGAAGTACATACACGTGGCATTGCCCATTCCAATTGCTTGTGTATAGTTATACTCATAACGTTCTCACAAGGACCCTATGAGCCAGGTATCATTATCCTCCCTCTAGAGATGAGGAAATGGAGGACAGAGAGGTTACAGAATTTTCCAAGGTCACACTGATATTAGTGCCAGACATGTTCTGGCTCCTTCATCTGAACTTTCAACCCCATGTTACCGCCACCCCACAAAATAATGAAACACAGATTTAGATACCTGTGTGCTGTGTCCTGCTGTACTTCATTGAATTCACTTCCCTTAGAATATTCCATGATGTAACAGTACCACAAATCCCTCCAGTTTCTCTTGATGAGCATTTGGGTTGTTTCCGAGTTTTTGCTATTATGAACAGTACTACCAAGAAGAGTCTTGTATATGTCTCTGGCTTTACATTTTTCCAAGAATTTTTCTTCATTATATGTGAGAGTCAGAGTTCATCTTAAGAAGTTAATGCCTAATTGTTTTCCAGAGTGGCTGTGTAAATCGTATTCCCATCAGCAACAGAAGAGCTTCTGTTGATTCAATGTTCTGCATCACTTGGGTTTCTTAATCTTGATAGACTGAAGTGGAAATCATTCATTGGGAAAAAAGGGAAGCGGTATTTGGTACAGAGGCAAAATAGAGCTTTAGCATCAACAGAATTTTCTGTTTGAAATCTTGGTCCTTCAGACTCACCGGAAGTCATAGCTCATGCACAATTTTTAACCTTTCCGAACATCATTATGTACTTTTGTAAATTAAAGATATTTTATTTAATCTGTTAAACATAGTCACTGCATAATAGGCAATCAGTATAAATTCACTAAAAATGTGAGTGGCATGCAAACAATCAGAAGGATAATTGTACACACAGTATGAAGGAATTTACCTTCAAAGTAATTACCGTGTCCTCTACAACAAACATGGGAAAAAGGTACATCATCAAGCAAGAAATGACCTAAACTTTTTATCGATGTAGTCAAACTTTTTCAGCTGGCACGCATTTTGTTTTTGTCTCCATAAATTCATGTGTATTTAAAGTACAGCCTGGTGAGCCACTGTAGATGCAAAGATGAACAAGACTTGAAGGAATTGATAAATCTAGTAAAGTGGAAATGGGGATCCTGTTGGTGAGTCAGAGAAAGAAATGGGGCAGCAAAATTGTTGATACCCTGGGTAGTTGATATAAAGACAGATGGCATTGATTGTTGTGGAAACACAGATTAAGGTCTAACCTAATCCCCTCACCCTCCCCAGGCTGTGGAGGATAGGGGATGCTGGTGGGAAAGAGGTGACATGAACTAAGACTTCAGAGCTTGGTTCCTTGGGCTATGTACATATGGTTATATCTGGGAAATGTGTGCATGCTAGTATCGAATTCAGTTCTGAAGCAATACATTTCCTGAAGCAGAAAGATCAAATTAATACATAAAAATTAAGTTAAGAACATGTCGATTATGGTATTTTTGAATGCCCAGATTGGATCTCAGGTTCATCTAGCTACTTAGCTTCTAGCAGTCTTTTCTCTTCTGGATTCTGGATACCATGGTGGTCTTCATGATATTTTCTTATCATTTTGAAGGAAGCATCAGGTTTGCTTACATTTTTCATAGATGTCATTAAGAAATTTTAATAAGAAGGACTTTAAAAAGATTAATTTAAGCTCCAAAAAATGACATAGACATACACACACATGCGAATGTCTACACAATTATGGGAAAGAAGCAAGTCGATCCATAATTTCATCCCTTGTATGAGCTACAGGATAATTGCTTTGTGAATGGCATGTTGACATTTAAATAAAAACAACTCCAAAGCAAAATGGATTTTGATTAAGAAAACTTGACATTGGTAAAAATTTATTAGCAAATGTAACAAAAAGCAGGTTGGTACCACACTCCACATGTATCTCATTGACACCATCATGGAGTTCAGAGGGGAAAAGATGTGCTTCGGAAACTGATGCCAAACCCAGGACAGAAATTCTGTGACTGTGTTAAATATGGGACTTAATGCAAGTTTTTGTTAATTGACCCTTAGAGAATGCTGGAAGTTTTTTATATTTGTTTTTGTTTTTAGAAATAGGAAGAACCTTAGTCTTATTAAGCATTATAACCTCTTTAAAGCCATGCTTTCTATGAACAGTTGCCCCTTACATTCAAATTTACTATATAACATGTACCTTGAAGAAATAGAAATGTACGTAGCTGGGATTCAGCATATCTTGGCATAAATCTGCTTGTTTAGGTCATTATTAGTTTAAATATATTTTAGGGATACTGAATTGTTCAATATAATTTTTTAGATGATTAACTATTCCTTCTGGAAATTTTTGGTTTCTATAATGACAAAACTTCCAATTCAGAAGGATTGAGTAATAATATACTGAAAGATAAGATTTATATTCAAACAAAAATTTTACTTTCAAGTGTCCATTTTATAAAATCACATCTCTTAATGCCCAAGGTCAACACTATTCAAGTGATAGAACAGAGTGCCCACTGTCTGGGATTTGGGATTTCCTACCATGAGAGTTCTTATGTACACATTGTTAGAAATAAAGCTCTGTATCTCCACCTTTTGTGAATTTCCCATATAGTCTAGGCTTAAAGAATGCCTAGTATTGGGACCTATGTCAATAGAAATAAAAAGGATGTTTTTCTTTTCTTTTTTTTTTAAAGATTTATTTATTTATTTGACAGAGATAGTGAGAGCAGGAGCATGAGCAGGGGGAGTGGGAGAGGGAGAAGCAGGCTTCCCGCCGAGCAGGGAGCCCAACGTGGGGCTCCATCCCAGGACCCTGGGATCATGACCTGAGCCGAAGGCAGACTCTTAACCAACTGAGCCACCCAGGCGCACCAAGGATGTTTTTCTTTTAATGTCAGATATTCCTTGATCACTTATTTGTATTAAGAAGACAACTAGGAGTAAGATACAATCCTTGCCCTCAAAGAGCTCCAAGTCTGGAGGGGACTGGGAGTTAGAGACAAATGTTTATCATACAGTGGAGTGAGAATTGCAATGGAACATCTGCCATGTGAGCATGAGGTGATCCCTTTCCTTGGGAGGACCAAGGAAGTCTCCTTATGGCAGCTCACCCTTGGACTAGACAAGAGCTAACGTTTGCCAAACTGTCAAGGGGAGTGGCTTAAGGGGTTCTAGTTGAAGAAACTGACCCTGCGGAGGATTGCAAGGCAGGACTGGGTGTTCTTGTGAGTGATGTGTCATCATGGAGACACGCTAGGTACTCAGGGTCTGGGCACAGGACAGGGCAAAGGAAGAGAAGAGCTGGTTGAGATGTCCACCTCATCTGTTCTGGGTTCGAGAACACTTTTATCTTTGTATCCTGATACACACTGTATAGAATGGAGGTGCTGTGGGATCGTTGAGTGTAACAGTCAAGAAGGAATTCTTGAGATGTTTTACGGTGCAGCTTAGTTAAGTTTAAGTGGCACAAGGACAAGCCCCACAGTCAGAGCTGCACTTGTGCTGTATGAAGCTGGTGGTTCTGTACTCAGCGCTCAAGCAGGAGGGAATGGGCGGGGAGTATTCGATCATAAATGTCTTTTTTTTTTTCAAATTTCTACTCACAAAACTACTTTCACAAGATTTCTCTGGTGTTTATCATTCAGCTTGATACTAACTATGGGTGAGATGTACAAGCCCTTTAAGAATGTGGCCATCAGCACATATTTGATCCTCTTAGAAATTATGCAGGCTAAGGTCAGCCTTCTGGGCTGAAGGGGAACATTTTTCTGCTTCTGTCCCTCATCAGAAATACATAGACCCCATGATGAAGTGCAGGCTAACAATGTTAGTCCTAAATCTTGCTTAAAATGAAACTTGGAAGGTAGTAGAATTGACCGATTTGGTTGTTAGAGAGGATTTTTCTACCAGCTTAGACCCTAGATTTGTATCCTAACTCTCAGGTTCAAATTCTAGTCTACCTCTAATCTGTTTGCCTTAAATGTCTTGTTTTAGCAGACAGGAGCTTCCTTTGATAGCTTGCAATAGCGTTTTCCCTAAACATATATGTAGCTAAAGCTCAGCAGGGCAACAGTGTAGCCAGATCTATACTGTGTCATTCATATTAACAATGTGAATGTATCATACTTCTTTTACATATACAGAACTCTTGATGATCCCCATATTTTTGGTCTGATTGATTCAGGCAGCATTTAGGAGAGTAATATTCTATTGCTCAAAAGTTACGGACCATTAGCTGGAACCTGAAGGGTTTGCCTTAATAAGCAGAGGAAGGAAAGTGTCTTATTGGGGGATAGGTGCCCTGGGCTGAGAGTAAAAAATCAAGATAGCCCCCTGGCATTAAGATTTAGTGGTTTATAAACCCAGGAAACTCAACTTCTTTAGGCGTGTTTCTCTTCTCTGAAATGGAGAGGCTATTGAAATCCCAAGCACTTCATGGGGTTGTGGTGAATATCACACCCGATGATCACCAGCTTATCTTTTAAAGTAGTTTGGAATGTTCAGCTATTCTTATAGGTAAAATTTTCAACTCATCTTTTCAACTAACCAGTTTGAAATCTTTAGTATTTTAATATATACTATACAAAACAAGATGAAGTTTTTGAATGTCATTTCCTTAAAATGTTTGTTCTTCCCAACCTAAACAGGGCATTGGGTTTTTGCTTAGGATCCACCTATGAAGGCCATTACTTTCCACGGGCTGGTTGGGCATTACTCAGCTCCCCTCCAGTGGAATGGACTAGCAACTTTGGTGCGTGCGTTTAGAGGGAACTCAGTGTATGGCGAGCTAACGTAGGACTTTGTGTCCAGAACTAGCCATCAGCACTTCTATTGTTATCATAAATCAACATAACAAATACTAGGACTAAAACCAAATTGCTGTCAAATAAATCAGTTCTAAATTTCTCCTCATGTTTAAAGGAGGTCATTGGTGTAGGTTATAAGATTCTCAAAGTGATTTTGTTAGGAAGAAATTATAATTGATAAAAGGTTAGTAAGAGTCTGGCCAAATGTAGGAAGTTTATTATGACTAGGTTGTGAGGTCAAGATCCTAACCCTACGGGTAAGGGTGGGGGTCTTTCAGTTCAACCCTCCCCTTGGAAGTTGACTTCAAACTTAAGAAGGACACCTGGGTCCAGGCCAGGTTTTGTCTAGACACATCTTCCCAGGATTCAAACACAGTGAGACCCACAGACAGGACATTTCTTCCTCTCGTTTCACTGGTCATTGTGGGGCATTATCTCTCTCTACTGGATCGAAAAATAAGTTTTGAAATCTTGTCCATTATTGGTATTATAAAATAGACTGTCATTCTCCCAGAAGTTTGAGAGATGTCATTCTCCCATTAGGATGTCAGTGAGGGATTCATAATTCTCACTCAGGTAAAACTGTCATAGTGACAGAGGGTCAACTGAGATCCACTGATTTGGAAAGAAATTCATCTCTTAAAGAGCACACACAAGAAAACAAAAATAGCTGTAACCTTAGGCCATCTGTTCAAAATATCCAGAATATTCATCAAAAAGGAAAACCCCTTCATATTTTGTGGAAAGTGAATGAAACTAAACTATAATGACTTACGGGGGGGGAACAGACAATAAACATGCAGGCAAAAACAACCACCAAAGATAAAAAATAAGTAATACATATGATTTCGGGTCATGGTCCATGGTATGAAGAAAATCAAACACATGGGGCAATGAAATGAAGAGTGAGCAGGGAACAGCTAGTCAAGATTAGCTGAGGAGAGCCTTCTCTGGATAAGCAACATCTGTGCTAAGGCTCAGAGGAACAGCAGGGAGCAACCAGGTGAGGGCCTGGGGAAAGAATGGTCCAGGCTAATGGTTTGGCTTCCGGGGTCTGAGGAAGAACAAGGCCACATGTTTGGAGCTTAGTAGAAAGGGGGAAGAGTGAAAGTAGATTAAGTCAGGAAAGTAGATAGGGATCAAATCCAGGTTCTCTATGAATGAGATGATGATGATGATGATGATGATTTCATGGGAAGACCATTTGAAAATTTTAAGCAAAGGAATGAAATGATACGATTAAAAATTGGAAAAACTCTGGCTGCTCTGGAAAATAAGATTCTGGAGTCAGTGGGGGAGGGGCAAGAAGGGAAAGAGGGAAACCAAGAGAGATGCTATTGCAGAAATGCAGACTACAGATGATGGGCTGGGTAGCATCAGTAGGGAGATTGTGAAGTGGAGGAGTTCAGGATATAGATTACAGGAAAAGACAACCAACAAAAACTCACAGAACGTATTTTTGTGGAGTATAGGGAAAAGAGACTGTTCTGGCATCTCTTCTATGTTTTTCTCCCCAGGGATTGGATTGATGACGGTCCCATTTACAGAGATGAGGAAAGGTTGGGAGTGATGGGATGGGAATAATGGGAGAAATAAAAAAGTTCTCTTTTGGGCGTGTGAACTTAGAGAAGTCTGGTGAATGAATACCCAGTGGAAATGGGAAGTAGGCGGTTGACTAGATATGTCTAGAGCTCAGTGGGGAGGGCAGAGCTGGAGATGAAAGCATTGGGAATCATCAGCATATAGATGATGTTTAATGCCTTGGGCCTGGGTGCGATAACACTGTATTAATTTGCTCTTTGCAGTCATGTTGTTTTCTGGGTTTTTATGAATCATAGTTTTTCAGAATTTACCCGGGACTCTTCATAGCTTCCATTGCTCTGGGTAGGTTCACGTTTTATTTAGCATAATGCATTAAGCTGGCAGCTTCTATTTCTAGGTTTGTTGCAAATTGTTGATAAAATTCACAGTGCTATATTTTCTGAGTATTTTCCCCTGGGTTCTTTTTTTATGGTTGTTAATGAGCTTGAGAATTTCTTATAATGCATAGTGTCAACTTTAAGCACATTCCTTGCATGGGACCTCATTATGTATAAATTTCTGCTTATAACAGAAGGCATGCTCCTTTTAAAGTTGGAGGAGGTTTGATACCTGCTGTGTTCATAGACATTCAGCCCAAGTTTTGAGTTTCTTCCACTTGGGACGTTGACAGTTTGACATTTTTAACAGGTCTAAGTTAAATAAAACAGTATTTGAATAAATACAAAAAATATCATGGAGAAGTGGGTTCATAACTAAGACTTTTGAGCACCTTTCTCACCATAATTTTTCACGGAGGATTAATACTCAAATACTCGTAATTTGTGGCAATTGAATCGCAATCAATTTTAATATCTAATAAAAGAAACTTTAACTTCTAAGTGAATTTCTGTGTGTTTGTTGGTTTTTAAAAAATGGAATAATTAAAATTACATGATTGCTGTTGCAATTATTATAATAGGTCATTTTTCCTTGACATATTTTCATCTATTTTATTTAAAAAAAAGGGTGGTAAAATATTATATATGTCAAATATGGAAACCATACTGCTCAAAATATATCTGTACGGTTGGCTGGGATCAACTTCACAATATTATGTGTGTGAATTAGTTAGGGCTGCTATAACAAAGGACCACAAACTGGGTAGCTTAAACAATAGAAATTTATTGTTGCTCTGTTCTGGAGGCTAAAAGTTGGCAGTCAAGGTATTGGGTCCTTCTGAGGCTGTGAGAGAGAACATATTCTGTGCTCTCCCCTGGCTCCTGGTGTTTTGCCAGAAATCTTTGGTGTTCCCTGGCTTGTGCAAGCATCATCCTGATCTCTGCCTTGGATCTTCAGTGATGTTCTCCTGCTGTGCGTGTCTCTGTCCAAATTTCCCCTTTTTATAAGGACCACAGTCATTTTGGATTAGGGACCACCATACTGGCTTCATTTTAACTCATTCATATCTGTAAAGATCCTATCTCCAATTACGGTCCCATCCATATGTTTGGGATTAGGATGCCAGTGTATCTTTTTGCGGGGGGGATAAAATTCAACCCATAAAATATGTAACCTTCTTTCCTTCCTAACTTTCCTAATTTTCCTTAGACATTGTTAATGAACAAATCCTGAAGATGTTCTGACTCTCTCTATGTATATCCCTAGGGCGCACGTGTAGCCCCATTTATAGGTTTATGATACATTTATGAAGCCAGTTTATATCTCTGACCCTGACCACTTCTCTGAGCTCCAAATTTGTATTTCTACCTGCTTTCTTGTCACCTCCAACTGGATGAATGATAGATACCTCAAGCTTAAGATGTTCAAAACAAAATTTTTGTTTTCTATCCCCTTCCTCAAATGCTCTTATGTCATTCTTTTCCAACTCAGTAAATGATCCCTGCATTCCCCTTCTCTGTCCGAAGAGCTGAGTCATCCTTACATGTCCCTTTTCTTTATTCCCATCTAATATCTGTTCCATTGCTATATTCGTTTCATAATGCTGCTGTAACAAATTACCACAACTTACTAGCTTAAAACAATGCAAATTTATTTATGTCACTGTCTCAGAAGTCCGACATAGGTCTCATTGGGCTAAAATCAAGGTGTCAACAGGGCTGCATTCTGGAGGTCCTGGGGGAGAATCTGCTTCCCAGTTTATTTGTGTTGTTGGATAAATTAAGTTCCACATAGTATGTAGGGTTGAGGTTTCCATTTCTTTGCTGGCTGGTGGCTGCCCGTCATTCTCAGCATCTGGGGCCCACTAGTATTCCTTGGCTCAGGCTCTCTTCCTGCATCCTCAAAGTCAGCAACGGTGCCTTTGAAACTCCCTGACTTCCTTTTCTGCCGCCTCTCTTGCTTCTTCTGCCTTATCTCTCAGACTCAATCCAGAGAAAATTCTGGGCTTTTAAGGGCTCAACGTGATTAAGTTGAGCCAAGCTGGATAATCCAGAATAGTCTGTATATTTTTAGGTCAACTCCTGTATAACCTTAAGTCCCTCTTCAAAGTTCCTCCAAAATAGAATTTAGCTAAAGGTTGGATTGAATAATCAGGGCACAGGAATTGGAGGCCGGGGCAGTGGGGGGGAGGGCATCTACCATCTGTCACTACCATGTCACTACCTGTCCTACCACATGTCCTGTTAGCTCTACTCTAGGACATTTTTGCTTTTCTTCCTCCACCACTGCCACCATATTCCCAGCCACCATTACTGTTCCTGGATTGTTACCACATTGTCCTCACTCCATACCCACATGATTTATATGGATCATGGTTTATCAGATCCAAACAGGATTATTTCTTTATAGCTTGTGGTGTTCAAGATAGTTTCACCTTAAATTTAGCATAATATATTAGCATAATATATTAAATCTTTTTAGCATATTGTATTAAATCTTTTTAAAGAAATACCTATCAGATAAGGTCACTTACATCCCTCCAATGACTTTCTTTGGAATCAAATGCAAACCTTAAAATGGTCTTACAAGTCCCTGTTTATTCCTATGAAGGCCTGATCACTTCATCGGACAATTTTATTTTCTTCATAGCACTTATCATCGCAAGAAGCCATCTTTTTCATTTATTGTGGATGTTAATAGTCTGTGACTCTTCATTAGAATGTAAGACCCAGTCTGTTTTCTTTAGCATTGAATCTTCAGCTCCTAGAATACATTGACATTGTGATTATTCTAAATGTTTCTGTTTCTGTACAATTTAAATTGCTTTCTTATGTATACATATATTCCATAGCGTGTGCCTGTCTGTTCTGAGGGTGTCACTATGCTTGGTACCCTCTTCTGTGAACAGCGAAAAGAACTCCTCCTGATGAGATCTTCCTCTAGACACCATGAGTAATATATTAGACAAGCCCTCAACCCCCCAAAACTTGTAGCTTTAATCTCATTGTATTTCTATAACCTTTGAACTACAGTGAACAAATCTTATTCTAGTTTTATAAATAAAGGAATGTCATTTAAGACAAATTGAGTAACCTGAGGAAACCTCATGCTTAACTAGAACTCTGAACCATTGATCCAGATTCCTTTCTGAATCATGCCAGCATTGGGATTTATCCCAGCTTCCTTGAAGCGCAGATAAATAATTTATTCAACAGTTTTTTCCAAAAGTGAATATATATCATTTTCATGTTCCTGTTTAATGTTTCTCTTTGTCACTTTTATGGCCATCAGACATTAATTTATACAACTGATAATGTGAGGCCATGTGACTGAAAACTTTTCCAGGGCAATAAGGAAGGGAGGTTGGAAAGAGGAAATGATGTGCTCAGGGGTTCGGAGTCGGCATTTAAGGCTCCTCATTCTTTTCTCTACTTCACCAGAATCCTAAGAGGAAACAGGGATTCATTCCTTTCTCCTTGGGACCCAAACCCAACTGTAGATCCTACACTTTCCATTATACATTTCCTAATCCCTGGAGGAACGAATGTAGGACTCCAAGCTAAAAAGCTGACAAAAATGCTCATGAAAATCTCCCTGTCATTCTTCTGTGGGTATACATGGGATTATAAGTGCCTCACTTCATTTCCTGCTTGATGTGATAATACTAAGTGACTATTTTAATCAGGTACTTTCTTGGATTTGGGACATGAATGTTTAATTGGGGTACAGGGAATATTAGAGCATTGTACCCATCTGGAGAAGGTTAGCCCCAGGTTTTCTAGGGGAGAGAGGAGGAACTAAGATTTTGGAAAGCCAGAGAACGTCAGAGCAAGAGACAGGAAAATAAATACTGTGTGCCAAAGAGGGGAAGAAGCTTGCAAAACTGGGGCTAACAAGATGCAAGGGAAGACTCAAAGCTTGAGAGCAGACTTGTGCTCAGGCCCGTGCTCCACCATATCCCAGCCAGATCACTCCCATTCCTGAACGTCTCTCATCTTGAGGAGAGGAAAACAGCATTTAGTTGCAGTGGTGAAAGTAGTTGTTGATACAGGTAAAGAATTTTTCAGGGTCTCTAGGTCATGGTTACCGTCCAACTCATGGTAACAACGGGACAGTTTGTAATTTTCCCAGGCTGACGGGATGGCCGTGAAGACCTGGGACACAAGTCGCTGCAGCTGAATATGCTACATACATGAAGTACTGCCTTCCTTTCAAAATCCGACCCAGCATAAATCACATTTTAGCAACTGACTTCAGTGGTAAAAGGAGAACCAGCCTATGAATGTGAATGCTCGCCAGACACGCGATAGTGAATTTCTGTGTTCTCATTTCTACTCTCTATGTGAAATAGTAAGTTAGCAAATAACTTTAAAGTTTCAGGATATGATTTAATACTGTACATTTATCAGTTACAAAGGAAAATGCTAATCAGTCTGTCAGGCCATGACTAAGTGCTTACTCTGTGCACATCACTATAGTAATAAGTAAATTGATTTGTTTAAAAGAAATAAAATTGTACTTCTGGAAGAAGCAGGAAGAGATACCAGATAGATACTGAGTGTTTCCACAGTAACGGCAGACTGTAAGCTAGGTGAGGGTGGGGGTATGTCTGTCTATTTTAAGACCTCTCAGAATTAAGTGCTCAGAACAAAATAGCCATTTAATAACTGTTCATTAAATGAATGAATGAAGAATGAATGAATGGTAAAATAAGATGGCTCAAATTAATTGTTGGACTATGTAATAGACTTCTCTGCAGTATTTATCTGTCATATGTTCAACCTTTGTCCGTCTACATTGCCTTTTACTTTTAGGGAACATCATCTTCCTGGGTTTTACATTTTACATTACAATAACATGATAATCAAGACAAATGCAGCACCTCTGTAATTAGCCATTTACTTTGGACTCCTCTGGGACCTGCAGTCCTTTCCAGCAGGTATGTGGCGGGATAATCATGGTTACTTAAGTCCACAGCTGGGTTTTTCAGGAGTCCTAGTGCTGCACATGAAGTCCTGACAGTAACACCAAAAAGGGATAGTAAAAATTGAAACCTACCAGCTACTGTAACCATAATATTTCAAATTGTATGGGGTGAACAAATCATGTTTTTTTCCTGGTGTGTTCTTTTAAAATGTATATACTTAGACTCTATTTGGAAACTAGATTTGACAACTTTCATGTTGCAAAAGTAGGCAGCCAACTTATTAATATGTTAAATGCAGGTGAAAATATGTTCAATAGGTTTATGACACTATGGCATTTATGCATATTTATATGCTGATGGTGAGTTCGTGTTAGGTTTTGGAGGTAAAGGCATATAGGGTCAACAGTTTGGTAGTTATTAAGATGCCTGTTGTGAAGTACTTACCTCTTTGAAATGCTTCTTTACTCAGAAATAAGGTAGAGAATGACCCAAGAAGCATCTTTACTTTTAAATTAACAAATGAGTGATTTGTATTTATCAAAATATTTTTGTATTTATCAAAATATTTTTTGTATTTATAATTTGTATTTATCAAAATATTTTAAAAAGTCATCTCACTGTGTTGTGATGTACTGGATGTGTCTCCTCATTGATTTTAGGCTGCCACTGGCACAGGAGAATTCTAGAAGGATTGCTTCAATCTACCAGTATACATTAATTTT
Organism: Mirounga leonina; assembly: GCF_011800145.1. Taxonomy (NCBI): domain Eukaryota; kingdom Metazoa; phylum Chordata; class Mammalia; order Carnivora; family Phocidae; genus Mirounga; species Mirounga leonina. Next base: position 8,900,181 of record NW_023270865.1, on the reverse strand, counting down.
ATTAGCTTGAAAAATGAAAAGCTGTATGCTAGATTGTTGATTTTGTTGTTGGTGGTGGTGGTGGTATTTAAAGAGAAAGTGAAACCGTCTCTTGGTTTCTGTCTTTTTCAAACCTGAATATTGTAAGGTTACTCCATTAGTGCCCCCGCTGGCTCAGCATGTCCATCTGGACAGACACTGGATGAGATGCTCTGGTCTCCATGGCCAGAGGGCAGTGCCCTTGTTTCTTGCTGTGACTGCCAAGGAGGTGTTTGAATCGTGCTATCTAATGTCATCTTGTTTATTATGCATACTGACACAGTTCATGGGGAACTTGCCTGAAAAGAAATCCTCATTCGTGTTGCTTTGGATTCTCAAATCTTCCCAAATGACAGGAATCATAGAGTTATTCTTGGTGCCAACAATGACAAACAAACAAACAAACAAAAAAAACTCTAATATATCTCTACCTATACTTTCCTAATTATGATAATATTAATATTGAAGTGGTGATGTAAGGTATTGTTATGAGCCATTTGCATTGTTAAAATTAAATTATAATGGCATATTTTATAATAATAAAATAAATCAAAAAATAAATTCTATCATTAATTTCCAGAGGAAGAGAAATTGAATCTCATGGTACTTTATATCCCTTTATTATTAAGGGAACTTAATTATTACACCCTTAGAGGAAAGTTCCTGCCTGCCTAAGCCTTAGGAACAAAGGATAGTTTGGAAGGGGTAGGTCACTGTTTGCCATTGGCAAAACCTTCTAGAGAGTTGGGGGTTAGGGGAGAAGGGAGGTGAAGGGGTTCAGGTGAATGTTTTGAAACATAGCACTATCTAAGTGCTTTCTTTACCTAAGTATATTTTAATATGTGCCTGAGCACCTTTTTGTAATTAGCTTGGTAATTTAACTTCCCAAATAAGAACTTTGATATAAATTAGCTTTCTGTTATTAAATTCACAATATCTTTCTGGTTAGATATTAATATCTAATTGAAAGATTATTAAGATCAAAAGTGATAATTTATATAAAACCATTTTGTAGAATATAAGGCAATAGATGTTTATGTGGTTATCATTATGATATATTTTCTCATTTAGGAAAGTATGAGTTATTAAAATCTTAATGAGTTGTGAGAAGTGAATAAACAAATATTAACAATTAAATCTAATAAAATAATTTCAATAACCTTACAATGACTAAGGGTTTTCAAACAGATCAAATTAGAATTTGGAGATCTACATTTTATTTTTTAATGAGCTGAATTAAATTTGTTCCAATTATTTATGGCTTATTATGATGCCTCTTCCTTTCAGAGACATTTTCTGCAGGAAGAAATAAAATTTGTCTCTAGCAATATACTATTTTCCATAGTAGCATAAGAAAGATTCTGTGCAAAAAGTTGAGGAGTGGAATCTGATAATGACAATTAGGTCACAAACAAAAAAAAAAAAAGGAGAAAATTATCGCTATGGAAAAAAGAAGCAAAATATTTGCAATACTAGGAATTCCTATAGTTCTCAAGTAATGTGTTGCTCAACATTACTTGCATACGAAATGTATGTGTACATGTTCTTGTTCACCCATCTATCCATATAGATACATAGTTACATCTTCCTCAGTCATTCTTTCATGTCAGAGATGAGATAACCTACAATATCTCTACATACTGTACTTACTAGAAGTGTCCTCCCTGCTTTACACAAGTTGAATTGTAGTATTTGTTGGATTTAGAATTCTTTACGTTCTTTTCATTTACTTCAGCTGTTTGCAAGCTCTCGGTCTCACCAGGAGACAGGCGTTCGTGGATGCCTTCACAATGTTTTCCTAGTGCATTTTCATCACTGATACTCTCATTACCTTCGACTTCTGTGCTATTACTGCTGAGTTAATTGCTGACATTTCCTTCCAGATCAAACCTTTCATTACCAACATCATTGTCTGGAAATGTTCTGCCCAATAATTTTGAAATACAATTTCCTGCTCTCATCTTCATTTTAAAAGATATGCACATGTATTGCTTCAATTGTCGACGTATTTTTTCAAGTTAGAAAAATAAAACACACAGTGTACTTAATATATCTGTAGAAAATATTCAGTACTATTATACATGCTTAGATTTTTTTTATAGTTTCAGGGTGCCTCAAACATTGCTTAAAATTTAGGTGGCGGCAAATGCTTTTCACATGCTGATTTAAATCTCACATACGCGTGCACGCGCACACACACACACACACAAATAGTGGGCCCGCATGCTGATATTTTAATGTAGATAGTAATCCTCTAAAGAGATAAATACTCAGTGATTGTCTTGGACATCCAGCAATGCCAGTGAGGAAAATAGAGATGGGAGATAGAAAACTGGAAGTTTGAGTCACATATTTCAATCACAAGTCTTTTTTTCCAGATTCATATTTACATCTGTGCTTCAGAATTGGATAACAAACATTTATGGTCCCAGTATTTGAGATTTCCTGAAAGTACGTACAGTGATGCATTTTTGAGCTACCTCTTAATTTTAGAATTCAGTAGCATGTACTTCAAGTATCAATTTGATGGTAATAGAATGTCATCAGAATATCAGAAGAAATTTGTACCTCTGAGGTTCCCCCGGTATACAGTGAGTTTCAATAAATTGGATAGCCATCCCCAGGTGTCATTTCTCATCACCAAAATAATAAACCCTGTGCCCTATGAACCCTAATGGAAAGTCTAAATTATATTTCTTTGTTTTTAAAAAAATATTTTATTTATTTATTTGAGAGAGAGGAGAGGGAGCACAAGTGGGGGGTGGGGAGGCAGAGGGAAAGGGAGAAGCAGACTCCCCGCTGAGCAGGGAGCCCAAAGCAGGAACCCTGAGATCCTGACTTGAGCCAAAGGCAGAGGCTTAACCAACTGAGCCACCCAGGCGCCCCTAAACTATATTTCATTAATCCCTTTTCCATTGCCCAGATTCATCACTGAATTGCACTCCCAGGCATAAATCTCACCTTTGGTACACATTGTCCTCATAGATAAGTAGAATTTCCAACCATTTTGGATTTTAGGAACTAGTGGAAATGAAACAAAAAGCAAAAAGCAAAAAAAAAAAAAAAAAAAAAAAAAATCCTTTGCCAGCCATGCATATCACATTTGGGGAAAAAAGGCTGTATTTTGTAATAACTACTTTTGGCAAGTTCAAGATTTCATGTATCAGGGATAATGAAAAATCCAAAAATGTCATTAAATTCGTATATTTAAACATGTTGACACCTACAAAAAAGTTCTAGAAGAAGCAAAATTCCCCAAGATCTATTAGAAATAAAATGTCTGCTTGAGAAAGACCTGGTTATGAAAGTTAACTTTTCGGGCGCCTGGGTGGCTCAGTTGGTTAAGCGACTGCCTTTGGCTCAGGTCATGATCCTGGAGTTCTGGGATCGAGTCCCACATCGGGCTCCCTGCTCAGCGGGGAGTCTGCTTCTCCCTCTGACCCTCCCCACTCTCATGCTCTCTCTATCTCATTCTCTCTCTCAAATAAATAAAATCTTTAAAAAAAAAAAAAAAAGAAAGTTAACTTTTCTTTTTTCTTTTTTTTTTTTTTTAAGATTTTATTTATTTATTTGACACAGAGAGAGAGACAGCGAGAGAGGGAACACAAGCAGGCTGTGGGAGAGTGGGAGTGGGAGAAGCAGGCTTCCCGCTGAGCAGGGAGCCCGATGTAGGGCTCGATCCCAGGACCCCGAGATCATGACCTGAGCGGAAGGCAGCCGCTTAACCAACTGAGCCACCCAAGCGGCCCTAACTTTTCTTTCTTAATGTTTATTTTTATCAGTTTTCTAGTAAATATCATTATGTCCTCATGATCTACTAAAGCAGATCGTTCCATACATTTTTGTTGTTGTTATAGGTGCATACTTACTTTTGATGTTTATGAGCCAGTCCTTAATGAGTATTAACTTGCACTTATTAGTAAAATGTTTTGGGTAAGTCCTGTACTTTTCAAAAATTATCATGGTGACTGAAGATAGTTTCTTTAGCTCTTGGTCTTCAATTCATATGTTAAAAGTCTGTAAGTAATAGAAGATTCCTCTCTCCTTTCAATGTGTAAACCTTCCTATAGGAGTCTTATTGAAGGGGGAAATGATATGTGTTTTCTTTTATTTAAGGAAGTACAATTAATTCATTCAAATGTAAGCAGATAAAGAATTTTTTTTAAATTTATTTATTTATTTTTAGAGAGAGAGAGAGAGAGTTGGGAGGAGGGGCAGAGGGAGAGAGAGAATCCCAAGCAGACCCCAGGCTGAGCACAGAGCCCGATGCGGGGCTTGATCTCACAACTCTGAGATCATCACCTGAGCTGAAATCAAGGGTCAGATGCTTAACCAGCTGAACCAGCCAGGTGCCCCAAGCAGATAAAGGATTTTTAAATGTCTGTTTATAATATCAACCTTAATGACCTTTAAAATGATAGGCAAAACCATAGTTGGTGAAGGATTACTTAGTAGGTAGACTAGACTGGGGGCAGCTCTGGGGTGCTGGCTCCCCTAGGAACCTGGCTGAATTTTAGGAAACTGGTGTTCCTCATCAGAACTTCCTTCCTTGGTAGGGAGTAGGGGGGTGGATGATCTGATTCTTCATTGCTATGCAAACCCCATAAAAACATGATGGTGCTATGGCTTTTACACGTGACTCCAGAAGACAAACTTAAAACTTTGTAAAGGATTTTAGGGATCTCTAGTGGTTAAGAACAGAAGTTCTTTTTTTTTTTTTAGCTTTATTTATTCATTTAAGAGAGAGCGTGTGAGCAGGGAGAGAGGCAGAGGGAGAGAGAGACCGAGAAGCAGACTTCCCACAGAGCATGGAGCCCCACGCAGGGCTAGATCCCAGGACCCTGCGATCATGACCTGAGCCGGAATCAAGAGTCAGACACTTAACCGACTGAGCCACCCAGGTGCCCTAAGAAGTTCTGAAGTTAAACTGCTTACGTGCAAATTGCAGGTTCCATTACTTAAAAGCTGTGTGATTTGGGGCACATTACTTACTTAGTCTCTCTGAATCTCTCTTGTCTTTAAAATGAGATAGTAACCTGCTCCATTTGGCTGCGTGCAGAAACAATGGCAAAATTCCACTCTCTGCTTAAGCTGATGTTTATCCAGCTCTTCCTTTACCACATGAGCGTATGGGCAAAGGCAGTTTCGGGGGTGTTGAAGGTGAGTTCTTGTCATCCAGTGGTGAGTTACCTACCCAGTAAGCTGGCAGCTCTTCTTGTCCTCCTCATTATTATTTTTTAAGATTCCACAGTCCAGTTGTGGACTGATGGAAGAATATTTTTGGAGGCCAAATTTTGAACTTAGAGCAAGAACGAGAGAACATAACGTAAGTCGACAGAGCGAGGTGAGCCTCAATTTGTCATCCAGTCCACTGGATGACATAAGAAGTTTTTGAAAATGCCGGGGAATCATTTCATGCTAGATGGGCTACTGTTATGAAGAGAGCAGCCTCAGAATTTAGGAACTTTAAAGAACCATAAGCAAAACTTACAGGCATCCTAACAAACACTTATTTCAAAAAAATGCCGTATCCATTCTAGAACCAACTGAAGTTGTAGAATACAGTCAAGGCCTCCATTTTTTGGATCCCAGTATTTGGGCAACACTCAGAAATAGAGACGGATTCAAAACATCTCGTAGAAAAGTCTTCAGAATTCTCAAAAGGCAGTGTATTATTTCAACAAATGATAAGGCACTGATCCTATTGTGATTTGCATGTTTAATAATACAATGTTACAATATCTGCAAGCAAAGTCCTTCCAGCAAAGATCAGTCTGGATTGTGTAGGCCAGCTTCCTACCCTGCTCCACACACCTCCAACGCCACCATAGGACAAACAGCGAATTTAGAGGTTGTTCTTAGGTAATCATGAAGAAATGGAACGTAAAATATACTATAATTCATGAAAGATTGCTGCCAAATATTTTAAATGCTACTCTCAGTTAAAACAAAACAACAACAACAAAAAACGCTGACAAGCGAACGAAAAGCACAACGAGGACATTATCATCCTAGAATTATAGGAATGCTCATCATATTGAGCCTGTTTGTCCATGTGTAATCACTGTCTCCATGACAAGGCACCACTCACTCACCTTTGTATCTTAACTTTCCAAGATACAAGTTAAATCTTAAGTTAGAGAACCCAGAATGTTCCAGGCTGCATGTAAAGTGTGCTAATACCCAGGGAGAATGTGTCCTACAGGGAATAATTATACCAAAATATTTACATAATTCTGATTTGATATATTGAAGTGTATAGTTTCCAAGAATTTACTCATTTGTTTTAAATGTACCCCTCCAATTTCTTTGAACCTTAGTATTTTTTTTTTTTTGGCAAAGAAATACTTTTAAAGTATTCTCTTTGGGTAATGTCTTAGCCAAACACATTGTGGGAAGAACTTAAAATGCTTAGTCATGTGCGTTTTCTTGTTGGTATTCCTTAGGCACCTCAGCCTAGGGCAATGACGTAATACCCAAGTCGGCCCAAGAAACAGGGCCCACTCTGTTTTGACAGAGTATTATTCATGATCACCACTTTACATAAATGTTAGAGAATATCGAATAAAGACAGAAGCTAATTATGCAAAAAATCGTAACAAATGCTACACTTAATACTGGGAGATTAAGATACAATACTCTTAGTAGTCAGATAAATTGAGTTATTTCTTAGAAGAGGATGTCTTAAATATGTGCTTGAGATATGGTAAAGAGTAAAACATGATAGACGTCCATTCTGCCATAAAGAAACTCTTTTTTGTAATTTAAAATGTTGCATTCTGCCAAAGTGTGTGTTTGTGTCAGAGAAAACGAGAGACCCCTTTAAAAATGGGAACTCTGCATTTAAAAATGAGAATTCTGTGTTTGTTATTATTAATATTACTTGGAAAGTGCATATATTCATAGTAAAACTGGTACATTGTGGCATTTTAGGAGTATTCTATAGAACAGATGTGTTTCTACCTCTAATTAATTAATGTATTAAAAAATTGTGTTCTAAATTCATTCTCTTGGAGTCATTGCAATTGTGCATTCGGTAGCTGGGGATTCCTGTCTCCAAGCTTTGTTTATGCCAAAAATATAAGTTCACATGAATTTAATGGATTGATAGTTGGGCAGCATTAGGAATGCCAAGGGGCTTGCTGAACTTTACCGGATGGTCAACTGCGCATCCTATTTGAGAAACCAAGAGTGCTTTGAATATAGTGAAATTAATTTCATGCCAGGGTAGAGTGCTGCCCCTGAAAATCCACTGGTCTTCTTAATCCCTCATTGCATGAGCTCTAACTTAAGGCAGAGAGTGAAGGAAGGCATGTGATTTGCCCAATGTAAAAGGTCCCAAATAAGAGGGTTATATGCCAGTAGGGCAAATAATCACTACAATATATTTTATTAAGCAGATTTAGTATATAGAGCCACGTTCCTAGTTACAGAGTTCAAATTTACCCTGATTCTCGATCATGAGCTAGTGTGTGATGTCATGCATTTCCAGCCTCCAGTACCCAGTGTCCAACGCTAGGTAGCCAGAAGCAGCAGGCTGCATGGGGTTTCAATTTTATCCAAGTAGCCGTCACTACCAGGGCCCTAGGCAAAAGTCCAGCATTGTTTGTTTGACTTACTTCCTCTGCCTTTTCTCTTCTTTCCCCTTAACGCGTCCTGCAATCCATTCTGGCCATGGGCAGCAGAGATAACTGCGGACTACAAATGAAAAAAACCTGAGCTGCCCCTAAAAATATTACTCCTTGCAACTATTTAACCATCTAAGCCACCCAGGCGCCCCACTCCTTGCAACTATTTAATTGCAGAAGAATTTTTGTGCTTAAGCCTCACCATGCCCCTTGAAAGGCAGACTCAGTAATTTGGCTGTCAATCATTTGTAATTTTACACCTTAAGTGTCTGGAGGGATAATAAATAGAATTACAGAGTTTTGTACTGGAATGCTGATGCTGAGAAAATAAAAAGCCGAAATTTCAGGAAATAGTCCAGTCTTTAAAAAAAAAAAACAAAACTCTCCTAAAGATAGTTTTATTAAAAGTATAAAACTATTCATATTACACTTACTTGAAAATCACTACAAAATCTGTCACTTGTTTATAATGTTAAAGCTTTCCTGTATTAGTTAGTGCTACTTATTCTTTTATCTTGCTGTCAGTGTTAGTAGGCAAAAGTGGCCAGAACATTAAAATTCTTGGAGTATTTTAATGCAGTTTCTTTCTTTTTGGCCCAAGAAATTAGATCGTTTGTGTAGAAGGGCACAACATAGTGAATTACTTTAAAACTGATGATGCCGCATCAGTGATTCCTTCTTCATTCTTTAGTTCTACTTTTATTTTGTAAGACTTAAAAATCTTTTTTTTCATTTAAAAGAAATTGGTAAGAATATTGCTGGAAACCTCTGAGGTCGAAATGGTTTTTTTTTTTTTTTTTTTTAGAAACTCAAGAACATTAGTAGGTAAATAATGTTCCTGTTTTCATTCATGCCTGATATCTAGGATTGAAAATAATTTAGGACTTTATTTTTTAAGAATAATATACATTCAGAAAAGTACATGCATCATGAAGTACAACTTGCTCAAGATCATGTCTGTAAGACTCAACTGTACACTGTGTTTGGTTATTGGTTTGTTTATTTTTTTTGCTGAGTAGTATCTCATTGTGCACAGATACCATACTACATTTATTCTTGTTCTGGGGCATGTCAGTAGCGTCCATTTGGGGCTGATACAAATTTTGCTGGTACGAGCATCATAGCAGATGTCTCTGGTGTAGTTATGTGCACCTTTCTGTTGAGTGTATACCTAGGAGTAGAATTTCTGAGACATAGAGGATGCACATGAAGAGTGGTAGAAGAGATTGAAAAACATCAAATTAGTTTTACCGTCTCACAGTTCCACTCACAGTCTCTGCAAGTTCTGATAATACCTGATATTTGTCAGTATTTGGCATTTTGTCTCCTCTCTTTTTTACTTTAACCATTCTAATGAGTGTGAATTGGCATTCCACGAAGATCTCAGATTTGCATATCCCTTATGAGTAATAAAGCCGATCATCTTTTCATTTGTTTATTGCCTGTGTGGATAGCCTCTTCTGTGAAGTGCTTGTTCACATATTTTGACCTTGTTAATATTGGGTTGCCTATCATATGCTGCATTTTGGATTTTTGTTGATGATATAGATATATAGATGTAGATATATACACAGACACACATAAAGAATGAGAATATTTTTCCTACCAGTGCCCCTTCCCTTTCTCGATGGCATCTTGATAAGCAGGGTTTCCCAATTTCACAATGGCCCAATTTATGCCTTTTTAATTCCTCTTATGGTTAGCACTTTTTCATTCTGCTTAAGAAAGCCTTGGTTCCTTTAAGGCCATGCATGTGTTCCATATTTTACTGTCAAAGCTTTACTGTTTAGTCTTTCACATCTAGACTGATGCTGCATATGGCATTGATTTTTGTATATTTTTTGAGATGGAGTCAAGGTGCATTTTTCACCAGATATCATTTCACTCTGGTGAAAGCACCATCTTCCCACTGTGTGGCAGTTCCACGGTTCTCATAAATTAGATATAAGTGTAATTTGGTGTCATAATTCTCTCCTGATCTATGTTCTACTGGATTCTTCTTAAATGGATGCCCTATGGTCTTAACTACTACTGCTCTGTAATGTGCCCTCTTACCTGTAGGTTCAGTCTCTAGCTTTGTTTCTTTCCTTCAAAACCACTTGCTCTTCTTGGCCCTTTGCATTTTCATGTAAACTTTAGAATCCACTATCCATTATCTCAGCCCCTCCCAGCCCAGAAAAAACCAGCATGCCCAGGTTTGGATTAGAATACTATTAAACCTATTAATTAACCCAAGGAGGTTGAAATCTTTACAATATTAAATCTGCCAACCATAGCATGGTATATTTCTGTAATACCATCATTTGGGTCTGCTTTAATTTCAATAGTGTCATGTAGTGTTTAGTGAGGAGGTCTTATATCACCTTCACATGGATTTATTCCTAGGTATTGGATGTTTTTCTGTGTTATTTGTAAATGTTATTGTTGTTTTAATTTCTTTATTGCTGATACCAGAAAGAAAATTGATGTTTTTGTACATTGGCTTTTTGTTTTTACTTTATTGCTGAAGACCTCCAGTGCAATGGTAAATAAAAGTGATGATAGTAGTGAATAACATCTCTAAGAAGTTTTCAATATTTAACTCTGATTGTAATTTTTAGGTAGGTTTTTTTTTTTTTCATTATCAAATTGAAGGAATTCCTCTCGATGCCTAGTTTGCAAAGATTGCTTTTTAAATTATGAATACTGTTGAATTTTATGAAAGACACATATTTAGGCCTTCTTAGGATTTAGTTTAAACTATTTATTATGGATATTCCACAATGTTCAGTTTATTCTATTTCTTTTCTGGAAACAGTAAAATCAACCAAAAAGGCAATAAATTAGTAATATAGTTCCAATTACAATAATAATAGGAACAGAATTGGCCACAAACTCATATCTATCACTTTTCAGGTATCATACATTGTATAAATTTCATTTTTAAAAAAAGCTCAGTTAGTTAAGCATCTGCCTTCGGCTCAGGTCATGATCCCAGGGTCCCAGGATCCTTGCTCAGCAGAGAGCCTGTTTTTCCCTCTGCCTGCTGCTACCCCCCTGCTTGTGCTCTCTCCCTCTCTCTCTCTGAAAAATAAATAAAATCTTTAAAAATAAATAAAATTTAAAAAAGAAGAAGGAAAGATGGAAATATGGAAGAGTGGGAGGGAAGAAGAGGAGGGAAGAAGTGACGGCCATGACTCAGACCTTCCCTGGAACACTGAGCTCTGAAGACATGAGGGGACACAGAGACACAGGAAGCCCTGTGGAGGACAAGCTCCCAACAAGAGAGAATCATGTTGAAATGGGAGATGTTACAAGCATGGCATCTTTAACCTTCGATTCACTCATACTCCACACCCCGCTCCTCCTCAATCTGTAATTAAGCAAAAGCCAAGCCAAGGTGCTGTTGCTGGAATTCCCAAGGAAATCATAAACTGAAGGGTTTATATATAAGACAGTGGATTGACACTATCACAAAAAAGTAGAAAACAAAGAAATCAGAAAGAGAAGAAAGTAACAGTAATATACAAAACGCAGAGAAAATGTAACTTCAGGAAAATTAAATTACCCCCAAGTAATATAAGAGAACATTAGCCATAATATTGTTTATAGCCTGAATAAAGTTAGAATCATGAAAAAAAATGAAATCAAAGAAATGATAAGACAAAGAAGTCAAGAAAGGAATAATAAGAGTAGATAACACTGATGGAAAAATAGGAAGAAGTAAAGCCATTGGTTAAATGAAACCACATTAAAGTCATGAAGAAGCATCAGTATTGCAGAAATAAACAGGACTGGTATGAGGAAATAAAACAGAAGAGAGGGGGGAAAAAAAGACAACAAAAGCAACAAAAAAAGAAGGTGATGGATATGGAAGAGAGAAAACTGGGAACTAATGTGGGGGTGGTTGTTGTTCTTGCCCGGAGAACTCTTTTCTTAAAAGAGAGTAATGTTAACCTGCTTTTTAATTCTCTTCTCCAGTTTTCAGTGTCAGAAGGTATCTGAATGATATATTCACAAAAATTGTATAACCGTCCACATAGAGCCATGAGTTGTGCTAGTCAGGGTGCGTCCTTATGGAAAATGAAGGTCAACGGTGCTTCTGGAGGCACCAGGAACACCCAGTTTTGGGAGAGCAATGCCCCCAGGAGGCATGGATATTTGCCTATGCTTCAGGTAACAGAAAATCTTATCAAATATGCACTGACAGAAAATACGGGCATCCATGAGCCATTCTTGCAAACTGTGTTAAAGACAACATTGAGTCAATCAGGACTTAGATCAAGGTGCATGATTTAGGTCTAGACATACAACTATATTAAATGAGATTGGTGTGGAGAGGGTATGGGATAAGAACTACCTTTTATAAAAGTAGGTACTGTTTGAATTTTTAATAAGAAGCTTATCCTGTTTTAAAAATAATCAAAACCTAGGTTTTAAAAGTCACCTTGTTTAGTTCTTATTTGAGCTAACACCAAGGACAATCCTTTTCAAACGAGGACTCCCAGCGTTTCCTTTCAGCATCATCAAGTATTATCCTAACAATTATAGTTGTATATTGTTTTAGAATTGAAGAAAGTACTTCAGTAGGATAACATCTTGTTAATACAGTACATCATTATATCGGGGTGCTATCTCTGTTTTAAATAACTTGCCCTAGATCATCTAGTTATAAAATGTGGACCTAGGGTCCATTGGACACACAGCTGATAAAAATGGCTTTAAAATACATGAAATTGTGGCTAAAGTAGAATCAAGGGAAAGACTCAAAAGAGTTTTTTGAGGTAGTGTAATGGCTGGGAGTGGGTAGGGGTGGATGTTAGCATATAAAATTTAGCTTTAAAGTCAGCATCTGGACAAGTTCTCTTTTCTGTAAGCCTTTGGGTTTGCTAGAGTTTGCCATATTTTGTATTTCTTATGAATTGCAATCTCCTTTCAAAAATAAAATAATTTGAATAAGCTTATGTTTTCCAAACTGTCTCTTTTGAAATAAAAACTAGACCAGCTTTGAGTCTGAACTCTAAGCAATCTCGAATCTATGTCTTGCCTTTGAATTCACCAAGGAAACAAAGTCTAGATTCAGTCTGAGACTAATTTTATGATTCTGTGGGTTTTTCTTTATTTTTTCTTTAATGTTGAGGTACGCAAATAGCTAAGGATCCAGATACAGATTTAGGGCAAAGGAATGGAAGATCAGAAAACTAGAATTTGCTAGGCAGGCTAGTGGGAGGGTCCTTTTGTGATGAAATGTTGCATAAATAATGCCGATGGGGGCCTAAATTCACCGTTGCCATGGAGACCTTTGTGCCTGGCTGAACTCAATTCTTTTCTCTTTTAAGACGGCTACAACTAGGCTTGTGGTGTCTCTGATGCGTCTTGCTTGGCTTTTTCTTCAACAGTTTGTGAGTGAAAGAAGAAATTAAACTATGATAATTCGGCATCCTGACTTTTTCGAGACCAGTCTTCTACTCCCTTCGTGATTTTTGAGCTCCTCTGGGGTTCCTTTTAGCCCTGGTTCTGGGAGGGAGGAGCAGGTGGGGGAGCGCCTGGAACCCCAGCACGGCTTCCCAGGAAGGAGGGAAAAGTAACCCCTCATCTTTGTGACTAGTCCACTTGTTGGCCTGGACTACAGTTTTGAAGTATTTGAGGACCATTTGTTTCCCAAGGTAAAAGAGAAAAAAAAAAGTGAAAACGGAACGTGTTTTTTTTTAAATGCTTTCATTCTTGATGTTGTTTGTGTGATGATTTTTAGCTAGCGTTTTAAAACTGCAGGTTGAGAGTTATGTGTGGAAAACACGGGTGGAATTTATCTCTGGCCTCACGGTTGCCAGTCAGTTTATTCAGTGTATTAATGTTGAAATCGTAAAAGCCAAAATTATCTAATTCAACAGAATGCAGTTGTAAGGATCCATGTGCTGTTTTTCTATCAGCTAACCATTATAACTGCTTAATAATTGTTTTTAGTAAAACCTGGTGTGTCATAGATACATCCTTTAGATTTCATGAAAGTACCCGTTTATAATTGAGAATTAAGTAATTAAAAGTTGACTTGGAAATTGTGGGCCTCTTTATTTTTCCCCCCTTTGGCACACAATTAAATGGAGAACCTCACTCAGAAATAAATTAGTCATTGAGAGTAAAGGCGTAAAAATCACCCAGCCAGTGTCACTATGTAAAGTAACTAAAAATTCAGTGTATTGGATAGTCTAACTTGTTGCATTGCATTCCCTGTCTTAAGAGAGTATTTGGTTCTCAGTGATGAGCTTTATATTACAAGAACTGGAATACAATAATTGCATGTTTTGATCATTCTAAATGGTGTAAATGGGATGCACTAATCTCGTAATTATAGAAAACCTTTACCATACAAGTATTTCCAGATTGCTTTTATTCACATAACTCACTGAGAGAATCATTGACCAAAATTTACAATGACTTCATAGATTTCACTCTTCTGCCGCTAGAATTTGTGTACTCAACAGGTGAAAGAAACAAATGGATTTCAGAAAGCTGGGGGATTTAACAGGTGACAGTCTGTGGGAATTGTATGTTAGATTGCTATATATTTATGAGATATGCGTACACTGTAGAATTGTGAGTAAAGTAAAATGGAATGAGGACTCAAAGTCTTTAGGTTTTTATCTTTAGTGTTTTCAAATGGATGGTAAGAGCAACAGAATGATTTCCAACTTAATTGTGACAATCACAAGATAGAATTTCTACTTGATTAATACTATTTGAAATTTGAATTAATTTGTAACTCAGATGCTGAGGGCAAATAATGACCAAGTTGACATAAAGAATTATTTTTATCAGGAGCATGTTATGACATGTGTTTTAATATTTTAATTGACTTGCATGGGTATGATTTATTTTAAAGAAGCTAACAAAGACTTGAATATACTCTGGGGGTGCCTCTTAGTAAATATTTCAGTTAATTAAAGTTAAGAGTGTATTTTGATCATATTAAAGCTAAGAAATCTTTTCATTTTTAAGTGATGGATGCAAACCTCAAAGATATCCATTGAGAATAGCTACTAAAGAAAATTTTGACCTTTGAAAGTGTTTTCCATGCCTTGATCATTATTTAATAACACTGCCTAAATGTAAAGGTAATTGACCTTGAAGCTTCACTTGGGCAATACAGTAGCTAGGCACTCATACTTTGTGGAACATCGATGCCATGGATTCAAGAGACATTAAGTCTTCAAACTATAGGGCACAGTATATGCATGTGACCCAAATAGTTTTTAAACAAGTAACAAGTTAACTAACTCCATGGTGTGATTGCCCATTATCTCGCATTGCTGAATATAAAGGAATATAAATATTTCATTTCATATAAATGAGTATAAATATTTCATATCGGAAGAAAATTTAAACTATTTTTAAATTTGTTTTTTAATCCAAGTATTTATATGATGTGAATGCATCTGACAACATACTAAATTGGGTCCTTCAGAGGCCATCCTAAAGCGTATAAGCAGAGGTCAAACAAAATGTGATTTAAAAGAAATATGCATTTTGAGGATATTCAAAGGCCAAGTTGCAGAAACTTTCCTGGACTATTTTGTTCATAAGTTTTATGCACATGATTAAGAAAAGAATAGTTTTCATTGTGAAAAAAATTATATATATACACATTCCCAGACAATTCCAGGATGGGCCCAACTCAGGATTGTATTGATAGGTTACAAAATTACAGCTAATACATTTGACCAAAATTTCCTGTTCAGATGGTTTAGGAACGAGGCTTTGTGTTTGTGTTTCTACAAGAAGCTTATTAACCTGTGAATTCTGATTTAGAGCTCTTTTGTAATTCTTCTATCTTGCTGTACCTTATATTCAGCAAATCCTTGTTGAGACCCTCCTTTGTACTAAATATTTTATGCCATGTACCAGAATGGAAAGAGGTATTCCCTGGAGTCTCCATGAACTAAAAAATCTAGTGGGGATGCAGATATGAGAACTCCTAACTGTAACGCAGTAAAATACCTGCTTTAATGGAGTCATGGTCAAGGAGAGCATGCCACAGCGCTGTACTTTATACAGTGCCTTAAAATATGGTAATTCATCCTCCCAACCTGAGATGAAGAAAGGTTAAGTGACTTGCATGATGTAACTGTTAAAGAATGACTGTAAGGATAATTTCTAAATAGTAGCCAGAGAAATCCTTTGAAAACAGAAATGCCATCATGTCACTACTCTATGTAGAGTCAAAGTCAAAGGCCATGCAGTTGCTGAAGCCCCTTGGTGAAGTGCCCCCTACCACTCCTGTCTCTCCCACATTTCCTAAGTCTTCCCTCTTGCCCACTTTGCTCCAGCATAGAAGATGCTTTGCTTTTTGTAGAAAATGCTCCCAGCATGTGGCCTTTGCATTTGGCATTTTTCTCTGCTGAAAGCAGTGCAGCAGTCCCCCAGCCCAAATCCAGCCCAGATACACACACACTACCTCCCCCTTGTGTCCCTCTGGCAGAGGTCACCTTGTCAGTGAGTCCAGTCTTGATAACCATACTTAAATGGCCTCCCCATCTTCTTTTCCTGCATTATTTTTCTCCAATGCCTTTACCACAGGTGATGCTCTAAGTAATCCACTGGTCCATCTTGTTCAATGTCCATTTTCTCCATTGGAATGTAAACTCTCTGAGGGCAGGGATTTTTGTCTATTTTATTTTTATTGATGCATCCCCAGCCCCTAGACCCGTGCTTGCCTTACTTATTGAATGAAAAAGTGAAAAACTAAATATAGTTTCCCCGGTGCCAAATATATGGTGTTCTACTTTGTTGTTGTTTTTGCTGATTGTAAAAATAAAGTAGAAAATACTCGAATTTATCACTGGCAACCCATTATTCTAGTATAAGTGTGAAAGAAAGAGGTCAAATACAGATGGTGGGTTCATAATTGCTTATGTACCAACACTCAGCCAAGTATCACAGAATAGGGGTTGAGAACTTCCCTTCTAATGCATGGTCAATGGCATCAGGTGGATTCGTAGTGAGAAAGCCCAGGGTGTTCTCCCATCTTCCCACCCTCTAGCTGTGGAAACTTGACCAGGGCCTTCAGCTTCCACTATAAACATTGTGGCTACTACTATAGTACTCTAGCTGTCTATAAGGTTCTGTGATTTATCTGCATATTCTCCAACGTATTTTTATAAGGAACACACGAAGAATTATGCACAATCTCTAAAATACTGTATTGTATATTTCTTTGTGTTTGTAATGTTCATCAACATGAGAAAAAAGATCCAGTGGCCTGGATTATTTATGTGATCATATTCAGTCAGCAGTTCTGTTAAATAAAGTTTTACTCAAAAAACAGAATACATTTTCAGGATCCTAAGAATTACCAATCGATACTAGTCCATGGTGGTATCTCGTATAGTGGCCATAACTAACGGTGGCTCATCTGGAAAGCATCACAACAAGTGAGTATAGGTTTGCCATTTTTGCGTCCAGTCATTTGCCTCTATCCCATCAAGTTGTTCCTGCATTTGACAAGTTTAATTAAACTTAGCACCTGTGGTTTTAAAAATAACCTTTTCAAGCTCTAAGAATTTAATAAACGCTATAGTGCGGCTAATTACATAGTGACCTTCAGAAATTTTTTAAAAATGTGAGAGTTACTTCTCGAGGAATAAAAGTGTTGAGTTAGTCTGCGGCTTCCAATTGTACTGGCTCTTTTTTAAAGAAGAAAAGCTAATTACAAGCATTGGTCCGCTGTCTCCTTGTTTCTGTAGGAGGCAAATAGATCGTTAGAGCCTTTCGGTTTCCTTAGGCCTCAGCTGCTGGTTGCATGTAGGATGTAACATTTGGCTCCATAGGCCTCCAATGAGAGTAATTGCAAATAGGATTATTTGTTGCATGGCTTGGACATTATTCACACATCCCTTCTTTGTGAATTTCAGCTGCTTCAGTTCATTTAATGCCCCCATGCTCTTCTGAATCAGTTTCTGGTAATTTTCATCAGCATTAGTAAAGTTTCTGTGAGAGATGCTATATTCAGCGTTGAGATGGAAGGGCAGTCAGATGTGGGTGTTAGGGTTGAGGCCTGACTGCACCCACACTATCAGGCAGCACTTCTGCCAGAAAACAGAAACCATCAGTATGGAGGTAAGATGACGAAGATTTATAGAGGGACACTTTGAGTGAGCTGTGGGGCTGTGTCTACGTACGTAGGCCCATAGGTTGTTGGGCCATTGGGTTGTTGGCCCTCATGCTGCTGTGAACTGGACATTAGTTTGTGGACTCTGGCATATTCTGGCATATATTTGGCAAATGGAATGCACAAATACTGACCAAATGTCATACATTTCCCTTTCAGGGACTTACCTAATCTCTAGGTATAGGATATATATATATTTTTTCTAGGTATAGGATATTAAATAGGAACATTGAATTCTTTCATTTAAAAATGTATAAAGCTGGGGCACCTGGGTAGCTCAGTCAGTTAAACATCCGACTCTTGATTTCAGCTTAGGTCGTGATCTCAGGGTCGTGAGATTGAGCCCTACACGGGGCTCCATGCTCAGCAGGGAGTCTGTTTGAGATTCTCTCTCCCTCTCTCTTTTCCCCTCCCCCTGCTCACGAGCTCTCTCTCTCTCTCAATAAATAAATATTTTAAAAAATGAAAATAAAAATTGATAAACCTAGGGTACCTGGGGGCCTCAGTTGGTTGAGGGTCTGACTCTTAGTTTTGGTTCAGGTCATGATCTCAGAGTCCTGAGATCAAGCCCACGTCGGGCTCTGCACTCAGTGGGAAGTCTGCTTGAGGATTCTCTCTGCCCCTCCCCTCACTCATGCTCTCTCTCTAATAAATAAATAAATCTTTAAAAAATAAAAAAAATTAAAATTTTTAACCTGGACCTTTTATTTGTTACTGTTCTGAAATTATCACTGATGTCCTTAATTGAGCACAGCGAGTACTTCCTTACAACATCTTATTAAATCCTCACAAAGGCCCTATATGTTAGATATTGTCCCTGGACTATAGGTGAGAAACATTAAGTGGAGTAATTATTTCATTATGTGGTATGTCTGAGATCACAGAAAAAAACTGTGCAGATTTTGAACCCACATCTGCTTAACACTGCAGCTCCCTCCCCTTTAGCCTTAGTCCAATGGCACTGTTCAGTTTAACCATCTCACTTAGACTCTGGAGAACCTGTGTAGATTTTTGCCTGTTTGTATTGCATATCCTTGTTTTTCTTTACTATTCGCCTCTAGCCAGGGTGCTCCATACTGTTCTCCCCTTTACTGTAAACAGATGGACCTGCTAATCAGCAGTTCCTATTTAGAATCCTGCAGGACCCAGAGCTCAGGGATTGGTAATGGAGTGCTAGGAGTACCTCTGTCAGAATCAGCTTGAGCACGGGTTATAAATGCAGCTTCCTGACTCACAGTCTCAGAGGCTGGGTTGCACATCTGCCATTCTAAGAGGGCCCCTAGAAGACTGCTGGACCCAGGGGCATTTGAGAACCCCCTGTCTGATCTTACAGATGCAGAAACTGGTTGTGAGTGAGGAGGTTGCGAAGACAAGTTCAAGGTAGAGCCGAGCATTCTCTGCCCAGAATTGGGGGCAGGATAGAGATTGGGGGAGTCCCAGCTGCCACAGTGGAAACTCATGTGGGTTCGAAGTGTTAAGAGATTGGAGGGGTCAGTGGTATCTGATTGATCTCAATCTTGTATTTTTCCAGGCCTACTCTCTGCCATGCTGTATTTGTGCATGCACACGAGGGGGGCGGGCAAATGGAGGGGAAAGGACTGCTAGCCTGACCTGGTGATGTTCTCCCCGTTCTTTAGTCCCCTTCTTCCTTCTCCCCTCACGGCTCTCATTTGCAGCCATTATGTGGCTCAGTTGATTGTGCAGCCTTGTGGCTCCAGGCAGTCTGTGGATGCTGATATTTCCAGAGCATCTCCTAAGGATATTTTAAATTAAATGGCATAACATAGTTATTAATACAGCACTATTGCCTGAGCTTCCCCTACTTGCCAGTCCCTGTCCTCAAGTCTAGGAGTAAGGAGCTGCAAATCCACTGCCTTCATGGGGCTGCCATTCTAGTCGGGGCCAGAGGATAATCAATGACTGTTATTACTCTCACTCCTCCTCCTTTGAAAAGAGCTACAGTGTAGGAGTAGAGTCCCTTATGGTGACCTAGAGGCTCTGCCCATCCCATGAGACCCAACAAGTTTATCCTGGGCAGTGCTCCGTGAGACCTTTCTCTTTACTCTCATTTTTAAAAGGAAGCCAAGCCAACAACTTTCTTACCATCTTTCTCTACAGGGGATGTTGATGTTTTGGGGAGACTTTGAGAATATGTGCTTTCAAAGTGGAGACAGAATGCTTAGTGTATTTAACTGGGTGTGAAACAGGCTTCTTAGCTGTGGGGCAGTGGGAAAAAATATGGGCCTGGCTGAGTTTTATATACTGGCCCCAGTGCACTCCAGTTGTAGGATTCTAAGAAAACGTGGGCATAATTTGTGCATAACGTTCTCTCCATCAGAAGAGTGACCCTCATCACTGTGGCACAGGTTTGATGGGATGTCATTTGAGAAGCATAACTTTGTATGGTAACTCCCTCTTCCATCTGTGGAACACCATTTCTCTGGCTCGAGATGATGAGTGGGTATTCCTGGGCTGTAAGCATTTAGTTATTTTTGGTAATGCGTTATTCATCTTAGAACAATGTGGAAGTTCCCGGCTTTTGAAGGCAAAATTCTAAAGGGGTTTCGAGTGAGGAGGTGACTGTGTCACCCTGAGCCATGCAGCCGACGGTCAGGAAGTCCAAGCCCAGGGCTGCTGCGCAGTGCGTGGGGGGGTCACCGAAAGCCTGCCAGCCTGAGTGCACTGCCAGAGGTGGTGGGTGACTGCCACCCCCAACTCTTTCTTTTTCTTTTCTTTTCCTGTTGTTGCTTTTGGCTTTTGGCTTGTTTGTTTACTTCTTTATTGGCATATATTTTGAGAAAGAGCAATGGAGTGGAATCAGCTCCAACCCTGGTATTAATTTTATTTCATTTTCTTTCCTTTCCCTGGTGGGTCCCTGAAGGGCTGTAAAGCTGCTACCTCTACTTATTAATCCCTCTGCCCCTGAGTTTCCTACCTGCAAAATTAAAGGCTTCAACTCTGCGATCCCTTCCAAAGGAATAGGATTTTATTGGGCGCCTGGGTGGCTCAGTTGGTTAAGGAATAGGATTTTATTATCTCTCCAATAGGGGCTTCCTAGTCCCAACATAGGAGTACAGTTTTTAGCTGGGGAGCAGAGATTAGCTAAGGTGGGCTCTCATCCGGGTCCCTGTCCTAGCCTGTGTGTGTCTCTCTCACCCAGGGGTCTCCAACCTTTGCTAATTTCACTCCTCTAATCAGTTAGACATTTGAGCAAGACCATCCACTATGTGTCCATTTATTTCTACATGATATAAATGTACATCTGTACTAAAACTCATCTGTTAGAAAATATGATAAAAATCTCATAGAGGTGAGAGAGGTGAGAGCAATAATTTAAAATGTAAGTTCACACCTGTGCTAGGGTTCCCCTACCCCGGGGAATTGCCTTGTGCACCCCACTTCAGAGAAGTGTTGCCACGGCTGAGCTGCACAGCTCAGCAGTGTCAGGAAGTTAACTAAATCATTCAAATTCAAAAGCTGAGATATGAGAAATAGGAACATTTGTTCCTAGCTCAGCCGTCTGTCCTTGTAGGACCCCCCCATCTTAATTATAACCAGATTTGAGGTCAGTGATAAAGACGATCATGCCGTCACGAATGATCGTTCCCAATTTGTAAATGAGCACATAATTACCTCCAGGCATTCTTGCAGATAGGGGGCCAATAAGACAATGTTGACATCACAGTGCACTGCATCTAGGTGCTAGAAGACAATCCAAGGCTTATGTTGATCTTTGTATGCCAATGACATGTCCCAGGCATGTGCTTATGTACCCCTTTGGATTCGCTGTTTAGTGGATGGTTATCAACAGGAGACTGGTGGAAAAGCACTGAGCTATGTACTTTCTTTTCTTTTTTTTTAAAGATTTTATTTATTTATTTGAGAGAGAGAATGAGAGACAGCACGAGAGGGAGGAGGGTCAGAGGGAGAAGCAGACCCCCCACTGAGCAGGGAGCCCGACGTGGGACTCAATCCCGGGACTCCAGGATCATGACCTGAGCTGAAGGCAGTCGCTCAACCAACTGAGCCACCCAGGCGCCCAAGCTATGTACTTTCTTTTCAAAACTATAATCAAAGAATTGGGCTGGGCTAATGTCTTCAGAGCAAGCTTATAGAATTTTCAGGTTTTCGAGGCTAATAAAATATGCATACATTTGGTACAGAATTAGATTTCAAAAAATGTCTAAAATCCTGAAAAAATATGAGATAAAACAAAAAGTTGAAAATTTGGGAGACATGTCTACCCTTGTCTGTGGGCTCAAAGGTATCAAATACAGAGATCTATCATGTATGGAAGTCAGGTTTTGCAGCAGTTTAGGACAAAAGCACTAAAGGTTTAGTTGAATTTAAATTTCAAATACGGAAATTGTTTGACAAAGTTACGAAAGCTAATGTAATCTTAGGTTATGTTAATGGAAATTCAATGTAATTTGTAAATAAGTACATAATGAAGACCGAACAAGAATAGAGAAGTTAGATTATTCATTTAGGTACGTATTTATCCTGTACATAAAACTCAATGGACATTACCTAACTATATTTTGAATGTCTGTTCCCTTAACTTAGCAACCAGCTAACTACAGACAATCTATTCTTTTTCCTCATCTGTAGAACAGAAATAATAGTCATTAAAATAGTGATATTATTAATATTATTAGGAGTAGTATTTCCTAGATCCCTAAAGGGTAGTGAGAAGAGAAGGAGGACGTTGCTTTTCTAGGAAAACAATGGCCTAAGTTTCTCAAAATGGGAAGGTTCTCCATGCTGCCTTTAGTAAGATAGAGTTCATTTTTCTTAACTAAATACAAGTTCTACAGTATTTATTAAATACACATCTTGTTGACTATTTAATTTCTGACTGGACTATTGCTTTTCCCACTTGAATAGCAAGGGAAGAGTGGGTGAAAATTGGCCTAATATGTACAAAACAGCTGTTGGAATCATAGCAGCTTGCTGCCTGGCTCTGCAGCCAGGGAGGCTGGTATTCATTAGCTCTGCCCTCTCTATCAGGTAAAAACTGCAGCTGATGGAAATTACAGTCCCCAGTTTCAGGGGACACAAGGATAATTTGGCTGTTCCTAAAAAGGCATGAACAAAATATTGGCTAAGCACAGACAGATGTTAAGGTTATACTCTGTACATGAATTCATGTACTTGAATTCACTTTAATGGAGTTGAGCTTATGGTATAAGATCTTGCAGCTCATTATAACTAAGTTGTTATGGGCTGCTAATTTGCTAGAAGCTGCTGTATCATGAGCTAGCCCAACTGCCTTGATGGGTCTCCTGGTAGTTAATATGGATTAAATGTGAATCTTTTATTTTTTCCCCTGTGGTCTCACATAATGATATTAGCTTGTCTACAGTGTGACAAATTCAGTGTACCAGGAGCATCTGGTACACTATTCTTTATGACTGAAAATAAGCCTGCAAACTTGATAATGCACATCCATTAAGACACTTCCCCATATTGGGGAGATGTGGAAGGATGATGACCATGGAAGGGATTTATTGGTCACAGTTCATTTTGCTCCAGTGTATATAAACTATCTCAACAGTGGTACATTCATCAATGCTATGTTCCTACAAGTTCTTGCTTGATTATCAGGATGCAAATATGGATAGATTCCATGTTCGACTGAACTTAATTTATTCCCAGCAGAGGAATTTCAAAAAGGAAAGAAAAAATAAAAGAAAAAGAAACTAAATTTTCACAGCTTGATGATAGGTTTAAATTCAGCCTTTTGAAGTTGATCGGGGAATGGACCGCACTGAAATGTTTAAGTCATGAAACCACTTTAGTAAAGAGGGTATCTTTTTAATTGAGTGCATAGTATTGTAAGAAATGAGGAGTAGAATCAGATCCTGTTGTGTGCCATTTGGATTGCAACAAGTTAATATAAGAATGTTCATGTTTTGAGTATGTCACTACCTAAGCAGGGAAGAAATGTGAAACAAAAGAGTTGACATACTGATGCATATTATGTAACTTACCAAGAATGGGGAAGACCACTGGGCTAGTTGTCACTGTGTTATTATCTCTGTTTTAGCACTAGCTGAGTAATCTTGAATTATTCACTTAACCTCTCTGATTGCTAGTTCCCTCCTCTTTACACAAAAGGATTATATTTCATATCCTATATTCTTCACTGGGCCATTTGAAGATAAAATAGAGTAACAATACAGCTGTTATTATACAAAGAGTAAAACTGTTATACTATTATATTGTAGTACAATTATAGTAATAACTGTCTCTTACCTGATGTCAGCCCTCTGGTAACCTCAAGCCCCTCAATCAGTGGTAGATGTGGCATTAGCAATTAAAAACCACTCTGGAGGCAATGAGGAACAGGAGCTCTGAAAGGTACACAAAAAAATCACCAGAAAGAAATGTCAACAATATAAATGAAGGAGAAGAGAAATGAGACTATTTCTTTGGTTGTAGGAGCCAATAGCTGTGTGTGTCCACAGTGCCAGAGGACTTTACTATGTCCACCTAATTATGAAAAAGCTCTGCAATAGTCAGGGACATTTAGGGACAGGCAAACTAACATCCTACCAGGGCATATCCTTGTAATGTCATATAGGATCCATGTTAACACTAAAGACCTTCAGATGTCAAAAAATAGTTAAATAGTATTAATTATTTTCTTATCAAATGAGTTCAATAACATTTCAAAAGGTTTCGTATGGAAAGAGATGAAGTGGTGTATCACATTTAATGAATGAGGAAAATCAGGATCATTGTTGAATATTAACCTGTTACTGAAGTCAAAGCTTCCAATGTAATTTGCCTGGTATTCTATCTGGTCCTACATTCCAGTCAAACTGCACTCTAATTACTCCCTGAAACACTTACACACATGGTCAATATTTGTCTAATTCTGTGCTTTAAATCATGCTATTTCTTCCATTTGTAATGCTTTAACTCTGCCTTTTCACATGGTCAAATAGTGATGTCTCATTGTCCCTCTCAGGTGCCACCTTATGCATGTACCATTACCCTTGAATTCCATCTCCCCACCCTCTCCCATCTTCCCTAACCGGACGTTGCCCATTCATATCCATCTCATTACAATGTAGCATTTTACTTTGTATTCTGTATGCACAGATTTCAACTCTTTTGTTAGACTTAAAGCTATCAACAAGATATCTATAGGTTCTCCAGAGAAACAGAAGCAATAGGATATATAGAACTATATAGAAAGAGATTTATTATGAGGTCAGAATGCAGTGATTGTAGGAGCTCAGAAGTCCTACAGTCTGCCATCTGCAAAGTTGGAGGTCCACGAAAGCCGATGGTGTAGTTGCAGTCCAAACTCAAAGACCTGAGAATGAGGGGAGTCCATGGTGTAAAGTTCTGGTCCAAGTCCAAAGGGCTAGACAACCAGGAGTGCCAGTGTCTGAGGGCAAGAGAAGATGGATGTCCCAGCTCCTACAAAGAGAAAAAATTTGCCCTTCCTCCACCTTTTTTCTATTAAAGCTCTCAATTGATTGGATGATGCCCACAGCATTGGTAAGCGTGATCTTCTTAGTCTCCTAAGATTCAAATGCCAAACTCCTCCAGAAACACCTTTATAGACATCCTAAGAAATAATATTTACCAGGGATCTGGGCATCCCTTAGTCCAGTCAGGTTGACACATCAAGTTAACCATCACAGGATCCATACCTGAACTAATTTTGTACCCATGTCTTTCCTGTCTTTGTTATCCAGCACCTTGCAGAATGCTTTGCCCATAAATATCAGCTGTCCTACTGTTACTTTATTCATTCATTCCTTAAATACTTATTTGGCACCTACTCTGCGGGAGGTGTTAGAGATTTGGATGAAAAAGGCAGCACTGTTTTTGCCTTAGAATTTAACATCATAAAAATAGTAACTCCAAAATAATTGAGACTTGTGGTTTACTGGCAGGCAAATAGTATTGATGGCTCAATCCCCATCTATGGTTGCTGTTAGTGAGAAGCCAGTATTCCTTTTGCATTTCATTTATGTACCACAGAAATCTGATACCATAGTACTGAAGAGATATTAAGCAGCAGTGTCATCAGACTATTTGGGACTATTTCTGGGGATATAATGAGAGAACTCCCTGGAATGTTGGGGCCACTGAAGAGACTTAGACATCTCCTAGTCCTGAAATACTGATAGGCTCTCAGCTCAAAGAGCTACCAGTAAAATTCACTAGAGAATTTTATGTTAGGAAGATGGTAAATCATGGGAAAATTGATTATTCTACCATGCAAATGTTACAACAGTATATGAAAATGCCAATTTTATAATTGAGGGTTTTTTCATGTAAATTTTATAGTTTGGCAAGAAAACTTTGGGGGCTAAGCCAATAGAAAGCAAGTATCTCCTGAAACTTTTCTCAAAATCAGAGAGTGTTCTTTCTTGCTCGGTAAAGTACTACAGTCTTTTCTTGGTGGCCAAGCAAAAGGAATAATGTCTTTGAACATGTAAGTAAGTAGGTGGTAATTAGCATACAAATTGTTTAATTGTAATTAAACACTAGTAAAGTTTGGAAGAAAATGTGGTGAGAGGATTCAGTTTTTGTTAATTAACTTAGGTTATGTCTGTAATTTCAAATTAAAAATATTGTATTAACTTGCAAAAGTCTGCATTTGTGTAAACAAAAAAAATATGAATAGAGACCACCAATCAGATTATCTCAACACATTCAATTCCTCATATTAATATCAAGACTTAATGGAGATACCATGATGCTCATGGCAATAAATGTTTCCTTTAGTGTTATAGAATGTTGAGCCATTGAAAAGTTAAATGTTAAGAACTATTAATTTTTATTCTTAGGAAATAAGGAGTCACTGAAAGATTCTTAAGTACATGAATAACAGAATCACATGTATTAATTTTTTTAAGGATGATTTTTGGCCTATATTATGGAGAACAAATTGAAAGCAGGTATGAACAGGGGCAGACACTCTAATTAGGAAAATGAGTTCAGGTCTCCAGACAAGAGATATTGGTAGTGAGAATTGGAGTAGTGACAGTGGAGATAATGGACGGATTGGAGAGGTAGAATTGGTTGTTACAACTCTACTCTCAATTCCAATGTGGGTTTTCCTCCCACACCAAGCAATTATACCACCTGGGTGTCCTACAATTCTGACACTCTCTACCTGGAGATAGCATCAAATCCCACAAGTTAAGGACTCAGTCCTCCAAGATTGCCCCCCCTCCCCCAGCCACACACACCTTAGATGCCAATGGCAAGTCTGAGTTGTCACCTGTGCTTCTAACCAACTGACCAGCTATAGATTGGGTTCAATTATTTTACTAGAGCTGCTCACAGAACGCAGAGAAGCATTTTACTTACTAGATTACTGCTTGATTATAAAAAGATATAACTAATGACCACCACAGGGCAAGGTATGGGGAAAGGGCTCAGAGCTTCCATGTTCTCTTTGCGTGCATCACTCTCCCCAGATTTCCACATGTTCATCAACCTGGAAGCTCTTTGAACCCCATCATTTCTGGGTTTTATGGAGACTTCATTACCTAGGCACAGTTGATCAAGTCATTGACCATTGATGATTAAACTCAATCTCCAGCCCCTCTTCCCTTTCTGGAGGCCCCACAGTATGGGACTGAAAGTTCCAACCCTCCAATTACATTGTTGATTCTCCTGGCAACCAGCTCTCATCTTTTGGCATGGTTCAAAAGTCGAGATTTCATTAACATAACAAAAGACACCATGTCATTCTTACCACTTAGGTAATGTCAAGGGTTTTAGGAGCTCTGTGACAGAAATGGGGTTGAAAAACAAATATATATTTCTTATTATAAATTACAGTATCACAGTGGTATTTAATGACTTACTGTGTATGTCTGGAGAGGACAAAGTGCAGAATTATGAACACATTTGGGAATTAGGTAACTTGGGTAAATGATAGTACTATTTTTTTTTTTTTACACAGACTACCATTTTATTGCCCATCAGAGCAATGATGTTATCATATGATGAATAGTCTTTAAAAAATTCCACTAAACATTCATGAGAGAATGAGAATTAAAAAGACATATGGTGTCTAAATGATAGTACTATTGACTGAGATAGGAAAACAACAGAGTGAGGACAGGTTTACAGGTTGTCTATGATGTCAGTTTTGGACATGAACCTCTGGGTTTTCCAGAGAGGATGTCAGTGGCCATTTGTATATACACCATTACTGGTTATTGAAGCTGTGGGGATTGATGAGATTATTTAGAGAAAGTCTAAGAAAGTAGAAATCTTTAAAAATCCCAATGAGAATAGTAGCTTAAGAGAGTAGGAGACATCCATAGAGAATAAGGGCAGCCAGAGAGGTGGGAAGGAAGGCAGGAGAGGGGTGTATTGAAACCATAAGACGAATTTGTTTCAGGAAGAAAGGATAAGCCAATGAAGTAAAATACTAACAATAGGTCAGTTAAAATACCGATGGTGTATGGTGATGAGCTCATATAGAATTATTCCACTGGTATGAATATTTTTTTTAAAGATTTTATTTATTTATTTGAGAGAGAGGGAATGAGAGACACAGAGCATAAGAGGGAAGAGGGTCAGAGGGAGAAGCAGACCCCCAGCTGAGCAGGGAGCCCGATGTGGGACCCGATCCCAGGACTCCAGGATCATAACCTGAGCTGAAGGCAGTCGCCCAACCAACTGCACCACCTCCACTGGTGTGAATATTTAGCTATTTAAATTTCCACAAAAGCATTGAGTGAGAAAGGATAAATACTGGCCCAAACATTTCTATTCTAAATAGAATTATTACTATAAATCTTATTCTATAATTCAAGTTAATTATACAAAAGACATATAATATGAGAGAGCACAAGCATAACTCATGGAAAAATATCATAGAAATTTTGCATTGGAAGTACGACGCAAGTCACTTAACCTCATCTTTTACCTTTTGTCAGATGCCTGAGTGAGTTGGCTCTATGTCTATACACTTTCTCATATTGACCCAAGCTGTATTTTTTGAGGTCATACATTAAGTCATCCATCCATCCGTCCAGTCATCATTTATTGAACATACTACATATTAGGTGAGAGGAAGATGATAATGTAAAGGCGTGGCCCCTGCCATCAAGACATGTATGTTCTAAGAGAGAAGACAAACATGTAATTAGGTGAATTCAATAAAGCATGGTTGTGCTATGAGAGTGGTGGTCATTTCTTGTTGTGTGTCGGGAGTGAGCTTGCGGCCAGCAATGTACTCATACAGAACAGATGGTAATTAAATAAATCAATGTTGAGGTCCAACACCATAAAACAAAAGCATTTTTCCTAAACTTAAGAACAGGGGAAGAGTGGGGAGGAGGAAATGGATATTTGGAGCAATGGGCACAGAGCAAGCACATGCAACGTCCATTTGAGGGAATGCAAGTCATTGATCTTGGCAGAGCCTAGAGTTTTGGTACTTCCTCTTTCACCCTTTAAATACTGAAAGGCTGCTTTCTTCACTGTGGTGTAAACATAGGCAAGGACATTATAACATAACTTTTCACCATCCTCATTGCCCTCACTGTGTATATCTGAGTTTCACAGTGGCTCTCTTAAAGTTAAGGAACATTATTAGAAGGAAATATTTCAGTTGTAGTATGAACTTGAACAGTACAATGAGTATAATTCTTCCAATGGTTGGACATCAGAATTCCAATATTTTATTTTTAGGAAGGCAAGGAAAACTAAAAAGAGAGAACATAAAATGGTAAGCTGTAGTCATTCCTCATTAAAGAAGTTTGTGTCATTCCTGACTCTATAGCCTCCATTAAAACAGTGAAAACAAAGAATCCTAGGTTTTTGAGGCAATGGAGTTCTGAACAGTTATAGCTAGCCTTTGAGTTCTACTCCCATCTAATCTTTGGGGAAGCTACTTAATGTCTTTAAGGTTCAGATGTCTCAGACAATAAAATGCTTTATTGGATCGGTGTGAGGAATGAAAAATGAATGCATGTAAAGCGCTTAATAGAGTATGGTACATGGTAAGTAAATACTTAAAATACTGAGTGCTGTTTTTATGTGCTACTATCATAAAATGGTTATTCCCAAGCAGATATGGGCATAAAAATCATTAGTAGAAACTTTTCAAAATGTACGTGTCAGGGCCCCATTACCTATAAATTCTATTCTGTAGCTCTGGGTTATGTACCAGGCATTAAAAAAGTTCTAGGGGTCCCTGGTGGCTCACTTGGTTGGTTAAGCATCTGACTTGATTTTGGCTCAGGTCATGATCTCAGGGTCATGAGATGGAGCCCTGTGTCGGGCTCCATGCTGAGTGTGGAGCCTACTTAAGATTCTCTCCCTCTTCCCTGTCCCCTGACCCCCCCCCCCCCATGGGTACATGCTCTCTCTCTCTCTCAAAAAAAAAAAAAGTTCTAGAGATTATCATGATATAGTTAAGAGTCACCAATATAATAGTATCACTAATTTTTTTATGAAACCCAATGGATTTGTACATCATTTTAAACTACCAAGAACTATGGCCTTCTTTATTCCATGGAGCCCTCTCATGTAGATGAATTAAGTAAACTGTGGTAAACATGTTTTATTTGGATAACAAAGCATTTGGTAAAATAAAATGTCAGAACAAAGCCTATAGACTTCTAGGGATTGAAGGAGTTGGTCAGAAAGAGGTGTTTCTTTATATTTTTATTTTATTGAAACCATTCTGGAAAGGTGCCTATGATCCTGCTTCAGGGTGCTGATTCCTGTCATCTGCTGTCTTGCTAGGTGACCCAGAATGACACTGCAGTTGTTTAAAACATTAATCTGTCAGTTCTGTAGACTTTCACGGACAGCTCTTTGCTATAGTTTTTGACTCATCAGTGCGGTCTACACAGCCTTACAGTTGACATTGATTTGTTCCATTCCATCCTGACATCATGGCTTTGTTCTTTCCAGATTTGTTGGACACTTTGCTGTAGGCTTCCTCTCATTACCCTGTCACTTGTGCCACCTTCCCTTCGATTTGGCTTCACAACGTGTCTCAGTGGGAGGAAATTAACATTGCCAGGAGTTTGTGGCTATGAAATCAACTCATTCATGTGAAATGGGAATTAAAGGTGATGTGGGAAGAAAGGTCACCTAGGATTATCTGACGGCACAAATTCTTGGTGAAGGCAGAGATGGGGGACACTAGGAAGCGAAAACTCATCTCCACAGTGGAAAACTAGTCTTTCATCCTTCTTGAAAAAGGACTCCAGGCAGAGGACAGAGAAATACAGTCCTGGAAATTATTGCATCCTAGAGCCTGAAGAGAGATAACAGTGATCTTCCCTTCTCTCATTTTATATAGAGCTAGAATGATTGTGTTGGCATTGGTGCTTCTGAGAACCAGGTTTTAACACCTGGTGTGGGATATGACTATGCTTGTGGGATATGATTATGCTTGGTACAACTTACGATACTCTTGCTCAGGGCCTTCAGCAGATGGTAGGTACAAAGGCCAGGGGCATTTTAGGTTCGCTCTTACTCTGGTTTGTACTCCTTTGCTCTGAGGTTTCTAATTTCTTTTAGAAAAATGAACTGATGTCCAAGTAAAGAAGGTAAATTGAACTCTTGCGTTAATATCTGGGCAGATACTGCCAAAATGGCAATGAGACTTTTTAAAGGGAAAACTCCATCAACTTAGAGAGTGGGTAAATAAAGAACTGTATTTCACCATGTCTGAGTGGCCATCAACTCAGAATTACTTCATGTACCATTGAAGAAAGCAACAATGCCTTCTAATTAAACTACAGTGTACTATCAAATGTAAGTCATCCCAATTTAAGAGAGAGTGAACGCAGAGGCATTAAAGTGTGAAAAATCTTAGAACTGAGCAGTCTTAGAACTGATAAAATATGGTACATAGACAAAGTGCTAAATAACTTACCATATCTAAGAAAATAAGTTCTAATCAGTAGGGGAAGAAAGAAGTATAGGCTAATTTATGAGGAAAGTCTTGCAGAGGTTTGTAGGACTGGGGATATGGGCATGAAGTATAGTTATACAAACAGGAGATTGTTTGCAAATCTGTTTAAATAACAGTTGACCCCCAAATCCCTGACCTTACCATATACAGCTAGATAGACTGCTTCTCCCAACACTGGCAAAGACTAGAGGTGTATTATCCGGAGGTGATAAAATGAGAGTCTCTTAACTCAGGAGCACAAGGGAGAGCGTTAAAGTGGGTATTGAAAGTTGGGAGGGGGAGTAAGTGAAATTTTACTTACCAAATTTTGAGCCTCTCCCTTTCCCCTGCCCCAGCCTCTACCCCTACAGTTTTCAGAACAGGGGCAAGCACATGTTCAAACTCAAAGCTGGAGCTTGAGAGAGCCTTCTTTGGGAGTTCTGCATCGACACACCCTGTGATTCTCCTAGAAGAGTACAGCTAACCAGCTCTACTCACCAAGAGTCTGATCAGTAATCTGAACTTCCACTCAAATAGAAGAAGCTTGCTGGGGAACTTGATATGTTCAAAAGCCTATAACATGAAAGACAGACTCTAAAACAAACTGAAAATCATCATAAAATAGGAACTATGCAAAGAGAAGAAAACATAACATTAACATCATGGAGAGAGGGGAAAAAAGATGAGTTCACATAAAATAAATACTGGATGATAATTGAAAGGAATATTCAGAGAACAAAAAAGTAGGTCTTAGAAATTTAAAGTATAATAACATGAATGGACCAACCACTTGTTAGAGACCTATATGATTAAATTGAGGAATCTTTCCAGAAAGTAAAAGCAAAACATAAAGACATGAGAAACTGGAAGAGAAATAGATTTAAATAAGAAACCTAGGCAGCCGATGTAGATCTTAACATCTGAAAGGTTTAAAAAAAAAAAAAAAAAGCAACAAGAAAAATTTTTTAAAGAACGAGAAAAGCATGAAAAATTTTTCAATAGAATTGCGTAGAACTGAACAATGTAAGTTTCTGGATTAAAAGGTCCCACTAAAGGTTCTGAAAATGTCTAAAAATAGATGTATATCAAGACATATCACAATAGAATTTTAGAACACTAGGGGCCAAGGAAAGAGACACTTTTTCTGGGAAGAAGTGAAGGCAGGTTTCACACACAAGAAAAAATAAAAATTCAGAATGTTTCACAATTTTCAACAGCAACACCTGGAAAGCAGGAGATAATGAAGCACCAGCTCAAAACTCTAAGGGAAAATTATTTCCAACCTAGAATTCTCTACTTCTATAGCCAACCTTCAAGCTAAGTTTGAGAGTAGAATAAAAACATATCAGATATGCGAGGTCTCAGTAAACTGCCTCCCCCTCTCTCTTTCTCTCTGGAAAGACATTTTCTCCCAGAGAAGGAGATAAAGTAGGAAAATGAAGAAAGCAGCAGGTCTAGAAAGAGGGAACCCACATAAAGAAGGACAAAGAAATCCCCAGCATGGAGAAGAAGGGAGGGTCCAGGATGTAAATGGGCCAGGCTGGAGCAGGATGGAAGAGATTTCTTCACTGGATGAAATTGATATATTATTTCCTGTGTTTGATTTATTGAGAGAAGTTTGTATCAATCAAGGGAAGTTTTCGGTTGGATTCATTTTAAGTATATAGGCAGCTGAACAAATAAACAATAGTGACAAAAAAGACAAGCCATTCATTTAGAGAAAACAAAATGTATATTGATGTTTAAAAAAAGTCATGGTGGGAAGCATGTATGTTGTGATATTGTTCTACTGAACATTGAAGTTTAGCTGTATGGGGAACACGGGGGAAGATGGGAGAAGTGTCTATGCATGATGGCAGATGGGGAAATGGAACGAAATCCTCATCTTCCACTGTGGGAAATCAGTTGATGATGCCTGTAACTGAAAACTTAAGAAATAAAACTTAGAAATAAAAACTTAGAAAGTTAATGGAGATATGGATATATAAATCAGAAAAAGGAGTAAAAGTGCTTGCCTCTGAAGAAGAGAAAATTTGAAAAACAGTGCTGATTTTCAAATAAACTTGACAAATATTTTATCCATTTCAATTTGTATATGTACAGATTGATTTAAAAACAATGACAATTATTTTCCCTTATTCAACTAGAAATACAGATGGCCATTAGATTCTCTTTCTATATATAATTTTTATATTTATATATTTTATATATCTATGTATTATGTAATAAATATATATTATATGTATAATTATGTACAAAACATATAATTATATAATACATAAATATATATTTTATATGTATGTATAAAATCAGAGAGGCGCTGATTAGAAGGAAAAAAGCAAAACAAAGAAAATTTAAACAAAAGAAACATAACCTAGATAAACCTTTAACAGCTTTCAAGTAAGGATTGCACATTTTTATTACAGTTGATGAGCCTCCTGAATTCTAAGAATTAACACTATGATGGAGACATTTCATAGAACTGCTGATTTTTTTTTTTTTTTGAAGTCCTCTGGAAGTTTTCTCACATTCACTAGTAACTGTGAAATACCTTCTTTGAGAGAAATTATTCTGTGACCAACAGTTTGGCCATTTCATTCCAGGAAGCTTGATACCAGGATCTTGGGTCATTTATTCATCAACATTTATGTAGTTCCAATTGTATATCAGACATTTTGCTCACAGATAAAATGATGACTGAGGACCTAGTCCCTTCCTTCAGAAATTCACAGCCTAGGAGGAACACAGACCCTTGAAGAGATATCATAATAGAATACATAAAGTACAAGAACAAAAGTATAAGCTGATTATCATTGGATCCCAAGTAATAGCATTATACACTCTTGAGAAGTGGAGATTAGAGCAGCTGGCCATTAAAGGAAGGTAGACCTATTGCTCCTTTATAGGTTTTCTCTTCTCATCTAGGTTGATCTAACAGGCCTTTGTTGAGGCCTCATCTAGGAGAACCCTGGAGCCTTCAATACCATGGTCAAACCCTTCAAATTCCATTGCGTTTCTGCTCCTTACCCTCATACCTACCACCATTCTGTTGCATATATGAGAATGCACAGGACCACCATTTTGTGTCTGGGTAGATGCTGGTCTTCTCTAGTTTTTACCTCTACAGGAGAGGAGGTTGACAAAGAAGTTTCAATGCCTGAGCCTGTGTAGTCTACACGTAGTCCTGAGTCCATGTTCCCATTTCATGTGGCAGGTATGGTCAGTTTGAATCTTAAGTCATTGGATTCTAGCAATCAGATCTACTCTGTAGAAAATGTCTTCCATTGCCTAGAAGCTCATCCATCTCCATTCTCCACATCTGTCCAATCTCTTTTGCATCTTCTCATATTAGTAAAATTATGGCAAACCCATATTTACTGAGTTCACTATTCATTCTAAACTTTTCCACTTCCTCAAATCTAGCTTGTATAATCCCAACTAATGCTATGGCACAATGTTAAGTAAATTATTTATTGACGGAATTAATAAAACTGTATGTGTTTTCTGATTTCAGTTTTCACACTGTTAGCTAAGCCCCCTCAAGAGTCTTTATATGCTTTTATCCTTTTAAATCATTTAATAAACTACATTTAATTAAGCTGAATTAATTATTAATTTAGGCTCTTTAGGAAAAAGTTATAAAACTATATGATAATTTTTCTTATAATCCTAATGTGTTATGTGACTCAACAATGTGCTATTCTAGGAGTGAATATCCTTTAGATCTGGCTCTTAGTAAATTTTAATGAACTTTGGTATCATGTATCTGCTACTTTTATAGAACTTTACCTCTAAAACAAGATAATTTCCACATAGTGGGGAGATTTAGGTTCTCTATCACTATTTTGTTTTGTCTTCAAACTTCCCTTACCAAAAGATGTCTTCTTTAATCCACACCCTATTGTTAATTCCCATGAAATCCCAATTTCTCTGGACAGTTTCTGAATCACATTTTGGGTACAATTTTATTTAAGCATAATTGATATAAAAAACTGCCTATTTTTAATAAACACAATTTGATGAGTTTGAACATATGCATATACCCACGACATCATCACCAAAATAAAGGTAATAAACATACCCATCACCTCCAAAACTTTGGGTCCCTTTTATTTATTTATTCATTTTTTGGTGATAAGAACACCTAGTATGAGATATAACATCTTAACAAATTTTTAAGTGCACAACACTCTGTTGTTAACTACAGGCACCATGTTGTATCACTAGAACTTGTTGATACTGTGTAACTGAAACTTTATACCTGTTGAACAACTCCCGCCACTCCCTAGCTTCTGGCAACCA
The DNA here is from genome assembly GCF_011800145.1 of Mirounga leonina. Taxonomy (NCBI): domain Eukaryota; kingdom Metazoa; phylum Chordata; class Mammalia; order Carnivora; family Phocidae; genus Mirounga; species Mirounga leonina. The sequence continues at coordinate 8,864,183 of NW_023270865.1, read as the reverse complement.
CCATTCTGTTTTCTGCTTGACTCTTTCACATACCTTATATAAATGGAGTCTTGTGCTTTTTCTCCTCTGTAGCTGACCTCTTTGACTTAGTAGAATGTCTTCCAGGTCTATCCATCTTGTCGCAAATGTTGCAAATTCCTTCTTTTCCAATGGTAAATATTACTCCATTTTAAGAATCTACCATATTTTCCTTATCCAGCTGTCTGTTGTACATTTAAGTAGTTTGCATGTGTTGGCTATCGTGAATAGTGCTGCAAAAGGAGTGCCTGGGTGGCTCAGTCAGTTAAGTGTCTGACTCTTGATTTTGGCTCAGTTCATAATCTCAGGCTTGTGAGATCAAGTCCCACGTTGGGCACTGCACTGGGCGTGACACCTGCTTGGAGTTCTCTCTTTCCCTCTCCCTCTGCCTCACCCCCTCTCCTGCCTGTCCCTCCTAAAAAAAAAAAAAAAAAAAATAGTGCTGCAATGAAAATGAGTGCAGATATCTCTCTTAGATCCTGATTTTAGTTCTTTTGGATATATACCCAGGAGTGGGATTCCTAGATCATATGGTAATTCTATTTTTAATATTTTAAGGAATCTCCATACTGGTTTACAAAGGGGCTGAACCAATTTACATTCATACCAATAGCATATAGGCATCTGATTTCTCTACATCCTTGCCAATACTTGTTATCTTTTGTTTTCTTTGAGAATAGCCATTCTAACAGGGGTGAGGTGATATCTCATTATGGTTTTGATTTATATTTCCTTGATTAGTGATATTGAGCACCTTTTTATATACCTGTTGGCCATTCCTGTGTCTTATTTAGAGAAATGTCAATGCAAGTACTTTGTACCCCCCCCCTTTTTTTTTACTGAATTGTATGAGCTCCTTATGTATTTTGGAAATTAACACCTTTAAATATTTTCTCCCATTCTGTAGGTTGCCTTTTCAGTCTGTTGGCTATTTCCTCTGCCAGAAGGAAAGGAAGCTTTTTAGTTTGATGTAATCCTGCTTGTCTGTTTTTGCTTTTGTTTCCTGTACTTTTGGTTTCATCACTTTTTAGAGCCTGGTTTACATCACCACTTCTACACTGAAACTGCCCAGGAGAAGACCGTGCTAGTGGTCTTTGTTCCACCATTATTCTCCTGTTTATTTATTTACTTTGGCTTCTTTTGTTCCATCTATACTCCAAACCCAAAACCTTCAAAGATCTTTCCTCACTCTTCTTTTTTCTTTTTTTTCTTTTTTTTTTTTAGGATTTATTTATTTATTTATTTGAAAGAGAGAACACACGTGCAGTGGGGGAGGAGCAGAGGGAGAGGGAGATAGAATCTCAAGCAGACTCCACACTGAGCACAAAGCTGGCACGGGGCTCGATCTCATGACCCCGAGATCATGACTTGAGCTGAAACCAAGAGTCAGATGCCCAACCGACTGTGCCACCCAGGCACCCCTTTCTTCACTCCTCTTTCCTTAAAGTCTCTCCTTCACTGAATTAATTTAATAACACGTATTCACTTTCAACCAGTATTACAAATTTCACTAAATATATCCACATACTTTTATTTTTCCGGTTGATTTCTTGGGTACTCACTTGGCCTTATTAGCAACATTGCTCTCATGAATGCTCTTCTACCTCAAAGTCTCTAAGAAACCCAGGGAGTTATTCAATCCTGAGAGGTCTGTCATCCCTCCAAACATCAAACTGAGTTAGAACTGGAGAATGTCGTCTTTCCACCTACACCACAGTTTAAGTAGCCCCAGTGGAGTGGAAGCTCATTCATTGTTGTGATGGTGCCCTAGATGATTCTGTGGATGCTCTTAGGCCATACACGTCTCTTGAGTTTAAGAACAGTTGCAGCTCTTCTAGTTACCAATTCTGAGGTCAGTTTCCAATTTCAGGCATAAAAACCACACTAGACCCAGCTTAGGTCCTGAGAGTTCCCAACCCCAGTGATATGCTATGGCGAGATCAGCCCTCCCCAAGAGCTTTTAGGCCCTTGAGTTGGGGTAAAGTGGGAAATGACGGTAATGTGAGAAAAAACCGAAGGCATTTCAGAACCTGGTCTCTAGAGTTCAAAGAAAGAAAAGTTATTTAAATAATGAGTCTTAATATGAGTATGAATGAAATTCATAGTTTATATTGGCATCACAGGCGCTCTATGTTAATGGACTTCGGTGGCCTCTAAAACAAAAGAATTGAAAGTACAGGGAAGATTTAGTCCATCCAATATTCATTAGCTTCTTTAAAGTTACCCCTTCTCTATGCCCAGATCTCTTAAACAACATCCTTTATCTCATTCTCTTTGCTGCTTTTGAAGGAAGAATTTCTTTTTTGGCCGAGGCTAAGACTTTCATCTTAATTAACATTTTTGTAAAGTAGGGAAAAATAACCCAACAGAACCTAGGAAACAGCAGTGTTATGACACAAGGCAATGCGTGTAAAGCGCTTAGCTCCGTGCAGACACATATGTTTAACGGATATTTATTGAGCACCTACTATGTGCCAGGACTGCTCTAGACACTAGCTACATTGGCAAGACAGCAGCAAAAATTTCTGCCTTATATATGGTCCTAGAAATTAAGCACTCAATAGTAAGTACTCAATAAAAAATTGTTTCCAATTTTATGTTTTGTGTTGTTATATTAATAAAACACAGGATTTTAGATGAAGAGAAACTTCCTTGCTCCTTGAGGACCTTGACATTTACTATGTATTCCATAGCAAAGCACAGGGGAAAATTCACTTAATTACTTTCTTGGTTCATATACACGATGACAAAGTAAACATTTATTGAATGGACATTTTAAAAAGCCAACATATTGATAACCATTTCCTTAATAGAGAAAATGTCAGTTCAGTTAAAAAGTCATCATGTAAATAAAACAAACAAGTCACCCAAAGGTAGTCGTTTGTTTTTAATCCTATAATAGTGAACAACATTGAAGATAACATGTAAAAACCTATGTATTTGCCTGGTTAGTAGTTCATTTAATATGAGTTTTTAAATATGGCAGAAAATACACCTTTGCACATCAAACACAGAGGAAAATTGTGAATTCTTAAAAATCTTCCAGATTTCAGCTAAAATAGAGTAACAGAGCCTGACAATACCCTCCCATCTGAAACAACAACACCTACAGACAATATGAAACACAGCTTTCAAGACTCTGAACTTTAAGCAGTGAAGAAAGGTAGTTCCTAAGAGATACAAAGCAAATAAGGTGGGCCTACAATTTCCCCAGCTACAACAGTGTGGAAAAGGGGACCCGCAGAGTCCAAGGGACTCCCTGCACTGGGGAGACAGCACTGACAGTCCAGGGACGTAAGAGGGACTAGAATTTGTGGGGCAAAATAGAAGAAGGGTGATCACTGCTCAGAAGGAGAACCCTCGAGATCTACAGAGGATCCACTTGTGCTATTCAGTTGAGACCTGAGCAGCCTGTGTCTGTAAGGGAAAGAACCATTTGAAAGGATGGGAGGAAATAGTACCAACCAGGGGCCAGAAATATGTGCCCACACCTACCAGCCAAACTGGGAAACCCCATAGTCCACTGGACATTGAGTACTTACAAAGGATCCACCTGGGTAACGTAGAATAATTAGCCCTGGACTAAATGCTGCTCTGCCTCCCCAAACAAATCTGAAATGCAAGACTCAAGCATATCAAATTGCATCCAAGCAACTGTGCCCCAGAACAGAACTTAAGATATCTATAGGAATATGAAGATACCCAGAGGACAAATAAGGTAAAATTCAAAATGTTTTATGTTCAACCAAAGATCACCATACATGAGGAGGAGCAGAAACAAGGCCTGTCTGAGGGGAAAAATCAATCAGTTGAAACTGACCCAGATGCTAATAACATTAGCTAATCAGAACATTAAAACAGTTTTTATATGTGTATTCCCCGTGTTCATAAAGTTGGAGACATGGAAGATATAAAAGAGACCCAGGTGAAACTTCTAGAGATGTTTGATTCATCAGTGTCTGAGATAAAAATATACTCAACAGGATTAATTAGGTGGATTAGACATTGCAGAGAAGATTGATTAACTCGACACCAATGGACATTATTTAGAATGAAACACAGAGTGAGAAAAAAAGAACCTTAAAAATGGGAAAAGAATCCATGAGCTGTGGGGCTATTCCAAGTGGCCTAATAATATATGTAATTGTAGTCACTGAAGGAGGGGAGTTAGTGGGGAAAGGGGAAACAATTTGAGCAATTAATGACTAACAGCTTTCCAGATTTGTAGGAAACTAAATCCACAGATCCAGGAAACCCAGTGAACCCCAAGCGTAAGAAACGTGAGGAAAACTATAGCAAGGAACGTTATAATCAAGTTGTTCAGCACCTTAAATCTTAAAAGGAGGCAGAGAAAAAAAGACACTCTAGAGACAAATACGTGAATACCATAGTTTTTTGTCAGAAACAGTACAAACGAGAAGACAAAATGTCTTTCAAAAATGAGGGCAAAAGAGTGTTATTAGGCATGTAAAGCTGACAGAATTCATCACCAAAAGAAACATTAGGAAGTCTCTCAGGCAGAAGAATGATGCCAGATGGAAATACAGATCTACACAAAGTGATGAGGAGCACTGGAAATTGTGACTGTGTTTGGAAGACAGCTTGCATGAGAAAATGTCTCCTGTCACCTCCCTCCATAACTCTGATGTGGAGGAAACATGCAGTGTGGCCACAGCCTTATTTGGGCACCCCCAAGGGCAGTGTCTGTCCCAACAGAAGCTTAAGGTTTGTAAATCATGACCCAGATTGTGCACTGTCTCACCGTATTGGACTACTTAAAACAGGCGCATATATGTGACTAATTAAAATACTTTTAGGTACTACACATAATGAATTTCCATCTACCTATGAGGAATGCTATATGATCTTTAAACATTATGTTTTTAAGGTGATACCAATCCAAAAGTATAGCTTGGTTTTCTGTTATGACAGATTTGAGATAAAATATATTATAAAGCCTGGAAATGAAAATCTTCTAAAACTTGCATATTTTTTGTGGAAAGGAACTGCCCCCAAAAAAGCAGAACTTGCTGGGAGAAGAAACAGAGGTTAGGTGCACAACATGCATTCTGGTAGAGGTCTTGGTATTTGTTCCTTACAAATAATCTTTGCTGTCCTTCAGAATATGTAAGAATAAAGATGTGAGCTCCCACAACAACATGCTTCCTTAGTTTTTTTAAAGATTTTATTTATTTGCCAGAGAGAAAGAGAAAGCGCACAAGCAGGGGGAGCGGCAGGCAGAGGGAGAAACAGGCTCCCCGCTGAGCAAGGAGCCCAATGCTGGACTCGATCCTAGGACCTGGGATCATGACCTGAGCCAAAGGCAGACGCTTAACCGACTGAGCCACCCAGGCACCCCTCCTTAGTTTTAGAACTTTACAGGAAAAAGTTGAGCTCTCATTTGTAACATGTTTCTTTTTAAAAATATTTTATTTTGTGAGAGAGAGAGAGAGTGAGCAAGACAGAGAGAGAGCACAAGTCGGGGGAGGAGCAGAGAGAGAAGGAGAAGCTAACTCCTGGATGAGCAGAGAGCTTGAAGCTGGACTCCATCCTGGGTCTCCAGGATCATGACCTGAGCTAAAGGCAGGTGTTTAACTGACTGATCCACCCTGGCTCCCCTTGTAAAGTGTTTCTTACTTAGTTCCTCAAAATAATGTGAACAGAAAAGAAGTCTGCTCTTGTGGAAGAGAACAAGGGAAATTTTAATATATGTGGAGGACACACCAGGTCCTACTTTTGAAAGGTATCACCCAAGAGTGTCCTAGGGTAGCAAATAAACTCATCTTTCCTGAGAAGACAAATCTCTGCAATGTTGGGCGTTTTCATTCACCCACACTGACCTGTTCTTTCAGTATTTTCCAGCATTTTTGTTTTCCCATACCCCAAACATAACTGTACAGATCATTTGTTTTTTTAAAGAAATCAAGTGTAATTTGATTACATTGTAAAAACTTCTTCTGACATTTTTAGTTAAAATACAGGCTTTGCTATAATTACGTTTATTAAAAAACTTAAGTGCATGGGAAAATAAAACAGAAAGATTAAAATGTGGTACAAAAGTCCTATAATTGGAACAGCTAAGATACTTGACATACTGATTGAATTATTTTTCATTAAAGTTGATTCTTTAACAGTGGATTTCAGGCAGATTTGTAGAAGCATTCTTCATTGGTTTAATTGGTTTGGTTTTTTTTTTTTAAGGCGATACAGCAAATATCTCAAAGGATATTCACTTAGTAATTAGGCTATAAAGGATCAGTATCATTCCCGTTCTGCTGGAATTTAAAGGCTACAGAAGTATAAGTTTAAGCGTTACTTCTTGTCAGTCTACAATATGTAATAAGTAATGTTAGGCTCGAATTAGTAGAGAGAGGCAGCTAGAAGGCCAATAGGGAATAAACACAGTACTCCACATGATAAAAAAAAAACTGTTTCTTATAATGTTTTACTGAATGGTACAATTTTAATGGCAGGGGAATTTAATATCCGTTGGGCGCTGGCCATCTGCCAAACAATAGCCAAGGCTAATTTTTCATGGTCAGTGTCCCATTGAGTCCTCACCCCGACTTTAGGAAATAAGTATTGTCAACCCATTTTACATATGATGAAGTTGATATTTAGAAAGATTAAATAACTTACACAGGCCCTGCATCCAGCAGGCCCCAGGACTATGGTACATACTCAGGTCTGTCTGAACTGCAAATCCTTCTTTGATTTCACGACATCCCCTGCTTCTCAAATTTGACATCTTGGCACATCGCATTTTTTTCCCCTTGACCATCGCGTGTCATTTTGATGTAAATTCCACTTTGCAAATAGATGATAGAATTAATCTTTTTGGTGGCTTTCTTTCAGGAATTACAGTTTGAGAGACTGACCCGAGAGCTGGAGGCAGAACGCCAGATCGTCGCCAGCCAACTGGAGCGATGCAAGCTTGGATCAGAGACGGGCAGCATGAGCAGCATCAGGTACCGGGCATGCTGCCTCCTTACACTTCTGTGCTTGGAGCTGCCAGGGAAAGTAAATCGTGGTGTTTATCTTCTCCTTACAAACCTGGCAGTGCATTTGGAACATTCATTGAGACGTTGGAAGGGAATTGTAACCAATCTGATTTAAGATGTTCAAAAGGTGTCCAAAATGGCCTGGTTTGTACTTGAAACTCTTCTTAACAAAATTAACACCTGCCCCGAATGCAAATTATGCATAATTTTACACAAAGGAAGGCTTTGCATTGAGTCAACTCATGGAAATCAGGAGATGCCATATCAAAGCTGCTTCTCTGCTTTGGTTCTTTATTTCTAAATGAGCCAGAGTTGCAGGTTCCTGAAATGAAAGAGAGAACATTTAGATGTCACCTGTCTTGTTTGCTAACGTACGATGCTGAGTTACAAAATGGCACCGCAGATAACCCACCACGCATGCCATCCTCCTGTGTAAAAATATTTCGAATTCAGAGATAGAATAATTATTCAATTAGGGGTTGGTTTGAGGTTCTGAAATGTTTAAAAACAAAACATAATCACTTGACCACAAAATAAATTATCGACCCTAGGACCATGTTTTCATGTTTAAAAATGTGTGTGTGTATGTGTGTGTGTGAATATGAGTATGTGATGTGTATGTGTGAAAGAAACAAAGTTACACAAGACAACTTCCATTTCTCAGTAATGCATTGTATCTTCCTGTTATCTTGTTCTACAGTGTGTTTCTGAGATTCTGCTTCTTTAGGGAGGTGTCTTAGTTAAAGAAACAGTTGCTGTGTCAAGTCAACTCCAGCATTACAGTGACTTAATACAATAGCTGTTTGTGTCTCATTCATTCAACAGATAGAGGCAGTGGATGGTCGTCAGGGGGCGGCTTCTCTGCTTTCCCTCCTACGGTTATTAAGGACCCAGCTTCTCTCTTAAGAGCTGTGCCATCCCTGATGACCTCATTGTCAACTGCGTTGTCAATTGCACAGTCTGTTGGTGAAAACTGGTCACATGGCCTCTTGTAGATAGAAGTCAGGCGGGGATTCCTCCTCCTGGAGTCTACAGCCACCTGCTGTGACAAAAGAATTAAAACGTCCTTGTACCTATTGCTCTAAAATCTTTTATCATTGTAAGAGTACATCTGTAGTCAGAATGTTTCCTATTCCAGTCACTTGCCATCAGTCTTTTAACATTGTTCTTTTTTTTTTTTCTTTAGCAATGGTAAATCTACATGGATATCATTGTACTCTTGTTAGGCTAGCTTACTTGGATGGAATATCACTTTCTATTGCAAAACATTATTTTGGACCTGTGGAAGCATATCCACCTCTGCATCCAAATACCTAGGTTATAAGTAGCTGCAAATAGGTACATTGTGATTCCTCAAACAGACTTGCCAAACACCCAAATTAACCAAAGCAGAAAGGACAAAAAAAAAAAAGTGAATTGTGTTTACATGAAATTGTTTTCAGAAGGTTGACTAGTTGAAGATGGTGAGACTAAGAAGATGGTGAGACTAAGGCAAGGAGAAAAATAAGGTTTAGAAATGTGTATTTGATTCAGTACATGTGGGGTACATATTTGAAGAGCTTTTTTTTTTCCTTCTTCACATTTTTATTTAAATTCTAGTCAGTTAACATATAGTGGAATACTGGTTTCAGGAGTAGAATTTAGTGATTCATTACTTACATATAACACCTAGTGCTCATCACAAGTGCCCTCCTTTATTATATGTTGGCTAATTGAACATAATTTTTTTTGAAGAAAAAGTATTAAGAATTTATAATAACAAAATTAAAACCACATTTTGGAAGAAAAACAGTATGCAAATTGGGTCTTGAATTCTTCTGTACTCCAAGGCACAGATTATACATCTTTTTTTTTTCCCCATCTGATTCTTTTTTTTATTTGAAGAGCTTTTGGTTAAAGGTGGGTTTTTTTCCTACTTCCTGAGAAGCTAAGACTGTCATGTTCCTAGGTCCATACACACCACTGAATTGGACATCTGTTTTGCCTTGAAAACCCACTGATTCACTGTTTATCAGATTACCTTTTCAGTTCATATTTCTACTTCGCTGTGTGATATTTTTGCGTACTATACATCTTTTATTTCATTTCATCCCCTCCCCAGCCCCTGGTAGGCACAGGTCTAGGGGACCATGTTGTATCCTGTGCCTCAATTCCCAACTTCTGAGTGGATCAGAAACAGATAATCTGATTCACCCAGTGACCAACCTGTAAGAAACTGGTCTTACTCTTGAGAACGTGAAGAAAGTGTCCTAAAATCGGTGACATCTGATGGTAGGCGGTAGGGTATGGTGACTGTGTGGGTTATGTGCCAGCGGAGGGATCTGTGGTGACAGAAAGTAGTCCGACAGAGAGACCATATTGTTCCTGAAGGGCAAACAAGCCTGCTCACTTACCATTAGGCCTGGCTGCATTTCAGAGGTTGTTATCTATGAGACTACCTTTTCAATTCTTAAAAACTTTCCTCCTCCCTCATTTGATTTGATTGAATTGATTTCTTTTCTTAGGTCCGAAGTATCTTGAATGGAACACATGTTGAACTACTGAAGTAGACAGAAAAATTATCCCCTGACAACTTTTGATTCTTTATACTATATCCTGTATCCCTGGCTCTCAGCCCGTGATACACAATCAATAATCCTGTGTAAAGGGCGCCTGGGTGGCTCAGTTGGTTAAGCGACTGCCTTCGGCTCAGGTCATGATCCTGGAGTCCCAGGATCGAGTCCCGCATCGGGCTCCCTGCTCGGCAGGGAGTCTGCTTCTCCCTCTCCCATTCCCCATTTGTGTTCCCTCTCTCTCTATGTCTTTCTCTGTCAAATAAATAAATAAAATCTTTAAAAAATAAAAAAATAAATAAATAAAATAATCCTGTGTAAAAAAATGTACTAAATGATAGTGTTAAGTGCAGATGATACTACCTAATTATTTCTCTTTGCTATATAGCTATATAATGTCAGTTTTCATTAAGCCTGATTATTTTGTATATTGGAAATCTCTAATGTATGAATCTGCACTTGAATAATACGAGCAATTTACTGATAATTCACTGGAGGAAAGTCTAATACATAGCTTCCACTGTTCCTTTTTTTATCATAACCTAGTTGTTTTCTCGGGTTCAGAAATGCTCCTTTGGAAATTCAAGTCTTTATTAAGCAGGATAGACTAACCTAGTTAGCACATCAAAAAGAATATTTTTAAAAATTTTAAAAATAGAATATAAACAATTTTTTGAAAAAGGAGAACAGGTAAAGAAGTCTTTGATAATGTAGATGTTGTTTCCTACTTAGGGATACTAGGGAGGGGTAAGAGAGCTTCTTAGAGGAAATAAAACAAAATCAAGTATCTTTCAGACTTTTTATGTAAGTGGTAAAAATGACTAGTAAATAGAGTTTGGTGTTTCCCTGCCTTTTATTGATGATAGGAAATTCTCCATCTGATTCCTAAGACCTTCTTCCTGGTTGTCACATTGACAGTTGAAACTCTTTGAAAAACTATTAGTATGCATTTGTAATAGTCAACATTATAATAGTCAATCAAAGGACACATGTGAGGACACTGAGAAGTTGGAGAAGGGGATGCTGGAGCTATCTGTCGTTGTATCTCATCAGCTCCTGCATCCTTTCAGCCATGGCATAAGTAGCTGCAAATAGGAACATGGTGATCTCTCCAACTCTTCACAGACTTTGCTAAACATCCACATGGGTACTGAAGCTTCCAGAATTCAGATCAATGAGCTGTTAAGTGTTGCTATTCTTCTACAGAGGAATTATTGGTGCTTTTTACTGCAACTCTAGATCCACCATGTACCTTATATCCTTCCTATCTTGGTTTTCCTCACTGTTTCCAGCCCAGTCCTTTCCAAGCTGTTGGAACCTGCTCCCTTCCCACTAGAAAGTTTGGTTCCATCCTTTCTCCCTGATTCCTCAGACCAGCCAGACCTGAGTCAGGTACATTACTTATACAGATGACCTTTACTTAGGGTCATGATCAGATTCCCCTTGCTAGTAGCTCACTCTCAACCCCCTGGCCAGCTGTGATTACTTGGCTCATGCCCGTCCCTCAGTTCTCGGCCCGTCCATGAACTTGGTCTGGCAGCCCTATGAGCCATCCATTCCCTATGAGGCTGGGGCACATGCATTGCTCTTCTCAGTCCCATGGTCTGAGGACTTGCATATGCCTATGCCCTTGCCATATTCTCCACAGACTCTAGTAACAACATTCTAGCTCATCCTTCTGCCTGCATTCTGCCCAAATCTGTTCCCCATGTGGTGTGTGATTGAGCTGCGTAATACATAGACCAGAACCATGTCCTTGAAGGACTCTTTCCCACTTCCATAAACACACCACTGTTTCCCATCTCAGGGCTCTGACCATGTGATCCCTTCTATCTAGATTGTCTGCCTTCTTTCACTTGGTCACCTCCTCCTATGGATGCAGTTACTCGGCCAGGGCTCCCATCCTTCTGAATGTCTTCTTGATCAGTCCAAATTGGACCAGGTGTCCCCTGCTTGGGGGTCATTAGAACTTAAAAAAGCATTGGGGATGAGACTCTATTGACACTTCTAGGAGTTTCCCTGCCACGGAATGTTTAACCTTCACTCAAAGAATGTGTGGGGATTTTCTTGAGTGTTACTGAAAATTTAAAGACATCAAAATAGATGACTAATCATATTCCTGATTCCGATGGGGAGTAGGGACCCAATGGGAGAGATCTTGAGCTCAAATCACAATTGGACCTATCTTACAGATTCTTCTTAAAAGAAACCTGACTCTTGGAAACCATGATGATGATGATAATGATGATGATGATGATGATGATGATTTATAACAATGGTCTAGAGCTCAGAAATAAAGGAAGTCAAAAATCCAAAGCTAGAGAGATTTGACATGTAAGAAATTCTCCATTACTGGTTTTAAAGATGGAGGAGCTCTGTGACTAGCAATGCACATGGCTTCTAGCTGCTAAGAATGATCCCAGCAAGAAGAAGAGGATCTCAGTGCTATAACCAAAAGGAGTCGAATTCAGCTCATAGCCTGAATGAACTTGAAGCAGATTATTCCCTAGAACCTCAACAAAGGAAACTAGCCAACAGAAACTCAGATGATAACCTTATATGACCCTGAACAGAGAGCCCAACCATGCCACACACCTGAATTTTACAAAACTTACAAAACTGTTAGTTAAAAAAAGGACATTGTTTTAAACTGCTCAGTTGGGGATAATCAGTTATGAGTAATAGAAAAATGTATACAATGCTTTTCAATTGGTTGTGCTAGATATATATTACAATAAGCTGAACTATGAATGTTTTTAGAAAAAACGAATCTTATTTTGTTAACATCAATATTTCATTCAAAAGTTTAATGTGTATAGCCCATTTTATTTTGTATGCATGTGTGTATGCATTTGGATTCACATGTCAAAATAATCTGGGCTTTGATTCTAAGAAGTAGAGGTGTTTGAATGTGGAATTATTTACTGTGGCATAGGACTACCAAATAAAGGAATCATCTTTAGCCTCACCATTTTTATAATATAGATACCCAAGACTCTGATTAGAGTTATATATATTTAAAAAGACAAAACATAATATATATAAAAATTGCTTGCTGCATATAAGAAGATGCTCTTTCTTCCCCGCAGATGAACTTTTGAATTTCTTGCAAACAAGTTTTCACGAAAGCCTGCCATTTTTTGGAGAGTAGATGCAAAAGGAATTAATGTTGTACATGTTACCAAAGGTCATTCTCTTTATTAACTAAAATTCTGTGAGCTGAAATGCCAACAATTCTATAAACGGAGTCTAAAAATCTTGTCCACACTTACAAAGAAGTCAGGCTTATTTTAGAGAAAATGCTGATTTCTGATTAAATTAGTTAGAGGTGAAGAAACATCAGTCAAGTAGTCACATACTTTTTGTCAGAATGAAATATATTTATTTAAAAGCATGATCACTGAACTTTCTTAAGGAAATAAATCACATACAAATATAATTATGAGTAAAACATGTGCATTTTTTCACTATCATGCAGGATATGATATTTAAACAAGTAGTTACATTTATTGTTTTAAGATAAAGAAGGAATAAATTTGCCAAAGTATTTCATTTTGGAAATCACATAGCTTAAATAATTAAATAATTACTTTAAAATGTTTTACAAGTGAATTTTTTTATTATGTAGATATTTCTACACATACACACATTCCCAAATGAAGTCATTTAGCCCAAGGTAAAAATCACTCAAAGCCATAGAATTCTAGATTCTTACTGCTGGTGAATACATGTTTCCCGGGGTGGGGGGAGGGGGGATAATAATATTGAATCAGTTTTAATTGTTTATTTTTAGAATTTTATTTTTTCATTAAATACCATTATTATTAGTTTCCAGACTAGGAAATAAGCATTTCTCACATGGCTGAAGTACAACTCCTCCAGTAAAGCCTAGCGATTTATTTGAACATGGCATTTAATTTATTGAGTTGGTAATCAGAATTAATATTGCAGTGATATTTTCTAATTTTTTTAGAATGTCTTCTTCATATAAAAAAAAAAAAAGACAAATTCAGGGACTATAGACATATTTTTGAGGTTTTTCTTTTTCATTGCTGATTTCTTAAAAAAAATAAAAGTGTTTCTCTGTTTCCTTCCAAACAAAATTCCAGAGCAGAAATCTACCTCGAAAATGCTCCCAATTTTCTCAAGTCCCTTTGTGAACCCTTGTTCTTTTCTTAATCCCTGTACTACCATCTTTCCTCTTACCTATTTTTTCCCCATTTTCCTAGCTTTTCCTTTTAATGCTAACATTATTCCTTTAGGATTTCCTATTATAGTCTCTTTTTTTCCTACATAAATTAAAAAGAATATTCTAGACTACTTTCTGGGCCTTCAAGAATCACCTCCATGCAGTACCATCACATTTCTGCTCACGTCTCTACTCCAGAAAGAGTGGGAACACTTATAGTTGTTGCTGGTTTAAAGAGGCAGCTCTCTGAGCCTTTCCCATCTTGCCTAAAGTCCAAGTCCACTGTGCTGAACCACTTCTAGATAGTACTCTAGTGTCCTGTGAATTCCTGATCCTTTAAGACAATTTACAACGTGGATTAAAGCTGCTACCTCCTCCTCGCCTGCACTGAGACTTTGCTGAGCCTTCTCAGCCACTAGAAGTAGAAGTAGGTGCTGTACTAGCCTCTAAGTAATTCCTGAAGGGCAGGGACTAGGAGGATATGCCAAAGTCTTGGCCAGCATGTGATAACTGGTCAGTCAATACTGAATGTAGAAATGAATGAGTGGATATGTTGTATTTCTCTTACTGTTCTTATTATCATTGCTCTTGTTTTGGAAAAAGCACCAGTCTTATTAATCTATTATAAGGATTTCTATTTATATATACTCCAGAATATATACATATATATCACATATCAAATGGTTTATATTATCCTGACCCCACCAGATCAGAATATCACAGAATATCACATTTCAATATTCATTCTAGTTAGTTTTCACATTAAAACAGTACTCCGTATTCTAGAGCCCCGTTGGTTTGATGTATGCTAGGCATGGTGTTAGGGTTGATTTAGTCTCATCCTTTTACTCTGATCTCAGGAAGATGATGGTAACAGTGATAACTTTATTAATATTAATGGTAGTATTTGTTGAGCAATTTTTATAGACCAGGCATGGAAATGATTTATGTAGATCATGCTATTTACTTTGAGTTAACTGTATGAGGTAAGTCTTATTATGTCATTTTGTAGATAACAACACTGAGATTCAGAGAGGGAAATTCGCTTTCCCAACATCCAAGTTAGGGCCAGGCACTGACTTTTAAACCCAGGTATCTTTACTCCCCAAGTACACATGTTAATACACCTTGCTGTTACTCAGTCTTAAATTACATTGTAAATTACATATGTTATAAATAACTATCTAAATGTCTCCAGTCCATTTTCATGCTAGGGATACAAACGTTTTGGATGGATTTTGTGCTCATTTTTTCTCTATCCCCACTCCCACCCCAGTGATTACAGCTATTTTGAATTCCTTCATCTGAAATATATTTCTGAGATTCATTCTTACAGAAATGAGGTGTAAAGAGTGTTCATCGCATATGTTATTATTGCTTTTAATTATATCCAGACTGTTCAGCATTCTCTTGCAAATTGCCAGTGGACAAATTATACTAATATTTATGTTTATAAAATGCCAGTTATATAGTCTTAGTCTTTTAGGCTGCTCTAGCAGAATACCATAGATTGAATAGCTTATAAACAACATAAATTTATTTCTCATGCTTCTGGAGCTGGGAAATCCAAGGTCAAGGGCACTAGCAAATTTGGTATCTGAATAGGACTTGCCTCTTGGTTCACAGGCAGCTTTCTTTGTGCTATGTCCTCATTTGGCGTAAGGGGCAGGGGAGCTCTCTGAGGTCTCCTTTAGAAAGGCAGAAATTCTATTCATGAAAGCTCCACCCTCATAACCTAATCACATCCCAGAGGCCCCACCTCCAAATACCATCACGGAGAGGATTGTAACATGAAATTGGGAGGGACACAAACATTCAGTCTATAGCACATATTAAACACGGTTTTCTAGATTTCTGTAGGATAGCAAATAGCTATCCTGAGGATTTGACGTAGGTCCTAAAAACGGTTCAGTACATAATATTTATAATTATTTATTATATTTCTTACAGCAACTACCATATTTAACACTTTCTAATCAGTTTTGAAGCCTGACTTCTTTCCAAAATGATGTACTGAAAAACTAATATTAACTTTACACCTAAAAACAATATACCAGGAGTGCCTGGGTGGCTCAGTTGGTTAAGCATCTGGCTTTGGATTAGGTCATGATCCTGGGGTCCTGGGGTCCTGGGGTCCTGGGGTTGGGCTCCCTGCTCAGTGGGGACTCTGCTTCTGCCTCTCTCTCTGCCCTTCCCCCCACCCATGCTCTCTCTCTCCCTCTCAAATAAATAAAATCTTTTAAAAAAATAAAACAAAAGCAATATACCAAATTTTATTTAGAGGCTTTGCACTGTAAAAAATGTTTTGGGAAAACTAACTAATTTTAAAATTTAAAATTCTGATTGGTATAGAACTGAAAATCTTTATAAATTTAGTCTAGAATATTCTTTGTATTTTCTGTCATCCTTAGCATTTTTTTAACTCATGGATCTGAAAGGTGCAATTGGTAGTTTCATAGGTGAGAGCTATATTTCATCACTGTGTTTTTAGATATTGCCTGGGTTTGCTAATTTCCCTGAATTTCACTTTTTAAAAAATCTATAGTAGTGGGGCTAATGCTTTTCTGTAATTTGGGGAAGGTTAAATGAGACATGTAAGTAAAGCACACATCACCTCGCACATCGTCACTAGCAAATCCTATATATTTTTCCCTCTTGATGAATAAACACATAATCTTTTTGTTGAGTCTCTTTCCTAATTTTTCTACCAAAGCTAATAGAATGGTTCCTCTCAGGATGGGCTAAAGCGACGTGTCAGGGTAGCACCACATTTGTCTCCTTCATTTTATAGACTAGACAGCCACACAGAGATTGACATGATGGAGTGGAAGACACGTTTCACATGGCACACCTTACTATATCTCTCTTTTGTAAAATGAAGAGCACTAATGCAGTGGTAACACGTGTGACAGGAAATGTTCGGTAAGTTAAGATCTAGAAGCCAGTGGCTCTTTGAATGGATAATTTTCAGACCGGGAGCAGCAAGAGATGAATGCATTGACCAAAATATGCAAGCTCATTACTTTCTCTGGTTGTGTAAATACGATGAGAAGTAGAAGTGCCCATTGACGAAGGCATTGCTGGGTCCTTCTGCCTTTGCTCAGATGCTGAGTGTTCAAAAGCTTTTACCAACTTTTTTTTGTTTATATTTGTTCATGCTCTTTTCAGAGGATTGGCAACCAGGGATATTTCACGGGGCAAAATAACAATGAGCGTTCGATTCACTTAAGAAGAAAGAAGTTCCATGGTCATCACTGGGATGGCAGCAGCTCACTGCACACCATGAACATTGTATGTCCAAATTATTAGGATGGAAAGGCAGTGAGGAGATAGCAGGAAAAATGTTGTAGTGTGTGTTTGAGGAGAGCAATGGTCTTGGCACCAACACATTCAAGAGTTGCCTTGGGGCAAGTCGTTTGGGCTTTCTGGACCTCTGTTTCCTCACCTGTAAAATAGAAACATTGAGTTTTTCCCTCCTCTTCGCTCCTTTGCTCTTCATCCCATGGGCACCTTTCACTGTGGGCAGTGAGTCACATCGGACCAATTTAAGATGGTAACATTATGTGAACTTGAATAACTGATCTTGTTAAGAAATGAGGATAGCAAGATGTTGCCAGATAGATTTGGTGATTCAGAGGAAGGCAGATAGATGTCTGTATATTCGTGTAAATAGTTTTTTCATTATAAGACTCTCCAGTTAGGCCAAAGCATGGATTTTATATTTGGCAAATCACAGTCTAAAAGAAATTTGTACGTTTATAATGTATAAACTGCCTCAGATGCTCTCAGTGTTTTCTAGTTTGGCTAAAATCTAGGGTGAAGCGAGGGAACTAGAACAGAGTGTCTCACACTGAGAGGTCATGAGGAGTGGGCCTTCTAAGAAATAATCATTGGTTCCATAAAAAAAAAAAAAAAAAAAAAAAGCTTATGGGGTAATTCTAAGGGCCCAACAGGTTAGTAGGCGCTCCTTGTGCTTCAAATATGAATATGACAAAGCTCCTGGCTTCCAGGGGTTTACTCTCAAATACAGAGAGTGGCATAAAAGCAGGTGAAACATGGTAAGATATGTTGGTGCTATGAAGAGAACAGGAGGTGGCAGTGGGGATAATTTTACAGTGTAGGAAGGATGGGAAACATTGGCTGGAAATAAGATGGGATAAAGGCACTGCTCAGAGATAAAGTACAAAGTCAGAAGGACAAGGGTGTGAACTTGGAATCCGTGTGGTTGGAATAGGGAACCCATGGCATAGACGGGTGTTGGATGAGGGTTGCAGAGTGACATGACCATTCTCTGCGTGGTCATATAGGTCAGGATAGCGACTTTGGGTTTGTTGAGTTGTCACTAGAACATGAAAGACAGCTTTGTCCAAGGAAGTGATGGCATACTCTCTGGTTCTACCAGCTGCGTGGAGAATGGGTTGAAGCCTGTGGAGGCTGGGACAGCAGCACGAGTTAGAGATGACGTGTCCAGGAGAGAAGTCACAAAACGTAGTCCAAGGTCACGAGCATGTATAGCGATGTCAGAGTTGGGAGGCTCTGCAGACTCATTTGTGTCAAAGGAGACAGAATAGAATTGTGAAATTATTATTTTTTTTTTTAAGTGTAAACATTTGGTAGGCTAAACCAACGCTGAGCTTAGCTTCTATTGCAAGCATTGCCCATTTTCAACAAGGAATCTTTGATTTTTTTATTTCATGGAACGTGAATGTATTCTAATTCCCCTTTATCCAGGAGACACTATCATAGAATTTTAAATTTAAGGGATTGCTGTGTTAGCAGCGGGCAGCAAAGATGTTGCCTATTTGTTGACAGAAAAGCTGCATTCATAAGCTCGTCTTCTCAAACATCTGTGGAGTTAGTACCTCAAGAGCTGAGGAAGTTTAAAAATTGTCACACATTGTTGCTTGGTCTTATGCCCTTATTTGAGAATGTAACTCTCAGCAAGATTTTATTGAAAAGATCTGTCTAAGGAATTGACTGCCATCTTTACTCAAAATTTAGCAATTAACCTTTTCTCTCTAATGTGTGAATGATGGGATCCACCTGTTGAGACCCTGTCATTTTGACACTCTTCATTTAAGATAGAGTTTCATTCTGTCTTTTGAAACTCATGTGTTCCTGTCATTTAATAAATGCCCAACAAACACTGAAGCTCTCATTTAAGCGTGGCATAGGGTTGGTGGTTCATGCCATGGAGTTTGGAACCAGTAAGTGTTGGATTTGGATCTCAGCTCTGCATATTGCGACCCATGTGACATTGGGAAATGTCCTCTAGATGCTCCATTTATCTATATGTAAATTGGGGAGAATAATACTTAGAATCTTGTATTTCAAGATAGTGGCATATATGGGTATAATGAAATATATGATATATACAGTTGGAGAATATGTGGTATTTTATGTGCATGACTTAAAGAATGCCACAATTTCTCTCATAGAAATTGACCAGTAGTTGATGGAGACTCTTCTCATCTCTTCTTTTATTACCTCTCTCACTATCCCAGAGAGAAACACTTGACTGAATTTTGTGTTTATTCATTCCCTTGGATTTCTTTATATTTTCCCATGTGTATGCATCCAGATATGCAAAATATTATTTAGCTTGCTTGTTTTTGATTCTTCCATAAGTATATTACGTGTTTTTTGCAACTTGCCTTTTTTCACTCAACTGTTGTTCAGATTTATCCATGTTGATATGGGTGCTTGTGATTTATACACTGTTTTCACTGATACCTCCTAATTCATCATATGAATATGCCATAATTCATTTATCCTTTCTCTTGAGGAGAACATTTGTAGAGTTTGCGGGGTTTGCTTTTAGAAACATATGGCTTGGTACATAATTATATGGACTCCTAGTGTAAGGATGCAAGTGTTTCTCCTGGGCATGCACAAAGAGCTGTGGGTGACTTGTAGGATTTGAACATCTTCAGATTCCTCTGTAGTGCCGAAGAGCTTTGAGAAGCTGTGCCAAAGTACATTCCCATCAGCAACAAATGCTCCATTGCTCTATTTACTCAGCAAAACTTGCTATTTCCATGTTTTTCTTTGTCCTGTTGTCGCAGATCTGGTGGGTTTGAAGTTTGCATCTTCCTGACTTCTTCACTATAGAACTTTTTACACATTTATTAGCTATTCATGTTTATTCTCCCATTAAATGTATATCCATGTCTTTTGCACATTATCCTAATGGTGGTTTTCCTTTGTCTTAGTTATTTTAATTCTCAATATATTCAGAAATTAATCTTGTGTTACTTGAATGTGTTACAACCAAGTTCTCCCGCATTGTGTTTTTTCACTTCCTTCTGGTGTCCTCTGGTGAACAGAAGGGCTTTTACTTAGTGTTGTTAGGTTGATCACTGTGTTTTAGGACTCATGCTTTTTGGAATCTTGTTTAAGGAATCTTACCTGCTAAAACAACATTAAAATAATTTCCTGTGTTTTATTTTAATAATTATAAAATTATACCTTTTCACATTAAAGCCTTTAATTCCTTTGTAGCTGATTCTTTTTGACATAACAGAAGGTAGAAATTTGATTTTCTTTTTTTCCATGTAAATAACTGATTGTCTCAATACCAGCTATTGAATAGAATGTCATTTGCCCCGTAACTTACTGTGTCATCTCTATCATGTGCCAAATCTTCACATATATATGGTCTACTTCTGGGAAGTTGGGGGAGAATTACAGCTTTATTATTTTGAGTCTTCCTGTCCGTGAACTTGATGTCAGTCCATTTTATTTACCACCTTTCGATGATGTTTATGCATGTCTTCTTAAAGGCCTCGCACTCTTCTTTATTTCATTCATTCTTAGGCTCTTTAGAGTTTTTGTCGCTCTTGGAAACATTATCTTTTTTTATAGGGTGCATCTGCTAAGAGTTTCTTTTTTATATGGATGTGCAATTGATTTTTATATACTGATCGAATACTGAGAAAACTCAATAAAGTCTTTTAACTACTTCTGTAATTTGTTGTAGATTCCTTGAGGGTTTTTATATGAGTAATCTTTGACAATTACTATATTCTGTCTTCTTTTAAAATCTTCTTTCACTTTGTTTTGTTTTCTTTTTGTACTGGTAAGAAGTGGGGGAGAGTAGGCAGCCTTTTTCATTTAATGGGATTCCTCTAATCTCTATCACAATAAGAACTGCTGCAGGGCTTTTTAAAATAACAACTTTATTGAGATATAATCCATATACCACTCAATTCACTCATTTGAAGTGTAAGATTTCATGGCTTTAGGATATTTATAGTCTTGCAACCATTGCCACAATCAGTTTTTGAATGTTTTCATCAGCCCCCAAAGCTCCCCAGCTTTACATATTTACCTTTTCTGGACATGCCATATAAATAGAATCATGCAATATGAAATCTTTTATGATTGGTGCTTTTAGTTAGCATAATACTGTCAAAGTTCCCCCATGCTGTACCATGTATCAGTACTTCATTTTTTTTATTGCCCAAGAAGAGTCAATTGTATGGATATAACACACTTTATTTATTCATTAATCAGTTGTTGGACATTTAGATCGCTTCGTATTTGGTGGGAATATTATGAATGGTGCTGCTATGAACATTCATGTTCAAGTTTTTAGGTGCACATATGTTTTTTTAAATTTCTCTTGGGTATATAGCTATGAATGAAATTGCTGTGTTCTTCTGTGTTTAATGTAGTTTTTCGTAATAGACTCATTTTATCTATCAAAGGTCATTCCTTTTAATTACTAATTTACTAAGTGTTTCATTGTAAAGAACTATTAAATTTTAACTATTACAGTTACCAATACTGCTTTCCTTTTTGTTGCTGAGTATTATCCCTTTGTATGAATATGTCACCATTGTGTATTCATTCACCTGTTGCTGGACATTTGGATTGTTTACAGTTTTTGCTATTTACAAATGAAGCTGCTATGAACAATTCTTATATACAAGTCTTTGTATGACATATACTTTCTTTTCATTTGGGTAAATA
Source organism: Mirounga leonina (assembly GCF_011800145.1). Classification (NCBI taxonomy): domain Eukaryota; kingdom Metazoa; phylum Chordata; class Mammalia; order Carnivora; family Phocidae; genus Mirounga; species Mirounga leonina. The sequence continues at coordinate 8,842,449 of NW_023270865.1, read as the reverse complement.
CATGTGGAACGGTTGGGTCCTAGAGCAGTTGTATATTTTACTTTTCAAGAGAATGCCGAACTATTTCCAAAGTAGTTGTACCATTTCTGATTCTATCAACGTATGAGAGTTCTAGTAGTCTATTCTAATATGCTAATTTAAGCTATATGATCACTTCTATAAGTTCAGTTTGTTCTTACTCAAATTTGTCTTGGACTATTGGATGATCTCTTCTAAGTTCTAATTTCAAAGTCCCCTTTATATCTTTAAATGTATTAAACATGCCTGTTTAATTATATTCTGAATCTGACAATTCCATTATCTTCGTTCTTTGTGAATTGTATTCTGCTTAGTGTTTCCAATGAATCTGGCTGATGGGGACTTATTTTCTCTTGAGTTTGAGACTTCTGATTGTGGATTTATGTTCCTGGCAGCTCTAGAGTGGGAGTTATTTAAAGTCAGAGGTTAAAGTGTGGTCTTCTGAGGAAGGTGTGTCATTTCCTCTGCCAAGTGTGGGAACCCTTATTGACTTAAGACCACCTCAAACCAAATTATCGCCCAAGTTTGGAGAGAGCAGCATACATAATAAAAACATGGCATTAAACACTCATGAGTAAGGCTGCTTCTGTTTCGTAATGCTCACAGTTCTCCTTTATGTTTAGGTTGAACTGATCAAGCATGTGCGCCATACTTGTTTTGATTGCTTCATTCCAACCTATGGCTTCAAATGGAATTTGTTGACATCATCCATCATTTTATCAGCGAATGAGTAAAACACAACAAAATAAAACAAAGCAAGATGGGACGATAACAAATCCTCGAACTCTTTAGTTATTACAAACATGAATTGTACAAGTAACAGAGAGCTGGATTTTAGTTATAGGTATTCCGTTAAAAGAAATACCTTCTGCCCTAAACCCCACTGGACTGCTCTGTCTTCTTTACATCAGAGGATGCTTATATATGTGGAGAGCACTTACCTTGAGTAGAAAGCACATCTCATCACCTTTCTCATCAACTCCTTTATATTTCAACATAAAGAAGCATTTTTACAAGACTGGAATGTGTACAGACTTAATCTACATTCAGAATGAAAAGAGGACCCTGCCCATTTGGTGCTGTCCCTGAATAGTTTTCAAAGTCATCAAAAGTTGATTCCACTTACTCACAGTACCTGCTTGTAGCCCCAGAGCACAGAGGAGGTATATGCATTTTTATCGAGTTCTGCAGGTGCCAGACCATTACCTATCTTGCTTATCCTGAATTTTGATGTGAAAATCCAATGTTCATAAATGAGAGTGCTGGAATTCAGAAATGAAGCACAGGGAGGTTCTGTGCCCCACCCCAAATGTTCGGTCTCTCTTTCCCATTGAGGTTGGTTTTTCAGGATCCACATAAATCGGAGGGAGGATGATGCTTTCTTATATTCCTATAGATAAGGCTTTGGGTGATATTCTAGAAGAGGTGTGGGGTTTTGATTCATAGACATTCAAAGAGTAAAAATGAAAGGCATGTCTTTTGTAAGTTTATTGATAAATTACCTGAGGGAAGGGTTGTATAGCGACTTTTTCGTTTCTTTTGAAAGTATAATTATAAAAACTTGACTGGATTATATGCCTTCTTAAGTTTATTATTAAATACATAACCATTTCACTACCTTCCCATTATTTGAAGAAGCTAATGCATGCAAAAGCATGTTTAAACAGTGAGGCACGATGTAAATGAAAGTCATTATGGATAGCAATAAAACATTTTGTGTGGTCGGCAGCTGTATGTCACCAACTTATGTTGGCAGCCGTAACAATCAAAGACAGGAGACTGGGTCCTCTTGGGTTTCCTCATAAGCAGCCTCTGACAGCTCAAGCTCTCGGCTGATGGAGCCGTTGAAGCTACAGCATGAATTCTTTAACAGAGGGGCAAAAATGATTTTCTGTTGGGGAGGGCCAAAAAAGGGTAGATTTTACAGTGGCTTATTTTCAGCCAAAGGCCACAAAACAGAAACAGTGATATGGTATATCTGTGGTCCTAAAATTGCAGTGGGTGGGTTGGAGGGATAGTTGGTTAGAAAGGTCTAAAAAGACTTCTTAGAGTGTTGATAATGAAAAAAAAAAGGACAGATATGGTTCATGAGGATCTAGAGATTTGTCTCATACAAAACTCAGCTGCTGGGGCCTGATACGCATTTGGGTTCATGTACCCTGAGAAATGTTTACTGTAGTCGAATCATAGAATCGGTTGAGTGTAGGCAGCATATCCAAACGTTCCCTCATCCAAGGTGGGAGAACCATTTCCTCCCCCTATTTCTAGCTCTTTCTGGAAAAGTGTAAACATGTTTGTAATTCTCTAAGGCTAGAAGCTTAGCTACACTTTTTCCCTGGTCCCTAAACTCTAGTCATGAAGTTTCAGTCGCTAAGTTTAATTTGGCAAATGTGTCCTATTCCTTGATATCCTTTCATGGTGGTGGCCAAGATTTGAGGGAATAAAAGAAACAGGAATTGTGATACTTTCCTGATTAGGCGTGACAACCTTGGGAAAGAACTTCTACTTTGAATAACTTTTCTTTACGGTTATTTACCATTAGCCCAGATGACTGCAAATTATAGTTAAGTGTGGCCCAGGAGTATTTTATGTTAGCAGTTCTCAGGCCTGGCTGTGCTATTAGAATCACCTGGGAAGCTTTTAAAAACACTGATGCCGGGGCCCCAACCTCAGGGAGTCTGATTTCATTGGTCTGGGAAGGAGCCTAGGGATCCATAGATTTGGAGGTACCCCAGCTGAATCCACGTGCAGCCGGTGCCATGGGCCCCTGCTCTTGTTCTAAAGCAGCTTCACCCTTTCGTTGATGACATCACTGCTGTGCGCATTGGCTTCAGATCAGACCAGCAGCTTCTTGTTTTGTGATAGAGCTCTCGGTATCCCCATAAAAGGGCTAGACCCTGGGTCTGCAAGAAACTCTTTGCAGCATTTGTCATTTTGAAATAATAGCAATAATAATAATAATAGTAACTTGTATCCATTCAACCCTTGCCTGTTCTGAGCACGTACTGTTAACTTATCTCATTCTCATACCAAACTGTGAGTCAAGTATTAGGTATTATTATTTCCATTTGCAGGTAGGGGTAAACCAGTAGGAAAGAATTACATTGGGATTTGAACATGGGCATTATGACCGCAGGTCTGGATCATAATCGTTTTCTTCTCTTCTGAGATTCTCAGTGACTCTTGTTAATAATTATAAAGCACTTACTTACAAGGAGCAAGGGGATCTGTAAGGTACAAAGCTGAAGGGGAAGGGGTGCGGCCCTAAGGAGGACCTACGCTCTACAGCCTGATGGTGAGGTACGAGTCCTAAAGAGCTATGCTGGCGACTTAAAAGTGTCCTGAAGAGGGACTTTGGCCGAGGGAGAAATTTCTTGTAGCTAAAGTGAGTGGCAGCACTGCAGACATGGAAAGCAGTTCATTGTAAAGTGGAGCCATGTTATATAGGGAGAAGATTTGGAGCAATATTAGGTCGAACATATGAAATTGCTATTAACCAGCCACTTGACCTGCAGCCATAACAATTTCACACAGTTTGGTCTATGAGAGAATGAGCTCGGTTGAGAGACTAGCAAGTCCCAGTGCCAGGAATGTCCCTGCAGACATTGATGCAATAGGACTGGCCGGAGAAGGGCTGTGAATTCCACCGGCCATTGGCATCATCCACGGCTTGCTGATTTTTTCAGCATTACAGGGAGGCCATTCTTACAACTGAATGCCTTGTTTGTCTAGACCGTGAGTCTATACTGACGGTCCCCCAGACAGCAACAGCACAGAGTGACTCACATATCACCAAGCTACTTGTAAAGGACAAGTAAAAGAGGTGGTCAGAAGAGGATGGAGACAGTGCTTCCTTAGGGCTGCTTGCCTGCCGCTGCCAGGAGTGTGGGAAGGACTTACAGAACTGGACCAGTTAAGGCAGAACACGGGCTTGGCCTCTTTCCCAAGGCAGCGGTGACCAGGAAGGGGTAGGGACTCAAGCGTGGGTGCACTCTACAGTCAGCCAGAGTAACGTCCAAGTCAAAGAACAGCCTTCACAGGTCCACAATGTTTGACGAATCTTGCATCTCACGTCTGCCCTGGTGCGCACCTGGAGAGCAGGAACCCTAACATTCCCATCTTCGAATCCCCCCACAACCTGAGCAGAGGACACCAAGGGACACTGGACTCTTGGGAGTTGAACTGACCTGAAGTATACATCTGCAATGAAGCCTGCATCCAGGAAGCAACAATTAATGTTAATAACAATAATTTTAATTAATCTTTTTTTAAAGATTTTATTTATTTATTTGACACAGAGAGACACAGCGAGAGAGGGAACACAAGCAGGGGGAGGGGGAGAGGGAGAAGCAGGCTTCCCGCTAAGCAGGGAGCCCAACGCGGGGCTCGATCCCAGGACCCTGGGATCATGACCTGAGCCGAAGGCAGATGCTTAATGACTGAGCCACCCATGCGCCCCCTTTTTTTAAGATTTAATTTTAAATCTTAATAATAACTTTGGCGCTTAAAAAAACGATGTGTACATGCTACACATCACTCCTATAAGAATTATTTCTGACTTTTGGATTCCATTTAGCTGACATTATAGACAGCCAGGTGAAAACCCGATTAGCCTCCTGGAAAACTATTGAGGATTATTTCTGAGAGCTTTGTCATTAAAGATAACATCCTGTGAATTTTTGGAGAGCTCTACAAAACAGAATGCACAGGCCTAAGTGTTCCCAGCCACACTGATTAGGAAAGACTTTTCACAAAAAGTAACTAACAAGACACCAAGAAATAGATTACTTACATTTCTCTTCATTAAGTGTCTATATCTCAAGTAGAATGGCACAGAGTAAAGATAGAATATATAGAATAATGTTGCTCAACTGCCACGTGACTGGTTTTCTTCACATCCAGAAAGTGTTAGGAAAATAGCAGAAGCAGCACCATTAATAGCAGTGATTAATCTTTGAAATTAAGATCAGGGAAAAAATTATTATAATAAATCTCTTTGCCCTGTTTATACAGCATTCCTTCCTTTGATATGCTAAGAATACTAATAAGGCTAGTGGCCTTTGGTTAAATGAGCCAACTATTAAGTTGATAAAAGTGTTGGAAGGAGTTTAAGTTGGATGAGCATTGCTTGTCCATGGCAAATTATTACACAATAAGCATAATTTGTATGCTTTGCTGAGTGCCCTGCAAAGATCCAGGGCATTTTTATTCCTTTCCCTGTTAGATTAAAATCCTGACTTCTAAGGGATTCTAATATAATTGGAGACAATTCTACTGCTTGCTGAGCTCAAAAAGCAGTAGAATTAGTGGTCAGTCATCTAATCCCAGGGAAGGAATGGGTTTCTGGACCTGCTGCTAATTTGCTACTTGGAATAAACCAGAACAAGAATGGGTAATCTACTCCAAAATGGTTCTCATGCAGGAAGAGTTTCTTTGGATTCAGTCCAAATGGTAGGTGGGCTCTTGAGTTGCTTTAGAACATTCTAGGAATATAACGGATGAATATAGAGAATCTTAAATTGGCGATTAATGAGCTCAATAGTAGCACTTCTTATCTGACACTCTATAATATTATTTTCCAGGAGAATGTAATGAAGAAATATTTTTTAAAGCTTATGAATATGTATTTTAAAGTTTGCTTTTTCTTTATTTTTATGTAGGATGTTTTATGTTGGAAGATACGCTTTCCATAATCCTGTTTACTAAAGCTAATACCATGCTTTAAGTATATATCCCACCCTTGTTCTTGCTCTTGGGAAAAGTACCTCCTTCTGAATCCCCCCCTTGTAAGGGAGTGTCCATTCCCCTAACCTAAGTGTAAATATTATCACTTGGTCATTACTTTCCTTTTTCCATGTCATAACAGAATAGAAAGGAAATAACATTTTTAGGGTAGCTATTTACTCTGTAGGATGCTAATGCCCAACTCAAAAGAATCATATAATATCCGAGAACCAATAGATTTTCAACACTATGAGTTGTACAATGTATATAAGTTCTATTCAACCCATAATGTTTTCTGATTAAAATAAAATTTTTAGTGCCAATATTTGCTCTTAATTTTATATAGAGTTACACCAAAAAGGATAATTTCAGCATTATTTTTTAGATACTTAATCTAAGGACAAATTTTGTTTTATAATGCCTAAGTATCATAAAGATCATGAACTAACATTACAGATAATTGGGTCATCCCAAAGTAGTGCTTTATAGCTTTTAACCAGCCTTTCCTTCACTACCTCAAATTAATTAATGCCTAAAACAAAGCCAGAAAACCATTGGAAATTCGTATCATTTAAAAGGGCCAATGATTTCTTTTGCCTTTATCCCAGTGGTTTGCAATCTTGAGACTGCAGCAGAATGACCTGGAGAGCTGATTAAAGACTGATAGCCCCTCCCACCCTTCTGTTTCTGATTCAGTGGATGTCAGATCAGGTCCAAGAATCCATATTTCTAAGTTCCCAGATGATGCCAATACTGTGGGTCTGGGAGCCACAGTTTGAGAAACACTCCTTTTTTTCCCCAAGAGATTTTATTTATTTGACAGAGAGACAGCGAGAGCAGGAACACAAGCAGGGGGAGTGGGAGAGGGAGAAGCAGGCTTCTTGCGGAGCAGGGAGCCCTTGTGGAGCTCCATCCCAGGACCCTGGGATCACGACCTGAGCCGAAGGCAGACGCTTAACGACTGAGCCAGCCAGGCGCCCCGAGAACCACTCCTTTAAATTATTAAATATGTTTTGAAATAATAAGGGCTGATATTTATTATAAGAGTGCATACTATGTATCAAGGGCTCTTGAAGAATTTTACATACAGGATTGCATTTCATTCTTACAGCAAGACCATCCGAAAGGTTCTGTGTTAGCCCCATTTTACATAACGATGGAGAAATGGAAGGTCGCAGAGTGCAGGATGCTTTCCTAAGTTACCTAACCAGTAAGTAGCAGACCTGGCATTTGAACCCAGGAATGGAGGTCCAGAGCTCATTGCTTATAATACCTGGAGAAAAATGTATTTGTAAGTCAACCCTTTTATGTATTTTACTAATTGTGTAATTTTCTCACTCCACATTTTTCATATGTCACCAATTACATTTTTCTGAGATGTGTCAAGCATGGAAATATCATTTTTATAGTAGTCTCTGAGATTACAGACACAGTAATGCTTTTCGTTTTCTTTCAATCTATGAATACTCAAGGAATAAACAAGGAAAAAAGCTGCTTCTCACAAGATTACACATGTAGAAAATGCTCATTTATAATGCAGAATAAAGAAAGCAGGGCAAGAAATTTCACACTCAGCATGATGCTACCTATAGGGAAAAATATGTATAGGAAACAAACAAATTTGAGAAGAAAACATACCATAATGCTGACATACACACTCAAGAGTGTTATACAATATTCGGGGCACTTGGAAGCACATTTTATACCATATTGTGGGCTGGTTCTTGGACAAGACAGTATAGTTTAGTGAATCATTTTATTAGAATTCCTTTTGCATTTTAAATTAGTGCAAATTAATTAATGTTCCATAAGAAGTAAATGTAGTTGTTAATAATAATAATAATAATTATTATTATTATTTGATTCAATAACAAAAGAACAGAGAGAACCGGGTGTCACAGAAGTCTTTGAGGAAAAGCTAGCTTATGAGTTTCTTACAATATTTAGCTCACAAGCAGGTCCCCATACTTCAATTCATTTTATTCTGATAATGACCTTCTAAAGAGGGAGGTATCACTCCCATTTTTGCACAGGGAGCCTGAGACTCAGATTTTAAATCGATGTTGTTAGAACCCCTGGCAGAGAACCAGCCCTGGGATCTCTGCCTCCTATCCTGTGAGATACACTGTTACCTAAATCTCTAAGCGAATGGGACTCAAGTACCTCCCCAAAACTGGGGAAACTGTGGATGTCCACAGTTACATGCAAAAGTCTTGGGATTTTCAATTTTTCCAAAGATGTTCAATACTCATCGAATTAGTTAAGGAAGATGAAATGGTTTGCAAACTGGAAACAACGGGCAAGTGGATGGAAAGAAAGGCTGTTTTTGCATTCCTGCCATTTGAGAAAAGAGGGTGGCTGTTGATTGGGAGCACGGTGCGAAGGGAGAGGATCCTGTAAAATTCTCTGCTGTGCGGAAAGCAGCATGCTGTGGATGCATTTATTCTTGCTAATGGTATGAGTCCTGGGGTTCTCCATAATGATGTGCAAACCTCCCCGCCCTACAGTCCAGATTGCTAAACGCTTACTTCTCAAATGGAAGTGCCAGGCCCAGGAATATCATTCCTTGGAAGCTTGTTAGATCCATAGAGTTTCAAATCTGGGGCAATTTGAACACACAGCAGAGTTTGAGAGAAGCTACCATTGATAATACTAATGTCTCCATGAAGCCAATGTAGTAGAGCTGCCTTGGGTGAGGGTGTTGATGTTGGAAGGTGAGGCCTTTGCTCAGTAGAGTTCATGGCCACCAGGGAGAGGGGAGTTGTGCTGGGTGTCAGGGTTTAATTGGGACTGTGCTTCTCTGCCTCCTGGCTCCAGCTGGACTTCTGTGGTGTGATCAAGGCCAAAGAGTGCTCACCACCTTAGGTTCCACTGGCTTTTGCACACGATTCCCGATGGATCTGCTGGGAAAACGTGTTTTCCCTGGGGCAGCTTTGGACTACGGAGTCCTACCCCAGGCGGGAAGGAGTCATCAAGGCCAAGTCCCACTGGGACCTACCCTGAGTGTGATTTATTTTATAAGGCCATTAACTGATGACTCAGAAATAAGAGCACACCCTATCATGTGTTTCCTATTAGATGTGTATCCATGTAGGCATTAAAAGTCTTAAATTTGATGCAAAAATTATTGTAAATTCAATATTTTTAGAAAAGATACTTGGTGACCTCTTATGCATGTGAACATGAGCTCTTCTTGACTCCTCTTAGCTCTTTGTGAACTTGGATTTCCGCCATTTCTCTTCTCAGCCCCCTGGGGCTGCCACTTCTTGTAAACACTAGTGGCTGGTGTTAAAAGTTTCTACTAATTGCCTTATCATTTCATAAAGAGGCATTAATTGCTAGCATAATTTCCTCTTTTCTTCCGAATTGCATACTCCTTTTATGCAAAATGACTACTTCAAATGCTTTTCCATCCCCCTTCCATTTTTTTCTTATCAGTGGAGAAAAAAGCAAACCTTGGGTGGTTGGAGGAAATCTTTTGCTTCAGCATCAGACTCTTTCATGATAACCTAAAAATTTATTTTGTGAAATATTGCTTGAAGTTTATTTCTTGAGCTAGATATCCATTTTCCTCAAGCCCCTTCTTGATTTTTTTTTTGCTATTGTGAGACTCTAGAAATTATTTGAAATGATAGAATGAAATATTTTTATACACGTTTACTTTTCTTCCCTTTAATTTAACCAATTTCATAACATTTTTTAAATTGTTCTGTTCTCTGTGGACTACTCACCTCAACTCATATATGCACATAGAACACACATGACGTGCCACATACCACACACACAAACACACACACACACACACCCCACCACACCACACCACACCACACCACACCAGTAATCTCCATAGACTCTACAGAGCAAGGACTATGTCTGTGTTATTCGTGTATTTTCAGTACCTGGCAAGGTGGATTCTCTAGTAGTTGCTTAGTAGCTTAATGAAAGTTTGGTTTATAGTTCAAAGGTCTTTAAATTCTTTTGGTTAAAAGAGTCTTTTGGGGCGCCTGGGTGGTTCAGTTGGTTAAGCGACTGCCTTCAGCTCAGGTCATGATCCTGGAGTCCCGGGATCGAGTCCCGCATCGGGCTTCCTGCTCAGCTGGGAGTCTGTTTCTCCCTCTGACCCTCCCCCTTCTCATGCTCTATCTCATTCTCTCTCTCAAATAAATAAATAAAATCTTAAAAAAATAAATAAATAAAAATAAAAGTTTTAAAATTTTGAAATTGGAATTGTCTTGAATGCTATCTCAAAAACAGTTGGAGATTAAAAATCTTGTTTTTCTAATAAATGCTAATCTTTCAGGTTGGGCTCCCTGGGAGGCTGACTCCAGTATGAAGAGTAACGTGCAAGAGGCATACTGGCGGGTGCTGTTGGGATCAGCACTGCAGAAGGGAAGGGAAGGAAAGGGAAAGGGAAAGGAGGGAAAAAGGACTGGGCAGAGGGAGAAGTGAGCTGTGATACAGTCACAACAAAGGCCCCCATCAGCTAGAGGGGAGCTGTAAGGCTTACTTGGGGAAAGAGGGCTGAGCACTGTATCCCCATGTTCAACCAGTCAGGGAATGCTGACTGCTCCAGGAAAGGGGCTGGTCTACAACTGAGCCACTCCACTGGGGGGGGCAACGGTAGAGGGCTGTCTGGCAGCTGCATTCCCAATGGTTGGGGGAATAGAATAGGTCCTTCCTGAGGGGCATCTGGGCAGAGCATCACAGCACCCACTACAGTTAGTTATGTTTTACTGTAATGTCACTGGACTTTATTTAGTAGACAAGCCAAATCGGTGACCAAAATCACCCTTAAATGATATTAATTGTAGTCTTTGGTGAAAACAGCAGAATATAAATTTCGATGTGTAGTATGTCAAATGTGTAAAATAGTCATAGAAGAAAAGACTGGAAAAGCATGTCTCAAAATGATAAATGTTGGGGTGCCTGGCTGGCTCAGTTGGTAGGGCATGCAACTCTTGATCTCAAAGTCATGAGTTTGAGCCCCATGTTGGGTGTAGAGATTACTTTAAAAAAATTGTTAAACAAAATGATGACTGTTGTCTTTGCTTGGTTTTTATTTTATTCCTTATTAGCCTGATCCCACTGGATTATACACTTTTTGTAAATGTAGAATGTACCATTCCAACAAGGCACCAATGTTTTCCATCCTTTCTCCTCCCACTGCTGGAGTTAGCCAGTAATGATGGTTATGTCTGCAGGATGTTATTTTCATTGTTTGCAGGAGAGAAAGCCATGCGTTTTATTGTCTGTAGACTAATTTATTTTAAAAGTACTTCAGTATAAGCAGGGTGCTGATTGTGTGTGTTTGCAAGTTAACTTAATTTTTCACCCTAGGTTTGGGAAATTAGCAGTTGAGAACCCCAATCAGGAGTGCCTAATCTAGGAACGGTCACTGGGCCCTCTGAATATGGGTACCAAGGCCTGTACTAATGGGTTTTGCCAGTGGGAAAGGGGGTGCTGGAGACATGTAGTCATGGATGAGATGAGCAAGGTCAGGATACACCACTACCCTTTTGTGACTGGGATGCCAGATTCTGGAAAATCGTTCACTGTAGAACTTGGAATGCAATGTCTCAAGGCTTGAGGTCTGAAGCCCCGTGGGTCCCACACCTCCCCAGCTCCTGATGATTAGGTCTCTTGGGCTCATTTGGACAATGGCCATTCCTGCCACAGGGGTGCGCCTGTGTCTGTCTTGCGATGAATCTCTCTCTCCCGGGAAGTGCTGGCCCCTGGGCCTGAAAGCAAAAAAGGGGCGCTCCCCCAAGCCACAAACACAGGCTATGTGTGACTTTTGTGTCTGCTGGGCAATTGATGCTTGAATATGAGGCCAAATTGGGTCTCGAACTGGATTACGTTAAACCACGTGATGTGTGTATGGACAGGATTATTGATCTCCTACCCATTTCTAAACATCTGAGGAGACTGATATTTATCAAAAGAATCTATCAGTCTTCCAATCGGTTTATTCGGTATGTATTTAGATATTATGAGCCATTCTGGAATTCCTATTTCACATTTCCTTCCAAGCTAGAATTGTATCCACTGCTTTGATAAAGAAAACTTTGTGGTGGGCACTTAGGAAGTTAAAACTAAAAGAACTATTGTATTCTAGGAGCATCTAGGATGCCCATTTAGTAGAAACATTTTGGTGCCTGAAACTAAGCTCACTACAGGGTGCAGTGTAGCTTAAAGTATAACTTTAAAAAGGAGAATTATAGCAGATAGTATGTAATTTTCAAGATAAATTACTATTTCTAAATAATATAGGAATGATGGCATTATCAGAACAAAAGGATTTTAATAATTATGTTCTAGATACCTAAGTGCATATTGTTCTGAGTAATTTTAAAGACAAGATCTTTCAAATCCACGATTTTGGATTGTCTGAAAATACCATTAATCTCTTTACAACCCTTTTTTATGAAAATATTTCTAAATCTATTTGAAATTTTGCTCTGAATAAAGCTTAAGCTATCTGCATAATCTTGGGTTAACTCAGAAGTCTCCATTCATATTCATGGTTTTGCTAAAGATCTAGTAAATCCATTGCATGCTTAGTATTTAGGAGACTACAAAACCAGCTTCCAAACTAAGCTTTATTTGATTATGCTCCCATGAGGATATTGCTTTTTATTGAATCATTTTTTCTCTGTAAGTTTCTCTTGAGCACCAAGGCAGAGTTAAAAATAGATCACAGTTGGCTGGAATTATGTAGAACCATAGTGTGTATTTCTTATTTATGAACTATAGAAGAATTTCTCTTCTTTTTTTATCTCCTTTTTTTGAATATCTACAAATGAAATGCACTTCATTGAAAGAAGGCTTTGGCTTTTACAGAGCATTTGATTTTTTAACAGAAATTAGATAGTCAGTTTACTAGCACTCTCAAACATAACAATATCTCCTTTAAAAAAAAAACCTGTTTTTACACCCCTAATAGAACATTCAGGCTAAGCATCATTCCCTCATTTGGCGGTGTGTACGTAATTAACATTCCCACTTTCACTTGGAAAGGCCTAAGAATGGAAATGAATGGAAACAAGTCAAGCCTCGATTTCCATCTGCTTTGGGACAGGGCAAGGCAACCCTTACTTCTCCAGATCTCACACAGCCAGTGCCTGCAAATATGGCCAGGCATCCTTATTTTCTGCATTGCCATTTACTGCAAGCACCCCTCTGCCCAGATTAGCACTGTGCGAGCCCGGGGTTTCTCTTCTCAAATATTTTCATGACTCTTCTGATTCAGCATAGATCTGCTGCCTCCCTCCTGTCCGAGGATCAGAAACCCAGTCGTGTCCCCGGAAGCCAAAGACATAAACTGCCAAACCGAGACAGCTCTGTTTGGTTCTAGTGATGTCGTTTTGGAATGTAGGTGAGGTTTGGTGGGGTAAGGTTCAGAGCCAACGGGCCAAGAAAGAATTCTTGAGATGTCTTTGGTGCAAAATGGTGGTTTTATTAAAGCACAGGGACAGGACCTGTGGGCAGAAAGAGCTGCTTCCCCAGGGTAGTGAGGAGCAATTGATTATATATGGGGTTGGGGGAGGTTAAGGAAAAAAGGAGAGGTGTCCAAAAGGACTTTCATAAGGAAGACCCTCACAATCCTAGAGGCCTTGCTATTATCAAGCTAAGGTTGTTTTTCCCTCTAGCAAAACACTGACATTAAGACAGTTGGAGGGGCGCCTGGGTGGCTCAGTCGTTAGGCATCTGCCTTCGGCTCAGGTCTGGGATCGAGCCCCGCATCAGGCTCCCTGCTCAAAGGAAGTCTGCTTCTCCCTCTCCATTCCTCCTGCTTGTGTTCCCTCTCTCGCTGTGTCTCTCTGTGTCAAATAAATAAATAAAATCTTAAAAAAAAAAAAAAGACAGTTGGAAGTTTCCTGGAGGAATGTCACACATGTCCCACCCAGGAGTTGGGGGGATGGGGAGGTTGCAGGGTGCCAGCCTTCTGCTCCCTCAACACTAGCAGCCTCCGAGGCCACCTCACTGCTGATGGTAAGAAGCATCCTCATGTCCCCACCAATCTCAGGGCAGCTCAGGATTAATACAGAGCAATGCCTGCCACACCTGTGTGTCATCTCCTATTGGGCAGGTATGTCCACGCTCACTTCCTGTGTGGTCCTGGTTGAGACCGTACCCCAGATTGCAGGTGGAAATGGCCATGTTGCCTGATGCAGGCTCAGGATGAGTTGGCAGGGTTTGGCATCAGTGTATCACTGGACATTTGGGATAGAGGTCTGTGGGGACCCTGGCCCTTCTCAGAAGTCCCTATCACCAGCCATAGATACTTCACCTCCTTTTTTGGTGGTTTCTGAGGGCCCATGATCCCCACTGTAGTCTGACTGTCCCACTCCCTCCAATATATTTCAATTACTTTCACTTTCTAAAATCTCCAAACATGAAGGACTAACTCCTGAATATATTTAATCAGAAATTGCATTTTTAAAATGAACTATTGCGAATAACAACCCTGCATATCATGGTTCGCTGTGTTTCACTTGATGAACCCAAAGTAAGTATACAGGTGAAAAGCTGGCAAATCACTCTTTGAGACGTGGAGAATAATCCGCATGTTCCAGAAAGCCTCTGTGCATACAGCCCAAGGCAGGCTTGGCTTGAATTTACTGTGATGCCTCCTTGATGGATGATGTTGTCATTTGACACCGAGTACAATTGCAGGAGTAACAATACCTTCATTCTTTCTGAGCCCTGGATGAGATGCCTGGGCTTGGAGACCAATTGTGAAAATGATAGTGATTGATAAGTCCCCTGGGAGCTATTACATGTGCCTTTCTTTATATGTATGCCCATACTGAGTGTTGTTTTTTTTTAACTGAATCTGTTAATATTGCTGCATTATGATATTATTCTAGTTTATTTACTTTTTAGAGAAATCTGTTTACATCTATTTAGAAAAATGCATCTTGGTTTCCAAGTCATAAATGGTTGCAGCTATCTACATGAACTGTAGGGCACCTGTTAGGAAGACATTCATAATGCAAATGTTGATTGTGCATTTCTGTGTCCACTGTTCCCCTAAGTGCCTAGGGAAATACAAAGCATAAGATCACCCTCTCTTCTTTAAGAGAATGCAGTGCAATTTAGAAGACAAGCTTTTATGAAATGTGAAATATAGTGACATGATAACCTAGAAGAGTGTCATCCGGTGACAAAGTTCTTGGCAAGAAACTGTAACGAATGGAACAAATTAATATGTCCCACAGATGCATACTGGAATGTTGTAGAAGGACATGTTGGTGGAATGGCCCCTGAGTCCATCTGTGCTTCTATTGACCTTAAGTGAAACACGCAAGAAGTAAGAAAGGTGATCTTTAGAACCTGGAGATTTAGGGAATTCGCTGCAGTAAGACAAGTTCGGAGATACTTGGAGGTCAGCGGGAAGGAGGGTAAGAGCCAAGGGCAGGAGCCAAGGACATACTTGCAGGCATCCTTTCCAAGTTCTGGTCGAGGCTGGGCAGGTGCACCAGTGTGAGTGGTAGTCGGCCACCCGGGCCTTGTGTGAGTCTCTCGGTCCCTCCCACAGCTGGCACTGATGACAGACCTGGGGCAGCTGGGTGAGTCCTGCACGTTCGTGGCTAAGAACGTGGCCTCTGGCACCAGATTGCCTGAGCTCCAGGCCAAGCTCTGCCCTCTACAAACTCAATGACTGGAGCATAACATTTCTACATCTTGGCACCTTAGTTTTCTTCTTTCTTTTATTTTACTGTGGAAAAATATACATAACATAAAACTTGCCATCTTAAACATGCTGATGAAACAATTCAGCTTCATTAAGTACATTCATGGTGTTGTGCAACCGTCACCCTTGTCCATTTCTAGAATATTCTCATCTTATAAAACTGAATCTCTGTGCCCATTAGATAACAATTCCTCATTCCCCTCTCCCTCAGCCCTTAGTAATCTCTATTCTACCTTCAATCTCTATGAATTTGACTCTTCTAGGTACCTCATGTAAATGGAATCATATAATACCTGTGCTTCTGTGACTGACTTATTTCACTTAGCATGATATCTTCAAGGTTCATCCATGGTTGTAGCATATATCAGAATATCATTCCTTTTTCAGGCTGAATAATATTGTATTCCATGGAGAGACCATATTTTGTTCCTCTGTCCACCTGTTGATGGATGTTTAGGTTGTTTACACCTCTTGGCTATTGTGAATAATGTCACTGTGAACAAGGGTGTATAAGTATCAGTTTGAGTCTCTGCTTTCCTATTTGTTTTTTTTTTTTTTTGAGTATATCTAGAAGTGAAAATTGCTAGTTCAAATGGTATTTCTTTTTTTTTTTAAAGATTTATTTATTTGAGAGAGAGAGAGCGAGCATGGGGAGGGGCAGAGAGAGAGAGAGAAAGAAACTCCAGCAGACTCCACGTGGAGCGCGGAGCCCCACGCGAGGCAGAATCTCATGACCCAGAGATCACGACCTGAACCAAAACCAAGAGTCGGTCGTCCAACTGACTGTGCCTCCCAAGGGCCCCTCAAATGATATTTCTGTGTTTAACTTTGTACCTTAGTTTTCTTATGTATGAAACAGGGATGATCATAGTTCCTGAGGAGCAGAGCTGTTTTTGAGGATTGAATGCTGGCGTATGTGAAGTGTTGAGCTCTGTTCAGAGAGTACGGAATGAGGCAAGCTAGAGCTAAGTGCTGGCTGGTTGATTTTACCCCCAGGCACAGCCTTGTGCAGTCTGCATGGTGAGCACCTGAAGGGGAGGTCTGAACATCAGCACTTTCTGCGCCAAAGTCACACGCAGCTGCTGGTAGTTTTGGACAAATATTTGGAGACACATGCAGCTCATGACGGTACTGCTCTCCCTTTAGCTTTTGATCTTTCTGGTCCCTCACAGCGAGGTGATGGAATTTTGGATATCCTTTTCTACACAGGCAAGGATCTTAAATCAAAATTTTTAAATTGAAACTCTTCCTAAATTCTTTGGGAAAATCAAATATGATTCTGTGTGTTTTTAGTTTGAAAATGTTATCATAGTAAAAAAAGACAGTGTCTCCGTTTGTGTGGTCTGGAGATTTAAGTCTGAAATACCACGTGTGTTGGCAAGAGCCGCCTCGTGAAGGGGGAGATCTGGAGAGTTTCCTGTTGGTAATTCGGCAGCTACTGAGAATTGATAATCCAGTAACCAATCCATACTGGTAACTGTGCGCTAAGTGCTACAACTTGGGCTGAGTTTGAAAAATTTCCTTTGATACAAAATTCTATCATGGATGTTTGACTAGAACTAAAAAGCTCTAACACCCTCACTAATGTATCTCTCACAAGGAAGTTAGGACCATCGATGTGTTCCTCAGTCTCACTGGGAAAAGGTCATCTTATAATAAACACAAAAACCACTTTTAGCTTCGTGAGACATCCTGCTTTTTTCTCAATTACAATCAATTACGCATCCCATTTAAATCCGTGTGTCAAATAATATCATTCTGAGAATTCTGAGCATTGTAAGCCAAGGATCCACAAATACAGCATAGAAAAAAGACATGGTAGCAGTCTTGTTCGTTCGTCTGTTCCTTTCACATGACGGGAAACAAAGATAGGTTTACAAAATGAATTGATTATGTGCACCTAATTTGACATATGATACAAGTTCTAGCATGTATCACCATCAGAGAACGTCTATGCTACGTTTATTATGTTATGATGAGTAATTTTGCTGAAGTGTATTGGTGCTTTTTTGAGAAAAGAAAAAAAAAGATATTTTTTTTCTTTTTAGGGAGAGAGACTTGTTGAGAAACAGAAGCTATTATCCCCTGCTCCCCGCCCCCCCGCCTTCATCTCTAGCACCCATCTGCAAATGGCCTAAAATCCTCTGGAGAGGGCTTTGTGGGAGAAAGACACTTGTGCCCAGCATTCTCCGTGCCTGCCCTGTCACCATTGGTGCCCTCCCACTAAAGCAGCAAGGACTGGAGGGTCCCTTCACTGGTCCTTCTAGTCCCAGAACAACAATAAAAATCCTGTTTGCCAATGCTTGAAATTCGGTGAGCCAGAGAACAAAAGCTCTGCATTCCACAACTCACAACAAGAATACTTTTGGTTTCATGCGTTAGGATGATTGTGTGGCAGTCAGGGAAGGATAAGTCAAGAAAACCATTAAAATGACTTGGTTTTGTTAGGAGGTAAAAGGGCAGGCGTTGTGACTGAGTGCCTAAACTAGAGGGGCGTCAGGCAGGGGGAGCGTGGGAAGGTGGAGACTAAGAGTGGGGTTCGTGTGGGGTGGGATGCCAGGGCAGGGAAGGGATTAGAGATTCCTGCATGGGGCTTTTCAGCTTCTCCTGTCTGTCATCTTACCTTTCTCTAAGACACTTCCCGAAGGGGCTGGCCCTTCAAGGATTTGAAGCGTCTGCCCATCATGATTGATGAGGATCACTTTTTAAACATGGTTGAACTTGTCTAACCAGGGGATTAATTTGCTGGAGAATCACTGTGACAATAACATAGATCAAGTCCCCGGACTCAGGGGCGTGTGCCCAGATGGTGAGCCTGGTGAAAAGGGAAATGCGCGGCAATCTGTGCCCTCCATTCACAACCAGGAGAAGGAGAAGAAATGTGTGCCGACCTTGTTCAAGGAGAGCCGATCGAGGGCTGTGTTGGTGGACCTAGCCTCAAGAAGGGTGGACAGGATTTGGATCTGTGAAGAGGAAGCCATTATCTCTAGCCAGATATTGGAGAGAGAGAGGCAAAAGAAGGAGGAAAGAGACCAACAGACAGACAGAAGGAGAAAGAAAGAAGGAGAGAGGGGAAAAAGAGTCTGACAGGGAGATGGAGAGCAGGTGGGGCATGGGGGTGGAGGTAGAGAGAGTGCACTGACACGCAGATGCAGGAAGCCTTCCATGCATTGGATCTTTTCATACACCAGTGAATGGACCAGTCCATTCTTCTCGTTATAGCCACTTGGTAGATGACCTGGGGATTGTCACTGGTTCCTCTCTCAAGAGATGTGGACTCCAGCCTGTGGTTCTCTGCACCTGAACCACGAAATCTGTGAATAGCTGAGAAATGACCTCGTGTAGGTTTGGAATTACCTTGAAATAGAGTGTTAAAATATAAATAGGAGATTGAAGTGTCCTGTGTTGGGTACTAAGGTTTAGGATCATTAATTGTTGTGGGATTGATGGTTATGTAATTATATCCCCATGCATATGCTCTACACATTTACGTCTGCTGGGAAATTGTTTTTCAAAGGCATAGAAACAACTCCAAAATAGAAACCATAAATAAGCCCCTTAAAAAATAATCTTATGTGATTTGGAAGTAACACCATTCAGATATCGTAGAATGATTTGCTTTAGAGCTGGAACAAGTCTTGGAGAAAACGTAGTGTTATCCTTCATAATTGTGTTGTATATTTAGTTTTGAACAGAACCAATATTTGTGGATTAAGTGTGAAATTAGTACCAGTTGTGGGATTTTTTTAATCTACATATTCATAGCAAGTGACATGGGGAAGCCAGGTCACTGCATATCAGCATGCCAAATAGCTAAATAGCTCCACTGTAACTTTTTCATATCAGAAGGATTGGACAGTATACATTGAAAATGTCCTAGGTTTCCCACGGAAACTTGATTTTTGTTTCTCTACAAAAATATATGTGTGTGAGTAGCTTACAGAGATAGTATTTTTCTGCACCTTTATCATCCAAGAATGGTACCTGTGTCGGTGGAGTAACAGGATTTAATTAGTCCTGAATAATGCAGTCCGATACCTGCTCTGAGTAAGTGATGCCATCTTGTCCTGAGTAGGTGATGATGGGAATGGTTGAGAAGTACTGGTTCATGGTATCTTTGGATTGCATGAGAGTCTCATTCACATGGAGAAGGAGTTGGCTGGCTGCAGCGAATCCTCATTGTGCGTGCTGATTGGATATTGTCTCCCTGCAGATAGAGCCTGGATAGAACGTTGAACTCTAAAATGGAAAAGAGAGTTGATTGTAGTCTGTGGCGATGCTTCCGGAGGGTGGTACTAGCAAAACGCCCATTTATAATGATGGGGTTATTACTGGAAACTGGGAGTTTTATAACTGGAAGGTTACTGACAGGTTTCAGTAGAAAACTAATTCCTGGATATGAGGTGACTTGTCCAAAATTATGAGGTCAAGGCTCTACAGCTGGATTCCTAGAACTTCCTATCCAAAGCCCTTTCTCTCCAACCACATAGTTTGGAGATTGAGTAATAAATTATACCTCCCTTAGTCTGTCATGCAAATTTTATAATCTTTATTCCAATACACACAGGATCAAACTCTGTTTGAGTGACAATAATGAAGAGACGACTCTTTCTTTAACATTTACCTAACCATTTAATATTTAATATATTTTTTAAAATTTTCACAGTCTTGATGCCAGAATTACGAGCTAGCAGTCATACACCCTTTAACATTCCCATGTAAGTTCATCTCATACAACTGGAAAGACTACAGGTTACAGCAGCGTCCTTAATACATGTAATCAGTTATCAGTAAAGGGCAAGAAAGGAGACTTTATAAATTATTCTCAATGGGAGTGGATCCAGTGTCACTTGTCATTGTAATGGAATATGTAGCTTTCCGTATCATTCCGTAATGGATGTTTCACATTGACTATGCACCGTTCATTCAGTGAGATCCATTGTGTTTGCTGTCCCCAACACTATGCCCAGCATCAGAAGGGATGCAACATGATCTTTGCCTCAGTGGAACTACAAAAGGGGATGAATCATGACCAACACTCAGTATACATTTACTGTAAACCTAATTTCTTCCGTATACTGTCTCAACCAGAATACTAATGATGTGTGGCAGACTATTTTGAAAAATGCTAAAGAAGTTGATAGTAAGTGTTGATTAAGTATGTGTTGAATGGTGGGACGCCTGGGTGGTGCAGTCGGTTAAGCATCTGACTCTTGGTTTCAGCTCGGATTGTGATCTCAGGGTTGTGAGATCTAGCCCCGCATTTGGCTCCGTGCTCAGGGGGGAGTCTGCTTAAGATTCTCTCTCCCGCGAACCATGAGAGACTATGGACTCCGAGAAACAAACTGAGGGTTCTAGAGGGGAGGGGGGTGGGAGGATGGGTTAGCCTGGTGATGGGTATTAAAGAGGCCACATACTGCATGGAGCACTGGGTGTTATATGCAAACAATGAATCATAGAACACTACATCAAAAACTAATGATGTAATGTATGGTGATGAAGATATTATAATAATTAAAAAAAGATTCTCTCTCCCTCTCGCTCTGCGCCTCCTGCTCATGCTCTCTCTCACTCTCTAAAATAAGTAAATAAATCACCAATCGGTGATGGCAGAGAGGATGGTGATGGCCATCCATTGAGCATTTACTATGAGTCTTTAAGCACTGTGCTAAATATCTTACCTGGATTATTTCATTCATCTTCAGAAAAACTCTTATTCCTTTGTAAGAATGACAAGGAAGAAATAGAGGCTTAGGTAGATTAAATAAATTGCTCAAGCATAATCAAGGAAGGCTCAGTTAGAAGAGTCTCCTGGTAGGCACCTTGATGTTAAGATAGGATTTATTTGACATTGTAATTGCTGGAGGGCAGGGTAAAATTAAAGGTGCTGTTAAAAGGTAAATAACACTAAAAAATGTATGGCCATTTTAATTTTGAAAAAAAGCCTTTGTGTCATTTTTCTGGAATGTCCAATTTTCCTTTGATATAAATATTTATTATATTTCAAATTGGCAGTAAGTACATCATCTGCTTGAACATTCAAAGAAGCATACTTCTACTTCTCCATGAATTGAAATAGAAAATACAGAAAATAGGAAAACAATGAAAATTACATTAAGTAAACTATAAACCAAATAGCACACATTATAATTCCTTTTCCTTTATTTCTTTGGGTTGATATAATCACACTGTTCCATGGTGAAATGTACATCGTTATCATCATTAGCATTTCTCCTAAACAGTAATCCTGACTACATTAAGTCTGTTTATCGCAAACTGCTAGGTGCTGAGCTCTGGCATATGGTAGATGAAATAGCACAGCTTCTCCACCAAAGCACTGAGGATCAGCTGGAGATCAGGGCTGCCCATCTGACTAGGGAAAGTGGGAGGCACGATGGTTGATGAGTTGGCACAGGATGAAGCCAGTCAAAACTAGAAGGGCTACAATTTTAGATCAGCCAGGATGCAAAGGAAATTAAATAAGGCCTCAGAGAGTCCTCTGGGTGACAAATTGCTGTGACTGAAATCAAGGCCCGTTGCTAAACTGTAAATTTCTCAGAAACACCTGTAAAAGGGATCCTGCTAATGTGAGCTTGATCACTTTCAGCTCACTCTGCCATTGTGAATTTTGGCATCCCTGCTTGATGAGAGAGTAGTCAAATCCAGCATGATATAGTAGTCCTGTGGAGGATTTATACTCATAGCAAGCATCACCTGGTCCTTCTCTTTAGTTTAGGTTAATCCTAGGATTCAGTAGGGGCAGGGCCATGATAATACTTGGAAGTCAACAATTCTGTTGTAGATTGGCCTCCAAAGTGGAATGCAAAGTGAGGGCGGCCACCTAAGCTTTCTCAGAAAAGGTCCTTGGTCCATGGCCACTCCTTACGCTGTGGGTCACAGTTTTCCCAGGAAGAGGGGATTAAAGTTCATGCCTGTACCACACTCTCTTCCTTCCTTTCCTGCCTTCCATGTACCCATTCATCCACCCATCCTTCCCTCCAGAAAACACTCACTACATCCTTTCCGTGTGATTCATCCTTTCCTTATGTACTGGTGTGGGGAGACAATAAACCAGTAAGCAAGGAAATAAAATCCAGATAATTTCAAAGTGTCTTGTGTCTATCTCCGAAAGGACAGATGCAGAAACCAAGGTGCCAATGGTCTAGGACTGTAGCACTCTAATATTTAGCAGTGGAGCAGAAGGAAGGAGCCCACAAAAGAGAATGAAAAGTAAACCATAAGAGCCTTTAAGTCACAACTGTGAAGAAGAGAAGATTTCAAGGAGGCAGCTGTCAGGCATGTTCAATACTGCTTTGAAGACCTATATGATAAATCAAGACTAGTAACTATTGGATATGCTAACATGGAAGTCATTAGGACCTGGTCAAGATCAATTTCAGTGAGATGGGGAGCATGAGAAAGTCCAAGAATGGCACACCCAAAGCAGTGGAACCTTTTTGAAAAGTTTTGCTGTAGAAAGAAGTAGGAAATGGTTGCCATTAAGAATGGACTAATCAAGTGTGTGGTCTATACAATTATGCTGAGCTGAATTCTGGCTCCATTGTTTGTGAGCCTTGTTGCAATGGCCTGGTTGCCTAGCCTAACCCAGCCTCAGTTACTTCATCCACACAACGATTTTAATAAGGCCTATTAAGGAAGGATGCATGGAGCTAAATATTTTCTTTTTTTTCTTTTAATTACATTTGCATGTGTGTTGGGAGGTAGAGAAAGGGGTACAGAAAAAAAAAGCAAGAAGAAAAACCAGTAGATGTTTTGGGGGTGACATTATATTATCCTAAAGTTACTTAAGTAACATAGAATTAACGTTACCTTATCTTAGAGAGAAGACTTTTTAGACATATTGAGAATTACCTTAACTTGATTTTATATGCATGTAATTTCCCTCCGTAAGGATGATGTCAAGGCTTCACTTATTTATATTTCTATTTAGATTTATTAGTTAAGTATATATCTTAGGGCAGTTAAACTAGATGTAAAATTATGGAAGATCAAATTAAGCCAGTGATTTGTGGACTAAGAGAATAATCTCATGATTTGAGCATATTTTGTGCTGGGAATTTGGCAGTGTGCACTTGCCACGTCTCGTATGGAACTTACACATGGTGTACGTATTGCATATTCAGAAACTAGAACTTCCTGATATTTGGAATGTTGAAATTCCTTTTGACATTGGAAAGTAATTATGGTAATGTACTTGCCCAAGAAATGTATATTTCATATAAAAGTTTCACTTTAGGTGGTAGTAACGATGTATACGTGGCCCACTGCAATAGTTCTTACCATTAACAACAGTAGTTACTGTATTGATGTAAGGGGGCAATGCCACTAAGTCGATCATGTTTTAAATTCGTAACATCTTTCTGAGGTAGGAACAGTAAAAGAAAATCCCCACTTTTCACACGGCCCGGTTAAGTTCCTTGGTGTGATTGTTTGGTGGTAAGACATATGATTAAAAGCAAGGCCCTCTGACAGTCAGCGTGGTACTTCTGTCTCTAGTAAGGCATCTGCATAATTAGATTGATACTGTGCAAGCAGGAAAATGTCAAACACGGCTCACAACATTGTGCAAGTAGTTAGTCTTCATTCTAAATGCTTCCTAATGGCAGCCAAAACATCGCTGGCTCAATTTACAGTTTTTCAATGAGCAGAAAATGAGTATTGTAGCTCTAGCCGTTCCTCCACGCCAAAGAGGAAATGGTTCTGTGGCTGTAAAGATGATTTTTTTTAATAAGAGCTTTGTTGAGATTAAGGTCACATGCCATAAAATCTGTCCTTAAAAATGTACGGTTCAGTGAGTTTTAGCATATTCCCACAGTTGTGTACTTATCACCATGAATATTAGAACATCTTCATTAACCCCGCAAAGAACATCTTCATCAACCCCCAAAGAATATTAGAACATTTTCATTAACCCCCCAAAGACCTATTACCTAGCACTCCTCCTTCTCTTTTCCTCCCACGGTTGGTACCCAGAGCTACTTTGGGTCTCTATGTATTTGCCTCTTCTGAACCTTTCATGTAAATGGAATCATACAATGTGTGATCTTTTGTAACCAGCTTCTTTAACTTAGCATAATGTCTTCAATGTTCATTTATTCTGTACACATATGGGTACCCTTCCTGTTTATGGCTGAATAATACTCCATTGGGTGGCTAGACAACATCTTGTTACCCGTTCATCAAGTGATGGACATTTGGTTGGTTTCCGCTTTTTGGCTATTCTGAGTGATGCTACAGGAACATTCCTCCAAGTTGTATGTGGGTGTGTGCTTTCATATATCATGGAATAGCCTGAGGAGTGGAATTGTTGGATCACATGCTAGCTGTATATTGAATAATTTGAGGACCTGCCAGTTTTCCAAAGTGAAAGCACGATTTTGTATTCCAAGAAGCAATGGAGGGTTCAAATGTCTCAACATTCTTGCCAACACTTGTTAGTATCTGTCTTTTTATTTTATTTCAGCCATTTTAGTAGGTATGAAGTGTTATCTCATGGCGGTTTTGACTTGCATTTCCTGAATGACAAACAGTGTTGAGGAACTCTTCATTGCCTTATTGGCCATTTGCATATCCTTTCTGTAGAAATGTCTACTTAGATCCTATGTCCAGTTTTCAGTTGGGTGGTCTTCATACTGTTGAGTTGCAAACGTTTTCTTCCACTTTATGATTTGTTATTTTGCATTCTTAATGGAGTCCTTTAAGCCACAAACATTTTTAATTTTGGTGAGGTCCAATTATCTAGTTTAATTTTTGTTGCTTATATGTTGGATGTCATATCTAAGAAACCATTTCCTAACCCAAAGTCATGAAGATTTATTCCTGCATTTTCTTCTAAAAGTTACATAGTTTTAGCTGTTATGTGTAGGTCTGTGATCTACTATGCATTAATTTTTGCTCAGAAGTCCAACTTCTTTCTTTTACATATGGCAATCTGGTTGTCCAGAGACCTAAATTTCTATTTATTTACACATCCACCCTTATATCAGTATGTCATTGTTATGATTACTGCAGTCTTTTTAGAAATTGAGAAGTTGGGAAGTATGAATTCTCCACATTTGTTCTTTTTCATGACTGTTTGACTATTCTGTATCCTTGCTTTTTCATTGTGAATTTTAGGATCAGCTTATGAATTTCTGCAAAAAAGAAAAAAAAAACAGCTGAGATTGTGTTGTATCTGATGATTAATTTGGGGAGTATTGCCATCTTAACAATTTTTAAATTTCCATTCTGTAGACATTGAGTGTCTTTGCGTTTATTTTTATCTTTGATTTCCTTAAACAGTTTTTTTTTTCTCATTTTCAATTTTGCCTTTCTTTTGCTATATTTATTCCTATTTTTTGATGCTGTTATAAGTGAGATTTTGTTCTTAATATCATTTTCAAATCATCCATTGTTACTGTGTAGAAATGCAAATGATTTTTGTATATTGATTGTTCTGCAACCTTGTTGGACTTGATTATCAGTTCTAGAAGTTGTTTTGTAGATTCCTAGGATTTTCTTAATGCAAGATCATATCATCTGTGAACAGCAGTAGTCATTTCTTTCTTTCTAATCTAGATGCCTTTTATTTCTTTCTCTTGCCTAATTTCCCTGGCCATGACGTTCATTACCATGTTGAGTAGAAGCAATAATAGCGGACATTCTTGTCTTGTTCCTGATCTAGGGACAATTTATAATGATATATATTGGTGGAAACTCTGAAAATTCAGTTACTCTTGCTCACTTTATAATGAAATTATTGTACTTCATAAGTTAAGTAGATATTTTTGACTTGAGTCAAACTAATAACAAGTTTTCTATAAACTATACTAACAGATTTCATTATAGATTCTATAAGTATTTTACAGCCTTTTAATGAAAAATTTTACCTTTGAATATTTAGATTCCGCATGTAATTAACACATGCACTTCTGCTGAAATTCACACGAGTGTTATTTTAAAGCCCAATGTGGTGCCATGTTCATAAAAAGACATTCTGTAGTGCTGTAAAAATTATGTAATTGCATATTTGTGTTTTACTTTTATGTCTAGGATTACAAGACAAAAGAAAATCCAAGGTATGTTAGGGTAAAGAATATAGTAAACTCAACCTCGTTTGTCCCTTGATAATAAGCATCTTGAAACTTCTTAACCAATCCACTAAATAACTCCATCCACTTCTGTGTGCTACCTAGTGAAGTGGAGGGCTTGCTGGTTAAGATGCATCATATACTGAATTCCATCCGAGACTCTATTCCTCTCTTTCCTAACTTTTCACATTGCATTACTGTGGTCTTGTCAGCAGAAAGAGGATAGTAGCTTCATTTTGTCTGCAGGGTTTCACATCATTAACCTTCCAGTGTCACTTTTATTATACCAGGAAAATAAATGGACTAATATTTGAGGAGAAGCACCATAGTATTCCCCATGCTGAGAAAACACACTTTCAGAGTGTGATAACCGTGATGATTCTGTGCAGGAAAGCAGCCCCCTTTCATGAGGGAATTGGTTTTGTTGGTGTGAATTAATGAAATGCACGATTTTGTTTGTTTGTTTGCCCTTCTTTTAAGGAAACTTGATTGATTTCTGTTCATATGATATGACGCAAACATTAGAACACATTGTCTTCATTGCTGCCATGCAAAAAGTATTTGAATGAATTCCATAGAAATATCATTGCATATGATTTTTTTGAGGAGCGTGTGTGTGCATTTGCAACTCATGCAGAAGGAAGGTCAGCACCTAAGCAAATGGGTACTTTAGAGGTTTGTTTTAATATTTCCCGTGCATATGCCTAAAATGCCAACTTCTGGGCATAACTGTCACTGTACATTCATGCAGCATTGCTTTTTGAGGTCACACTGTGACATTTAAAGATGAGGAAATTTTTATATTGTAGACAGTTGAAAGGACATAGTACAATAAGCTTGACAGCGGATCATCCTTAATATGTGTTATGCAATTATATAGACAGAAAACGATTTTTAAATATTTGTATTGTGTTCATAGTCTTAAACATGTTGGAACTCAAAATCCATCATATGAATACAGCCAGCAGTCAGGGAAAGAACATAACTAACTTCTTGCCAGAACAAGACATATGGATACAGCATCATTTTTAAAGTCTGAATTGTCTTGCATGGATAGTCATGTAGTAGGTGTTATCTCAAATCTTTTCAAATGTATCAATCAAAACTATTATAACCAAATCAGTATTTCATTTCTTAAGTTATTTCTTTGTTAATGCATGCAAATGGAATCGCTGGGTCAACGGCATGTTTGTCTTTAGTGCATTTGATACCTATACATACTTCCTATATTCTTACAATTTATTTGTTAATATATCTCTCTCCCTTTTTTAGATTATTGAGTCACGTGTCTCTTGACCAAGCAAAATAGATGGTGTGGACTTAATAAATGTTCAGTGAATGGTTTCACTTATAGTTAGACACATTTGGAAATTAAGATATACTTGATGAGATTGAAAAAAACTATAGAACTGGGGTGCCTGGATGCCTCAGTCGGTTAAGCAGCTGATTCTTGGTTTCAGCTCAGGTCGTGATCTCAGGGTCGTGGGATCAAGCCCCACATCAGGCTCCTGCCCCATGTCTGGCTCTGCGCTCAGCGGGGAGTCTGCTTATGGATTCTCTCTCTCCCTCTGCCCCTCCCTCTGCTCATGCGCACTCTCTTTTTTTTTTTTTAAGATTTTATTTATTTATTCATGAGAGACAGAGAGAAAGAGAGGCAGAGGGAGAAGCAGGCCCCCAAGGAGCAGAGAGCCCGATGCGGAACTCGATCCCAGGACCCTGGGATCATGACCTGAGCCGAAGGCAGACGCTTAACCATCTGAGCCACCCAGGCGCCCAGCGCACTCTCTCTCTTAAGTAAATAAATCTTTAAGAAAAAGAAACTATAGAACTGAATTGCTAGAAAATCAAATCCAAAAAGATGTTTCAAACATTGATACCTATTTGGTGATCTTCAATTACACATTTTTCCTCACCTTCTGTCTTTTCTCTAATAGAGATGGTTTCTAGTTTAATTGTGGAAATTATAACTTTTAAGTGAAATGGTGAGATGCAGAAAAATTGAGTGCAGTTAAGTATCTAAGATAGGAACCCAAGAATATAAGTAAGTGATAATCCTTTCTGCATCTCACTGACCAAACATTTTGCAGGCTATTTTCTGAAATAGATTTGAAAAGATTCAGAAATAGTGGACATGTTGAAATAGCCCATGTTGTCAAGGATTTCACCGTTTGTTATTAGTTTGGGACCAGTTTGTAGAACAAGCATGGTATCAGGTCACGAATTCAGGTGCACATGTTTGGGCCCCTGGATCCTCACAGAGAGAAAGGGAAAAGAAGGAGAGGGCATTTTTGTGGACTGTTCAGACCTATAGCCACAGAAGAGATGAAGTGAGGCATGCACACAGCTGGAGTATAACCCTGTTGGCTAGATTCTCCAGACACAGGTATGCATGTGTCCTGTGTGCCCCTCCTGGATGGCTGGCAATCTGGGTTTCTGTGCAGACCAGCAGCTCAGTGAAGAAAAGCAGCCATGAAAATGAAGTAGACCATGATCAAAAGTGGATGAGTTAGCGCAACCTTCAGGGTGTTCTGGAAAGGAGGACGCACGAGTTTTGCATTGCGAAGAAGGAATGAAGTCAAGCAGGGAAGGACTTGGGATTTATATGAAAAGACTAGCTTTCGGCACTTGAAAGAACATGGGTTTGGTTTTTTTCTCCCACTGCCTTGGGTGAAAGCCAACAACGTCACTAATGAACTGAATGCCCATGTTATCTCACACCTTCTTGTCATCATGCTGCCAGAAGAAACCAAGGACTGGAAGAGAGCTGTACTCTATCCCCATGGAGCCCTCTGTAAATCAGCTGGTAATCACTTCCCATGCCAATACCTTGACCTGGGGGCAGGGTGTGGGGCCACCTGGAGAGATGATAAAAGGCAAAGGAGAGCCATGCATCACGTTAGTAAAATTAAATCATGAAGGATGAGTCAAGTGTATTAAATACAGAACGGAGGAAGTTACTTCAGGTCCATGTGATAGTGACACAAACGCATGAAAGTCAGCATGGGTAGAGGTAAAGAGGCACCGGGATTTATGCTGGTGAACTCATGGCAGTCAAGGTCCAAAGACACTTATTTTGCCTTTACTCTTTGGGAAAATTGATAGCAGAATTTTAGCCTTTAAAAAAAATAATAATGGAGGTACTAACTGCCTAGATTTGATTTAGGGCAATAATTCTAGTGCAAAGATATAGAGGCAGGTCATAGGGAAGCGGGACTAAGAACAGACTTTATAGGATTGGGGGATAGATTGCCATATAACTCACAGGGCCCAATGCAAAATGAAAATGTGGTGTGTGTGGTTAAAAAATTATTAGGACTTTTAAGATGACAACAGCAGAGCATTAAACCAAGCATAGGATTCTATGCACCTGCACGGGGTCGTTCGTGTGTCCTTGAAGACAGCCCTGGTTGGGGGATAAGTGAGAGGTAAGATAAATCCAGGATATTTCTGGCTTAATGTGTGAATGTAAGGCGTCATCGTCCCATAAAAGAGAACTGAGTTCAGAAAGAAAATCTCCTTAAAGAGGATGTAAAATATATTTGCCTTGATGATTTTGCTGACTTTAAAAACATTCCTTGGTAATCTCCAGGGGCGTTCAGAAGTATGAATCTAGAGCTCAGAAGTGAGGTGAAATCTTAAAATAAAGAGCTGAGTGTTAGTAACATAGAGGCGATATATGATGCCCTCATGAAAACCATATGGAATGAGAATAAATGTGACCAAGGGCAGGAGCTTATGGGACACCAGAGTTCTAAATGGGGGAGGATTTCTTAAGATGTCTTTTTTTTTTTTTTTTCAGGATTTCAGCCTCAAGCTCAGTTCTTAGTATATAAAGGGGAAATTAATGGACATGAGAAAAATGGAAGATGAAATAATTATTTGGGACAAGATTCAGGTGTCCACTGCATTTCTAGAAATTAGATGATCCATCCATTAACTGTCCACAAATGGGCTTGTTCATCAACTCCTGAATTTGGAAGAAATTTAATTAAATGGGAAATCCTTGAAGCCAGGGATTTTATCTTGGCTCTCCACTCACGTCCATCCTTGGGTCCATCACTCACCTTTGCCAGCCTACACTTCCTCCTTAGGACAACTTTGGCAGTGGTGTAGGATTCCTGCCATCTTGAATCTTCTCACCAGACATGGCTCTGGCTCAATTATTCTAATTTCCTAACACATCCTGAGTTAAAACTTTGGTTTTGATCTTTGCCTACTACAGATAGAAACCAAATAGAATGATATGTCTGTGACTCATTAAATGTTAGATATTTTTTTCTTAAGAAAGTGAAATAACCTTTAACATTTTCTGAGAAAACATGACAGAAAGGCTGCAAGTAATGACTCCTTTAAAGAATAACTCCAATCAGCTCTCAGCAAGACAACGTGAAATGCCACAGGGTTTTCACTGAGCAAGGCCTTATTATCATAAAGTTCAGATTCTTGGACAGAGCACCACATTATCAAAGTTTCCTGTGTTGTCATGTAGAGACTCAGCTACGTGTTCCTCTTTCATGATAAGATGATGAAAGCTGGAGACAGAATTTCTAGTCAAATGCATTTTAATGTGAGGCTATTTACTTTTAACTTTGAGTTCTGTTTCTTACATAGCTTTTAATGTCCATCACAAGTACTATGTACAATAAAGAGAGTCCTAGTAATAATTAATGAAAGAAAAGTACAAATGAAGGTTATCCAATTACATAAACATAACCACAAGTAAAGTTGTCATAACCGATACCTAAACAAACAAAATTCATCTCTTAGAACAGTTATTTGGACAAGTGCTTCATAAACTCAGGATCATAGGAACCAAGGATATTTCTAGATGCAAATTCGGAGTGACTGGTTTGGGGATGGAACCTGAGATTCAACATTTTAAACCAGCTCTTTGGTGATTCCCATCTTCTCATCAAAGATTGCACTAAAGTAGCCAAGATTATGGTCTTAGGACAAAATGCAGGATTTTTTTTTTTTAATTCTCTTTTTTGTGACTTGCGAAGTTTTGATTCTGTTCCTAAAAATTACAATAAGCATTTCCAGTTTGGTAGGAAGGGAAACCCTCTCTAGAGAAGGTGAAAAATTTAAACACACTCCCCAGTAATGCCTGTTTGGAATGATAGCTGTTATCTATGCTAAAATTTAAATGTTTTTGCCTAAATAAGTGTAAAGGGATTATTAGATCTACTTTGATGATTTTTCCTACTTCAGAGATTCTATATGTGTTGTACATTAAAAAAAAACAGAGCACTAATTTCTAACATTAAAGGATAAACCAAGGCATATAAAGAAATTTAAAAGTTTATTTAAGAGAAAATCCGTTCCGATAAGGCAATGCCAAGCCGGAAGTGGTTAGTAACACTCCACTGACGTCAACCAATGGGAAGGAAAGAAAAAAGGAAATTATCACTTGGCTATAGCTTAAAGCTTTGTTGACTGTTTGTGATTGGTTGTCCTTAGCATTTTGATTTCAGAACCTTGAGGCATTTACAGGCTTAGGTTTTGGTTGACTTACGTAAGCCCCCCTGGCATTCAAGATTAGTCAAATGGCACCTCAGTCTAATGGTCTCCTTGTTTAATTAATTTAACACCTATTTATTTACTTTATATTTTATTTGGATATCTTTGTGGCCCCTTTTCCCTACTGCTCAATTTCTCCACCCTGTAATTATAAATATTCTCTACCCTGTAATTATAAATATTCTCCTGCTTCCAAGCTCTTCTTATAGAGTCTGGTCTTTAAGCCTCAAACTCTCATTACTTTTTTCCCATTATTTACTTTCATTTCTTTCTTTTCCCCAAAGTCTACTCTTACATGGGAGGAATGGGATAAAAATAAAGCTGTTTTGAGCTAGATAAATGTTATAAAATATCCCATGGGATGGCTTTTTAAATAGTTTTGTGTGTTGTTGTTGTTGTTGTTTTTATAGTTCCAGAATGTGTGTAATTTCTGGCATCCTCTGCCTGTTTTATAAGCATGTTTTATAAGTCTAAATACTTGTATTTACAGAGAATCGTTCCCTTTAGCCAATAAAACTCAAATCTGTTCCCCACTGCGGTGCCTTAGGGAAACCAACAGAATACCAGCCTTTTGGGTTACTGGAAATGTGGACTTTCTTATTAACACTTAAGTACTGGATCTTCATGGTGCCCTTTTGTATTTTGAAGCGGCCAATTGATTTTTCTCCTTAAAGAAAGTCAAATATATAAAAATGTTACTTATGTCAAAAGCCAATCATATTAATGCCACATTAAAGTCACCCCCAAAAATGATATTTCTAGGGATTATCTTCAGTTCTAATAATATTACCTGTTCTGTAGTTTTAAGGACAACTTGGAAACTGTGCTGCATCCTGGAGAAATTTTTTATGTACATTTATTTTTCTCTTATAACTCAAAGTGGTTTTTTTTCATTTCTGTATGAATATTAAAACTTTTTTAGAGTGCAACATAAAAGAGATTTTTTCGCTTGGTAATATGTTGATATATGGTGTTTGGGACCATGTTAAGAAAACCAGTTTTCTCCTTTGCATTATCATAGTGGAAGCAGGAGGGAAACACTTTCCTCTCTAGCTCTCTATCTGTTGTTTCAACCTGAAGTCCCAGGACCCTAGTGATTGTTTGCTTACCAGACCATCAACATAAGTGCAAAGAGAAAAGTCAGGGCCCACATTAGCCTAAAGCTTTATATTTAAATGTGTATGTAGAAGAGAGAACCTTAGGTACAAAACAGACATGTAGGTTATCCCTTAGAGAAGGAAATATTTATAAGCATAGTTTTTCTGGCCAGAGAAACCAGCCATTTCCAGTAGCTGAATTATTTCCCTAGAATAACTCCTCAGAGACAGTAAATATTATTTCACATACTTAAGATAATTCTAAATCCTAACAGCCATGATATAACATTGAGGACCTCAAGACAGAGACACAGTACATAATGTCACCTTTCTCCATAGCTAATGCTGACAAAATAGAATTACACTGTGTTGTATGTCCAAAGTATCCTGCCATTTAAGACTTACCATATCCTTACTTCCTGGAGGTCAGCTGGCTCAGGTACCCTAAGTCCTCCTGAGCATTGCATCTGGGACCTCCCTGCCTGGACTGTGAAACATGTCCTCTAGTGCTGGCTCTTGGACTCCCCTTGTCCCCAGGCCTCTGTTGCTTCTGATAATGCCCAGAAATGTGTCATCTGGGCAACTCCAGCTTGTGGGCAGAACCCCCACTATCAAGTTCCCACAGCACTGATTGTTATAAAGTGTTGGAAAATCCCATGAGGAAAGGGCATACACCCACTCTCAGAATCAAGCTTCTGGCTGGCTGGGAGCCCACGCCAGGCTTTTCAGCAGCCTTGTAGGGTTGGGGAGGGGGAATGTACCATATGCCTTTTTGCCACTCTGGTGGATGGAGGTAGGACACTCACTTCTCTGACTGAATCCTCTGCCCACTCTACAAGGTACCTTCTGGATGATGTAGCCTAGATGGGAGTGTCTCAGTCCATTTGGGCCGCTGGAACAAGGCACCACAGGCCGTGTGACTTATAAAAAACAGAAATTCATTTCCCACAGTTCTGAAGGCTCCAAGTCCAAGATCAGAGAGCCGTCATGGTTGGGTTCCGATGAGAGACCTCCTCCTGGTTCATAGATGGCCAACTTCTTGTTTTATCCTCATGGCAGAGAGAGGGGGAGTGAGCACCCTGGAGTCTCCTTATAAGGGCACTAATCCCTTTCAGAAGGGCTCCACCCTCATGGTCTAATTCACCTCTCAAAGACCACCCTCAAAGACTGTCCCATTTGGGGTTAGGATTTCAACATATGAATCTGGGAGAGACATAAACATTCAGTCCATTGCAAAGACCATCACAATACACAGAGGGATTTCCCATTTGGCTTATCTTTGTCTAAACCTCATGGGACTCCAACTATCTAATATAGGTTATGTGGGCCAAACTCAAATTCTAGTCACAGATTTTTGTTTAATGAGTGTTCAGGAGAGGACCAGGCCACCCCTGGTACCCACTCACCCTATACACCCAACCCAGATTTTTTGAGATCTGTTTGGACCAATTATGAACATCTATCAAACACAAGCATAGAGCACTTTCATCCTCTGCATAGGTATCATCCAACTAAAAATACCCCCATTCCATATTACAACACAGCACTAAACAGCACTTAAAGCCCTAGGCTGAAGCACCTGCAGGATTCATACCTGCCTACCATCTGTATGAACGAAAGGGCTCCCAAAAATGATGTCACACTCGAAGAGGGAAGCCCACCACAAAGTCAAATTTCATTTGTCAGTCAGTATAAAATGCAGGACCTGCCATACTTAAAACAGCACCGTTCCAGGTTGGAATATTTTGAGACCCTTTCCCCAACAGAACCCCCATCATGATTAGCTCAGGATATTAGTCATAGCAGGAAAAGGACTGCATCTTCCACAGGTGTCCATCATGTTCCCCAAATATGAATCAGCCATTTGGGGGTTCTTGAACAATTGTCAGGATACAGAATAAGCAGTTATTTTCCAACTTGAAGTGCAGTCATTTTTCAGGTACTCGTTCCACAGACATTTCAGTGCTGATGAGTCTGTGGTGGGGATTTTAATAACAGCAGAAGTAAACATAGTTAAAATACAAATAGTTTTTATCCTGCATGCACTCAAGTGTCCTGGGGGTGGAGAGTCAGATGATTAATGCATAATGAGGTGATGAATCTAAAATATAGGTGTGTAATAAAGCATGGTGAGAGGAGCCCGAAAGTAGGTTGGAGATGGCTTTAGAAGACTCTTGTGTGAAGTGAGTGTTGAAAGGTCGTAGTTCTCTGGCAGCACCATGTGGACTTCATAGTATGCTGGTATAGATGAAGAGAATGGCTAGAAATGGAGAATCTACCCATCATAAATACATATATGTGTATCCATATGCTCTAATCATGTATTGAATATTTTCTGAACCATGGACACAGATGAAAGACCATTCTTTTGCAGGGATCTCTTTGTAATGAGATTTTTGACACTTCTTGTCTGCATGGCTTTTAGTAAGCAAATAATCTAAGCATTGCTTACTTTTTTCCTCTCAGAGTGGCTTTCTCATCCAGTTGTTTTATGTTGTATATGGAAGGGAGACTGTTCTCAAACACCAGGCTATTGATATTCTCACCAGAGACTTACGTTAACAGATTCCAGGTATCTGTTAAGAATATCAAGTTCTGGGAGAGAATTTGGTTTCTGGAAATTTGGGTTGACACAGTTTGTCCTACGAGTGCAGTATGTGGAGGTAAGGGGCTACATCTAAAGGAAAAGTCAAATAAAACTGCCAGGTGGGCCATCTCTAGACTAAGTACCTGAAGGGCTTATACAGAGAGAAAGAAACTATCACAAACCCAGTAGGACTAAAAGTCGTAAGACAGTGGATGCTCCAGGTGGAGAGATGGAGGGACATGGGATAATTCTCTAATAGGCACTGCTTCATGACTTTTGCCCATAACAGGAATATGTGAGTAATCTAGTACAAAATGAGCCTAAGTCAAACTCATTGGAAGTCTGATCTTGATATTTCAACAAAAGGTTTATTTAAATTATTTAAATTATATTAAGTGTATAATACATAATAAATGAGCCAGTGTTGGCTCACAACTTTTGGGGGTATTTCCTGCCACGCATTTTACAACACATTTCAAAATACCATTACTCATAATTACATTTATATATAGTGGAATACATTCATCCATTTATTCATTTACTTTCATCCACCACTGTTAAGTAAATCAAGATAAGTAAAATCTGCAATGAGAATGCAGTTTATTAGAAGAGATAGATAAGTCTATATAGCTATGTATCTCTTTATATAGATATTTTAAAAGATTAATTTATTAAGGAGAGAGAGAGAGCATGCACATGCAGAGGGACGGGCAGAGGGAGAGGGAGAGGGAGAGACAGTCTCAAGCAGACTCTGCACTGAGCTGGCAGCCTGACTCCACAGGGCTCAATCCCACGACCTGAGATCATAACCTGCGCTGAAATCACCAGTTGGAGGCTTAACCAACTGTTAACCAACTGAACCACCCAGGTACCCCTCCTCAAATTTCTACTTATAAAACTACTTATAAAATTTAAAAAATTGAAAAATATCTATGGTGCTTACCATTCAGTTTGATATTAACTCATATAGATATTTTTATATATGAATAAAAATACAATGATTATTAAACATGGAAGAATACATATTTTATGATAATTGTGAGGAAATACCACAGAAAGATGGAGAACGAAGCTCTTAATTCCAAAAAAGTTTATTAGGGAGAACATCAGGAAAGTGACACATCTTGAAATATAATTAGAACTTTAATGGTCAGAAATGGAAGCAAAGTCTATTCTACACCAAGGGAACGCAATGACTGGAGTACGGGAGATGTGGGAAGGAGCCACATGCAGGGCCTCACAGGTGTCTGCCTGCAATGGGGTCAGGTCAGATCTTTCAGTGCTTAGAGCCTGAATTTGTTCCTCAGTGAGTAAAGAGCCACCAAAAGTTTCTGAGCCATTAAAAGACATTATTGTGTAGGAACATAATTGGCAACCGTGTAAGGGTATTTTAGAAGCAAAGGGGAACTACGATGGGCCAGTACTCTGCAAGGCAGTCTATGTACAATATCCCAGTGAGGGGCCAGCTGCAAGGCTACAGATGAAAGATGATGAGGGGCCAAAGTAGGTCATGGTGATATGTGAAAATAAGGAACACAGCTTAGCCTTAAGATTTAATTTTTAGATATTGTGGGTGAGGTTGGGAAGGATTTGGCAACTGATTGGATGTGAGGATTGTTTAGGAAGTAGAAAATGACTCAGAAATTGATTGCTGGTCTCAGTAACTAAAGCTGTGGTTATTTTGTTATTGAAGTAGGGCCCAGAGGAAGAGAAACACTTTTTGAATTTAAGGTAATGGATTAAGTTTTGGCCAAATTAAAGGTGACATCAGTGAGGTGGTATCTAACAAGCAGTTAAACAGAGCTACCACTTATGGAGGGTTTTCTTCGAGCTGGGCACTTTCCTAAGCCCTTGACATGTATTATTTATAGCATAATGTTTATCATTTTGTATCGTCTCTGATATTTTATTCACTTCTGGGTCCTAGATAATGGAAGAGAGTCTTAGCTGAGTAACTTTCCCTGAGCCACACAACTTGCTAGCATTGGAGCCAAAGTTTGACCTTGTGGCCCACCCCATTGACCACTGCTCTATGCTAGCCCACAGTATGTACATTTGGAGCCTGGAGAGAAGTCAGGACTAACACTGTAGAATTGAAAGTTAGCCATTTATTCACAGCCTTTTTTGGGCCCCTGCCAGTGGACATGTTTGGTGCTCTGAGCTGGGGGCGCCCAGACACCACTGGTACCGCTCTAAAAGTGTGAGTTGAAGTAAGAGGTGTTAATCAAAGATTTGTGAGCTAAAGGAAGAGAAGAAGATAAAGCAAAGCATCTTGGCAAGTTGGGTCAATAAAGGCATCACTGAAGAAGAGGGATAACAAATAGGAAAACGAGAGGAATACCCAATCCAGAAAGCACAGGAAACAAGGGAAAATGGTGGGCGTCTGTCAGTACTCCAGAAAATAACTTGATGAAAGAAGATTGTGAGAAGCCATTGAGTTTTAATTTGGTGGTATTTACCCTCGTGGACCCCAGCCTATAGTAACTTTTGAGGAGACATAATAGACTAATAAAGACATAATAGACTAACATACTTAAGAATTCCAGGCATGAACAACAAAAAAAAACAGATATAGGAGGATGACTTAAGGGAGAAGTCAAATTGAGAAGAGCATTTTGTTTTGTTTTCTGCCTCAGATTTTTGTTTTATTTTGTTTCACTTTTGTTTCCCTTTTGTTTTCTGACTGTACAACCTGAGGAAAGGGGACAGTATGACAGTGGATGCGCTCTATTCTTACAAAGTCAGCAATGGGAGGTAGATGATCAGGCAACCGCAAAAGCTGGTTCAAACAGAAAATCATAAATAGGACACATGCAAACATTAAACATTTTATTTTAACATGAACTGTGTAAATGTTGATTTCATTGCTAACTTTTTGCTGAGGAGTCAGACCTTCACTTCACATGTGGGCCTGCTTTTTGCATTTCCTGACCACGCATCCTTAGAAACTACACCCCTAATACAGCACCTGCCCCTCCAGTTCTGCTTTCTTTAAAGAGAAGGGGACTTAGAGTTACTTGAATATAAAGACTTTCTGAACTGTTTTTTTTTATTTTTTTCCATCTTCTGCTATTTTCTTTCTCACAAGTAATTCAACAGTTTTTAATAATGCTCTTCCAGAGCATTAGACCTAGTTTTCATTAAAACATCAACTCTCCTAAAGTGTTCTTTCAAACTATTCCAAAAAAAAAAAAAAAAAATAGAAGAAACAGGAAAACTTCCAAATTCATTCTATGAGGCCAGCATTACCCTGATACCAAAACCAGATGAAGACACCACAAAAAAGGAGAACTATAGGCCAGTATCTCTGATAAACATAGATGTAAAAGTCCTCAACAAAATACCAGCAAAGTGAATCCAAAAAATCATTCACCAGTCAACTGGGATTTATTCCTGGGATGCAAGCATGGTTCAGTATTCCCAAATCAGTCAATATGATATATCGCATCACTAAGAGAAAGATAAAAACCATATGATCATTTCAATAAATGCAGAAAAAGCCCTTGACAAAGTACAATATCAATTCATGATAAAAATGTCAACAAAGTAGGTTTAGAGGGAACATACCTCAACATAATATAGGTCATCTATGAAAAACCCACAATGTACATCATACTCAATGGTGAAAAACTGAGAGCTTTTCTCCTAAGGTCAGGAAAAAGAAAAGGATGGTCCACTCTTACCACTTCCATTCAAAATAGTACTGGAAGTCCTAGCCACAGCAATCAGACAAAGAGAAAAGAAATAAAAGGCATCCAAATTGGTAAAGAAGAAGTAAAACTTTTATTATTGGCAGATGACATGATAATATATATGGAAAACCTGACAGACTCCACCAAAAACCTAGTAGAACTGATAAATGAATTCAGTAAA
Organism: Mirounga leonina; assembly: GCF_011800145.1. Classification (NCBI taxonomy): domain Eukaryota; kingdom Metazoa; phylum Chordata; class Mammalia; order Carnivora; family Phocidae; genus Mirounga; species Mirounga leonina. The sequence continues at coordinate 8,802,843 of NW_023270865.1, read as the reverse complement.
GTTGCAGGATACAAAAGCAATATACAGAAATCTGTTGTATTTCTATACACTAATTATGAGGCAGCAGAAAGAAGAATTAAGGAAACAATCCCATTTATGATTGCACAAAAAAATTGAGTACCTAGGAATAAACTTAACCAAAGAGGTGAAAGACCTATACTCTGAAAACTATAAAACACTAATGAAAAACTGAAGATGACACAAAGAAATGCAAAGACATTCTATGTTCATGGATTAGAAGAACCAATATTATTAAAATGTTTATACTACCCAAAGCAATCTACACATTTAATGCAACCCCTATCAAATTACCAACAGCATTTTCACAGAACTGGGACAAACAATTCTAAATTTTGTATGGAACCACAAAAGACCTGGAATAGCCAAAGCAGTCTTGAAAACACACACACACACACACACACACACACACCTGGAGGCATCACCATTCCAGACTTCAAGTTATCTTACAAAACTGTAGTAATCAAAACACTATTGTACTGGCACAAAAATAGACACCTAGATCAGTAGAACAGAATAGTAAACCTAGAAATAAACCCACAATTATATGGTCAGTTAATCTTCAACAAAGGAGGCAAGAATATCCAGTGGGAAAAAGATAGTCTCTTCAACAAATGGTATGTGAAAAACTGGACAGCTACATGAAAAAGAATGAAACTGGACCACTTTCTTATGCCATGCACAAATATAAATTCAAAATGAATTAAAGACCTAAATGTGAGGCCTGAAACCATAAAAATGCTAGCAGAGAGCAAAGGCAGTGATGTCTCTGACATGGGATATAGCAACATTTTGTAGATGTATCTCCTGAGGCAAGAGAAACAAAAGCAAAAATGATCTATTGGGACTACATCAAAATGAAAAGCTTCTCCTCAGCAAAGGAAACAATCAACAAAACTAAAAGGCAGCCTATGAAATGGGAGAAGATATTTGCAAATGACATATTTGATAAAGGGTTGGTATCCAATACATTTAAAGAACTGTTAATAACTCAACACCCAAAACCCACATAATCCAAATTAAAAAAGGGCATAAGACTTGAACATTTTTCCAGAGAAGACATCCAGATGGCCAACAGACATATCAAAAGATGTCCAACATCACTCATCATCAGGGAAATGCAAATAAAAACTGCAATGAGATATCACCTCACACTGTTTAGAATGGCTAAAATAAAATACACAATAAACAATAAGTGTTGGGGAAGTTCTAGAGCGATAGGAACACTCACACACTGTTGGTGGGAATGCCAACTGGTGCAGCCACTATGAAAAATGATATGTAGATTCCTCAAAAAGTTAAAAAGAGAACTACCTATGATCCAGTAATCATGCTACTGGGTATTTACCCCCCCCCCAAAAAAAACCACACTAATTCAAAGGGATACATGCATTCCTTTTTTTATTGCAGAATTATTTACAATAACAAAATTATGAAAGCAACCCAAATATCCATCAATAGATGAATGGATAAAGAAGGAGTGGTATATGCATATATGTATGTGTGTGTGTGCGTGTGTGCGCGCACGCGCGCCCACACAATGGAATACTACTCAGCCATAAAAAAGAATGAAATCTTGCTATTTGCAATGACTTGGATGGAGCTAGAGAGCATAATACTTATAGCAAAATAAGTCAGTCAGAGAAAGACAAATACCATATGATTTCACTCATGTGGAATTTAAGAACAAAACAAATGAGTAAAAGGAAAAAAAAAAAAACAGAGAGGAAGGAAGACCAAGAAACAGACTCTTAACTATAGAGAACAAACTGATGGATGCCAGAGGGGAGGAATGGGGGGATAGGTAAAATAGGTGAAGGGGATTAAGAGTACACTTATGATGAGCACTGAGTAATGTACAGAATTGTTGAATTATTGTATTGTACACCTAAACTAATAGAACACTGCATGTTAACTATACTGGAATTAAAATTTAAAAATTAATAAAAAATAAAGAAAATAAAAAGAAATGACTATATTGGCTCTGTTATGTGGACAATGAGATAGCCCACAGGATAGAAATAGCAATCTGGCATTGGAAAGGAATCCAGAGCTGCTGTCTGGAGACTTCTGAGAAGTTACTCTCTTGCAGGTAAGTGGAAGATGAACAGTGTGGTGGAGGAGGGTCAGCAGCAGCAATGAAGACAACAGAGGAAGCCCAGTGCTTCACAATGAAGTTGCAAGGCCAGAACCTTGACCAGAGCAAGGGCAATTAGAAGAAAATAGCACCGGCCGATTTCAGCAGAAGAGGAACTGTCAGGTCACCAGTACATAAAAACGAAGATGGGCAGATTGATGGGCAAGATGAAAATGACAGAGAGGATGAGGAAATGGGCCAGGAGGGTGATGATTTGCGTTGATCTCCTAGGGAGTCTTGGAAGGACCAACCCACAAGTAGCAACAAAGTCGCCTGGACTTTCCAGTCACCATCTTTGGCCCCATTAGACCCAACAATACTAAAAGAGAGCTCATTAGTCAGAAACAGTTGATAAATGACAAATTCAGGAAAATCTATTATGAATTATACTTCCTAGTGATTTTCAAAGTTCGACCCAAACTGTGATGAAGATATTTAGAATAACATCATTGCATAAGGTCCCCTCTTCTATCAAAAACAGTTTAACGTGGACACAGGTTGGGGTTGGGGTAGGAAATCTAAAGGTTTTTTTTTTTTTAAGTTATCTGAATAATTCAGAGTAATCAGATCAATCCTGGAGGACACTGGTAGTTTTCTCCCTTCTTCCTTGTTGATAAATCCAGATTTTCTTCAGATGTTTACCTACCATGTGCTACTGGAAAGGAGTAAACCACAGTGGGTTTATGGGTTTAGTACAATTATGGTAACTCTATTCCCCCTCAACATGTGAATGAATCTTGGTCTCTGGGGTGGGAAGGAGTTTTGGAAAGAGTTTTCCTTGCTAATACAAAGATCACTAGAGGACAGTCCCTTCATTGTCCAGACATTGTGTATCTACATGAGATGCCTGGAACTGAGGCAGCCATCTGGTAAACAAGAGAATAGAGGCCTAAAAACCAAGTTAATATGCTCAACATAACATGCTAAGATTCCATCTTTTCGAGCTTGGATCCTGAATGGTTTTTGTGAGATGGAGAATCATTCTGGAACGGTTTCTGTTTTAATAATAGGAATCATATTTTATTGGCTTTGTTATCATTACAACCATCTCAGTTAATGCAAGAGGAAAACACTGAAAAAAAACAAACACAACTCTCTTTACTAAGAAATATTTCACCATAATAAAATAAAATAAAATTTAAAAAAAAGAAATATTTCACCAGTTATAGGATGACTTAAAACTATCCCAGCCGCCAGTCAGGAAACAGACTATGTGGCTCATGGTAGCAGAATGGAGGGAGATTGGAGAGAAAGGGCTCTTCGGACTACAGACTACAGGGTGAAAAGAAGGCCAGGTGTGGCCCCTGAGGGTGGGAGCTGGGGTCTATTTTGAAAAGAAGGCCGCTCAAGAGACCTGTCAGTAGCAAGAGACCTCACCAAGAAGGCTGCAGGGGCACTGTCAGATGCTAAGGCTGGGCTTGGGGGTGGATCTTAGTGGGGGAACAGCGGGGAGATGTTGCCCAAGCCCCGAATCCAGACAGTGGCCATCCGATTTTCTCTGGGGAACATCTCTCCCACAGGGGAAGGAATCAGCTGCCAAGAGCCGTCCCTCATGGGAGAGCATCAAGGCAGGGCCCCCATATTGCTCCTCAAGTCAAACTCTCCCCACTGCAGCGCTCACCCCCCTCCCATCCTCACGGACCCTGAAGGGGTGGGAAGCTCCAGCCCGTAAGTTTGGGGTGTGAAGGGAAAGAGATGCAAGGCAAGGAAATCAAAGAGGTGTTAAACACAGCTCACTTTACTACAGGAGTCTCCCCAATTGAGGCAGGTCCTCACTTGGGAAGGGACTTGATGAAATTTTTTTTATATATTTAGGAATTTAGACTCTTTAAAGAGACTGGACATTTTAATTGGTGAAATTATCTTGCTTTTATGATAATGATGACCAAAGGACTTCTAAAATTATGAACTGAATAATCAACATAATAATAACAAGAAGAGGAAGAGGAAGAAGACAGAGGAGGAAGAGAAGGAGGAGGAGATGGAGGAGGAAGAGGAGGAGGGAAGAGGCCACCTGCCAATGATTTTATCCAAGAAATAGATAAGAGCGTGGGGGTCGATGAAAGAGTCAAATGCTCCATTTGCACTCCTTGTAGTTCTCCGATTCACATGCACAAGTTACAAATAGTACCCAAAATTTTGGTTCAGCTTCCAGAGAATGTCCATTATAAACATAATGGTTCTCTTTTCATTCTCATTCATATCTTTTATGCTTTGATAATTATCTTTTAGGATGAGGTAATAGTAAACTCATTTAAATGGAAATACTGATTTAATTCAGGCAAAATCTCTTCTCTGTGAGTGATTTCCATGTTGCACTACTCCCAATGATAACCACTCCCAAGATCAGAGACTGGAAAAGGAGCTAAAGGAAAAAATACTTCGGTTTAGATTTTTTTTCCTACCTCTTATTCATTATAACATCTTTATTTGTTCCAAAAATGTCATCAAAAAGCAAGTATAAGGCATTGTGGAGGGTGGAAGCATGGATAAGCCAGTTTACAGAAAGAAAAATCTTGGCCAATCCAACTGCAAAAATATGTTGAGATGGTCAACTCTCTCTGGCTTGCCTAGAGTTTGGGTGAATGCTTTTTGTGTTTTCACCCTTCTGACTAAAGCTGTCTTTGTGTGAGTTTATTCAACTTGCACAGACCTGTTGCTTTTGAATACAAACAATATCATAAGTCATAGGTGTCTCCTTATGCCATATGAATCCTTAATAAAGATGCATTTTTATTTGCTTATTTTTGAAAGCATATTGCCACATGGTTGACAGCTTATGAAATTCACCCAAAATAAAAAAGCAGAAGTTTAAAGTAATAATACGAAACCTCAAAGAAGTCACCTGTGACATTTGGGGCCACCTAGGCAATTGATCTTTCAGTTGAGGCAGTATGCCCAGGCTAAGCGTAATAGCAAGAAGAAATAAAGAGCTTATAGTAGTAGTTTTTGTTGGAGTAGTATATACCAAGGAACTAAAACTTGCAAGTCTTATTAAACATGAAAATATTTCTTACCTTGTTCAGACACTTGGTAGTACAGGAGTTATGATAAGCTGTACTCTCCCTGCATGGCATATGCATTTGCAGGCTCTCTTTGTGTGATTGCTGGAGGGACAGATGGCAGTCCGAAGATGCTGAGGGGACAGATGCAGTCTGACCCCTATGGAGTCATTAATACTCCCTGGCTGCAATTTTTAGCTTTATTTCTATTGCCATGTACAGTTTCATTCATTGATACTGTTTTTAATGTGAATGTAATAATCTAGATGACAATGAAATTTTCATATGCTAACAATGGACATCATGAAAACTTTCATTAGAGCTCAGATTTGATGTCAAAGTCCAAATTGTACACCAAAACAGGCCTTTGCATCTCCAGTACTCCATTCATTTTATTTCTGTGCTGTGAAATACTCTTGGCATCAATTTCTGACCGTAAAATTTCTACCTGTATTTCAAGGTTCTCTCTTTGATGTTTTCTTTATCACACTTTTTTTGGGGGGATTGGGAGCTTCCTTCTTCATCTTTCCATGAATATATGGTGGAGGAGAACACAGTGGAAGAGAGTCAGGTGTTGGCAAGGGTGGAAGATGGATTTAGTCAAGACTCTGCCAAGCCCCATGAGGATGATGATCTGTTTGCTGATGGGGGGTCCAGAGTTTCTGGGCTTTTTGTGCTGATTGATGTGAACAGGGGTGGAAGCACACAGAGGTTACCCCTAAGGGTTTTCAAGATAGATAATGGTAGTGAGGCAGACAGTGCTGGTGTGAAGGGTGTGGAAAGCAAGGATGGAAGTTCGTGTGTGTGTGGGTGTGTCTTATTGTGGACACACATATTTTATTTATATATCATATACTTCTTATTTAGAAGTAATCCACAGACATGAATGGTCTTCAGCACTCACCATGGTGGCTAAGTAACTAGCTCACCCATTGCTTACATTCCACAACCAGCACAGCTGATATTAAATCCCTACACCTGTCTTCCATCTCCCAACTCAAAGCAACCATGATGAGCTGGAGCTAAACATTTTGTGGGTTTTATAGGATTCCGTTCCCCCGCCTAGACTGAGTTTAGTTTCTTTGAAGAAACGTATCAGTTGGTTCAGCACACAAAAAAGTAATGGCAAGCACCTAAAAAAAAAAAAAAAAAAAAAGCATGGCACATAGTGGCTGCACAATAAGTTGTTGAATTGGATTGAACCTGTGAGTGTAATAGTGACTTTCAAATTATGCTATAAGGCCCTCTTAGTGTAAGAGGCAGGGCTTTAGTAACTTCTGCTTTGGTGGTCCTTGGTCAGGTTGGAGACGTGGCAGTCACTCTCCGTTGGCCAGGGGTGGGAGCTTTTGCCAGGAGCACAAAGAGCCCCAAAGTGCCATTCTCTTCTGGGGCAGTACGGGTTCTATCTGGAGAGAATCAATCTTGGAAGCTCCCACCTTGTCCTTGGAGCACATAAAGCTCTGGGGCTTCCCCTTAGCTTTCAGGAATGGGTTGAAGAAGGATTCGAAGAAGCAAGTCCGTTGGGAACAAGAGCTGTGCCTTTTCCTGCTTTTCTCTAGTGTTAGCTGAGCTTGTAACCATAGTGATTTCACAAGTTGTTTGGTGGAAGATCGCTCCTGTCTTCCTGAAGTGATTGCTAGAGTAGTCTCTCCTTTCTAGGAGTATGAAAATATGCTTGAGAGGCACAAAAAGTTAAAAAAAAAAACACAAGAAAATTCAACAGAACAGATGTTACAAGGCAGTTGTTGATTAATTGCAAATTAAGAGGTGCTGACTGCTGACATGCCTATGTTCTGCCTAATGCGACTCTCACATCAGGGTTCATTAGGGTTTGTCTATGTAAGTAATCATCATCATCATCATCATCATCATCATCATCATCATCTTTTGTTTTCTCCCAATAGCAAATTTTGACTCTGCCTGAAAGAGTACCAAAAAAATTAATTCTATTTATGATCTTCTGATAAAATCATCATCTACTCCGAGAATCATAACATTGCATATTTCACAGTCTGATGTTCAATACATATTTTAGAATATGTAGTTACTAGAATAATAAACTCTGGTCAATATGTGCAATGATCAGACTGGTGATAATTACATGGAATATTCATTTTCCCTGCAACCGTGAGATGTGAAATCGACTGAGATATTTATTTCATCTTGCTAAGCTGTTATATTTTGAGTCTTCGGCTTTTTGACTGGTTATTTTTGTTATTGTTGTTTGTTTGTTTGTTTTTGATTATCAGTTTTTAGGTAACAGATAAGAACAAAATTCTCTAAAAGCTGAAATTGTCTGTGACAATGAACAGGAGAGAGAATTCTTATTCCTTTGCCAATACAGAGCATATCTTGGTTTCTGTTGTGATGGGTTGTGGAGGATTTGTTTACCTTAATCCAGAAATTGATTATATATTTAATGATTGATGGACTGTTATTTTGAGTGATAAATGAAATTTATTTCAGTTCAGCTTCAACCAATATTTAGGACCTTGCCATTTGTTAGGGTTTGTGCTAGATGCTTCCATGCATATTGTCTAGGTGCAGGATTTAGAATATGCTTTATTGCAGCCTACCTGCTATTTAGAAAAGGAACAGATGCTGGAAAAGGAGAGTCTCTTTATCGAAACAGGCTTGTTCCTTAGAAGAGAAATAAATCAGTGAAATAATGAAACAGCTCATATTATAGAACAGATGAGGGAAGGTCAGATTGAAAGATAAAAATAGGTCTTCCATTGATCCTGCTCTCCATGGCATGAGGGGATTCTCACAGACTCCTGCTCTCTTTTTACATTAAACGTAATAGAACAAAAAAGAGAGATCACCTATCTTGAATTCTCCAATTTTAGGGCAGCATAAGATGGAGGAACAAATTCATTGATATATATAAGGGAATTATTGTGCAAACCCAGAATGTGGAAGATTTTTTTTCTTCAAGAAAAAAAAATTAAAGAAAAAAAACTCCTTTTAGACACAAATCAATAAAGGAAGTGACTATTAAATGGAAGAGACTTTAGAGATATAAAAAGCAAATTAAGTATGCACACTTTTTGGATCCTGATTTGAACAAACCAACTGTAAAAAAAAAATCTTCAAGGTAAGAAATTTTAATATGAATTTGGTAGATGAAGGATTTTTACTAATTGACATGGGAATATCTGCTAATTAAGATAATGGCATATCCTTATCATGTAGGGATGTTCATTGCAGTTTTCATGGATGGAATAGTAGGACACCTTGGATTTATTTTAAAATACTTCAGCCAAAATGTGAGGGAGAGGGAATAGATGAAACAGGGTAGCCAAAATATTGACAATGATTGAGAACAGCATGATGGATATACTGAAGCCCTGGAAACTTCTCTTTAAATGTGTATGAAAATTTGAAACAAACCAGAAGCAAGCTGATGCACAGGAATTCAGTAGTAACCCAGCCTCTCACCGTGCTTTTGGCCATCACTGAGCCTGCAAGGCAGTGGGCAATTAGATGCATAAGACAGGGATAATGATTCTCATCCGGAATGAGGACAAGATTAGAACTGTTGTTCTGGAGACCATAGTTGGGTTTCAGAATGATCTGCACTCCCTGTATGTATATACCAGATTTTGATTTGAAATTTTTTCTGGAGAGATATTTCATAGATTTCACTAGATCCTCAAATGTATTCGTGACCCACAAAATTTGAGATACACTAGATCATAGGAGTTCTGAAGCCTGTGTCAGCTCTAAATCTTATAAACCTGTCTATCTAAGAACAAGATATTTAATTGTGCTATTTTAAGAACTTCCTGCACAGTGGAAAGGACTCTAGATTTCATGAAGTCTGCATTTTAATGTATTTAAATTTTTAGGCCATGAGAATGTTTAAGAGCCATCAGATGCATTAAAGAAAAAAATCACATCGAGGTCTTACACTGGCTGAACCATTAACAGTGGCCAAATCTATCAATGCAATTTTCTGTCTTTCAGATACCTTTCAATGTCATCCTAGAGTCTATGTAGTAAAACCTCACTGTTAAAAGATCTACTTAAAAAAAAATCCTTAAGAAGTGGGAAGCATTATAGCAACATAAAAATGCCCCATCTATACACAAGGGAGCAATGCAATCGTTTTAAGTGCCAGCGTCTTACTGGCTGTAAAGAAAGAAACATGCTAGGTAAAGTCTGAGATTTCCCTAAGCTGGAAACTGAGATCATGCATGTGCTAGCTTCTCAGTGCATTTCTTTTATGCCACTGCATGTTATTGCTTTTTTACCTTTTTTTAAAATAAAATAATTTTGCAGTAAAATAATGGGTTTATTGTGAAGCCTAGAGCAGTGCGGTCCGTAGCAGCAGCTTGGTTTAATTCGATTACAAAGTCATGGCCCAAACAGCCATCATCCAGTGTCGTTAGCATTAACACTGTGGTTCATGTGCTGTGTAGGCTCCTAGCCATTACATTATTTGCCTGTTTCTTCTTGCTGTTGTCGAGCCTGGTGATGAGCCAGAGCAGAACAAACCTGAGTGTGCCTTGTGCACGCACGCGCGCGTGTGTGTGTGTGTGTGTGTGTGTTTGCAAGTGCATAAGTGCATGTTTGTTGGGGGAGGCAGTAGAGAGAGCAATTTTCAGTGTTAAAACTTTGTATTAGCTAGTGCTGCAACAAAATTGCATAATAAACCACCCCCCAGATCAGTAGCCTATCACACCAAGCATTTATTTACACACTCAGAGCTGTGCACATCCCTCATGAATGAGGGTTTGTCAGTTCCTGGCTGGGTGGTCCTGATTCGTGCAGTTTGCCGGCTGGGCTTCCCCCCAGGCTACAGACAGGGCTCAGATCAGTTTGCTCTGCTGCCATTCTGGGCACAGGAAGAAGGGGCATGGACCTCTCCCGGTGGACAGCCAGAACCTCCGATGCTCATGTCACTTACACTCCCTTCCTCCTGGCTGCATCAGGTTGCCTGGCCAGGCCCGGGGTGTGCAGGGCACAGAAGCCTATTCCAGGACAGTGGGGAGGGGAGGAGTACAAATTAGCTGAAAGATAATCCAATGTATCACAAAGCCATTCCCTTACAATATTATACAAGTGTGTTGTTAATTTTCTTGCTCAATTTATGGGTTATTTCTGACTTAGAAACACTAGATTTATAGGTGAGTCATGCATACAAATCAGTATCCAATAAATAAAGCCCCTGGATCCAGTGTGGGTCACCTATCTTTTATTTCCTAATATAAAATTCTTCTTCCCTTTCACAGTACTCCTTATTCAGCCCTGCTTCTTTTGTTTTTGTTTTTGTTTTTTTTTTTAGAGAGAGCAGGGGTGGGGGTGGGGAAAAGGGTTGAGGGTCAGAGGGAAAGAGAGGTTTTTTTTTTTTTTTTTAAAGAGTTTATTTATTTGACAGAGAGACACAGTGAGAGAGGGAACACAAGCAGGGGGAGTGGGAGAGGGAGAAGCAGGTCTCCCGTGGAGCAGGGAGCCCGATGCAGGGCTTGATCCCAGGACACTGGGATCATGACCTGAGCCGAAGGCAGATGCTTAACGACTGAGCCACCCCAGGTGCCCCGGAAAGAGAGATTATTAAGCACGCTCCATGCCCAGTGTGGAGCCTGCAAAGGCCTCAATCTCAAATCCCTGAGATCATGACCTGAGCTGAAATCAAGAGTCGGACGCTTAACCGACTGCACCACCCAGGCGCCCCTCAGCCCTGCTTCTTTTTGCAAACTCTCCCCCTATTACTCTTCCTTCGCTCTCCACCTCCCAGTGGGTCTTTCAGTTCTCCAAAACGCACCAAGCTTTTTGGTGCTTCAGGGCCTTTGCTCATACTGTCCTCACCACTCTACCCATGATTCTTTGCCACATAGAAGTCTTATCTCAGCTTAAGCGTTACTCCCAAAGGGGTCTTCACCCACCATCTAATCTAATATGGCCCCGTTATGCTCAGAATACTCTGCCCCTTCCTTTGAAGCCCATAATCATTTCTGCTTACATAGCTCTTTTGTGATCACACCCACCTTTCCCATTAGATCTAAAGCGTCATTGATGCAGGATTGACATCTTTGTTCCCTATTGCGTTTGAAGTACCCAGCCTGGAATTCAGGAAGAGAGCGGTCAAATGAGTGAGAACAGAATCCTGGAGTGGGGGATTCCTCTTTTCAAATGTACTGAGTTTATATGTTTGGAGACACACAGATAGACCAGCATGAGTGTGAACCTCAGCTGTAGTTGTTACCTAGACCTCTGTCCTTCCCCACATGACCTGGGTTCTTTGTGCCCTTGAGCACTACACAGCACTCCCTCACTCTGACCTCAGGTTTGAGGAGTAGCGGTGTGGTGCAGGCAAAGCTCCTGGCCCAGTGGGAGAGGCAGTCAAATCCAGGAGCCCAGAAGGGGGCGCTGTCTTTCTCTTCCCGGGCCTCGCTCATTCCCTATGTCCAGCATTGTCATGTGACCCCTGTCACACCTCCTGCATCCTGTAATCAAACAGTGAGTGCATGGAGGTGCCAGAGGAAAGCAATATTATGAATGGAGTGTAGAACTAGGGGTCGTATATAACACCGTTTCTATGGGAAAATGAATTCGGGATTCAAAACCACTGCCTGAGTAAAGGGCCTTTGGAATGCAGTGCATAAACAGAGGCTTCTACTCATGGTGCATTAACTTGATTGATAATAAGGCAGGAATTCTCTGTCCTCCTTGGTGATACAGTCCAAGTTCATCAGGTAGGTAGGCAGTATTTCAGCCAAGTTCCCGACTTGGGGACCAGGATGGGGGGACCTCTGAAAACCCTGACTGCATTTTCTCATGGAATGCTGCAGAACCTGCAGCTGCTTGCCCTGGGACAGCCCTGCTGTCTGCACCATGAGCCCAAAGAACAGCTCTGATTGTCCCAGCCCGGGAAGAAATCTTACAATAAAACATGGACCTGAATCAGTCCTAGGATAAAAACCAATGTGTTCTCAGTGTGACGTTTCTTACCATGAGTGGTTTGATGACAGGGGTGGGGGTTGAGGTTGGGGTTGGGTTTGGGGGGCGCACAGTATGTCTCTGATACAGAAGACAGCGACGTCTGGCCTACTTGTTCTGTGGTCTGTTCATTCCCGATAGTCCTGAGGTTAACACATGGACTTGCATGGTCCCCACTATTTTTTTCCTTCCTTACAGCAACAATAGATAAATAAATTTTTAAGATAGTCTTGGCAGAATATCCATGGTGCTTCTAGCCAGATAAGGAGGTGTCAATGGGGAGACATTCTGGGGATTATTTCATGTAGCACTCTCAATGCAGAATAATCATGGTACAGCATGCTGGGGAAGTAAATTAATGAGGAAGAGCCTATGAGGCAGGATATGGGTAAGGAGAGGAGTTATAATAGCATCATAGGAAATGGCTTAAGACACTACTTTGTTCCCTATTGCATTATTATCAATCAAGTTAATGCACCATGAGTAGAAGCCTCTGTTTATGCACTGCTTTCCAAAGGCCCTTTACTCAGGCAGTGGTTTTGAATCCCGAATTCATTTTCCCATAGAAACGGTGTTATATACGACCCCTAGTTCTACACTCCATTCATAATATTGCTTTCCTCTGGCACCTCCATGCACTCACTGTTTGATTACAGGATGCAGGAGGTGTGACATGGGTTCTACAATGCTGGTCATAGGGAATGAGCGAGGCCCGGACTCCACACCCTTTGGGGGAAAGCATCTTTGGGACCCCTTGGCCATGGGAGCCATGGAGAAGGTGTGGGGAGTCAGGGAACAAAGAAGGAGCTGGGAAACATACTCTGTGTGTCCCCTCAGTCACCTGTAAGGGAGAGTGGAGTCAGAACTTGGGTGAGTTCCTGTTGCAAAACTCACTTAAATCTCTGTTTCCTTGAGTCCTTTGGAAGTAGTCTGTTGCTCACAAGGCTGGGCCCACTTCCTTTAAACTGCAGGTGCATTTTGGAAATTCTTTAATCTAAATCTATGGCATGGGAAGTGATTGACTTGAATAATTAGTTTAAAGGGATGGAAGAAATACTGTAAATATCAGTGATGCTATTGACTATCCCTTAAGACAACTGTCCAGTTTTTTTTTTTAAGTGAAATAATTGGCATTTAGTATACCATGAATAATATTTCAATTTGTTAAAATATTTTGATAAAATAAAAGATAATCATTTGACCCAAAAAAGATTTCCAATTTTCAGGCAGAGTCAGTGAAGTGAAGTTGTTATAAATGCATGGGGCCTACTCTTATTATAGTTATTGCTCAGACAACAACTGCAGTTACTGCAGTGGGTAAATTATTTTCTTAAGCATGTCTGTTCCTTCAACCCAAAGGCAAATTAATTTGGGGGGAATGAAAGAAATTTTAAAGATCTGTAAGAAAAGCAGAGAAGAGAAACTTGGCCACTACTATATTTAGAGAGTGAAATTAGTAAAAAAAAAATACTCACAAATATGATAAATAATCAATGATGAGATGGGGCGTGAGTTTAAATATAGTACTGAGAACAGAAAGAGTAAGAAGACATCTTTTCTGCTCAATATGATAAAAATTACTTTTTATTGCTTCAGTTGCTATCATAGGCATAGTATTAATTTGTCTGAACCTCAATAAAACATGGAATATTTTTCCCTTTCTGAAATGGATCTTTTCTACTGCTATGTTAATGTTTGGAAAAATTATTTCATATCAGTGAATCTTCCTGAAACCTACCAAGGATAGTGGGAGCCATCCAAATAAGAAGTACTGACATAATGGAGTTGCTTCTGATGCTAGTATGTTCCCGGTCTTTCATGAAGCATTTCTCACGACTTCGAGCTTTCAGGAATGAGTATGTGCTTCTTGGAAGAGCAACCAAAAGGTGGCAGCACCTCTTTGAAAATTATTTATGTTTTTATTTCATATCAACATTTTTTGTCAAATACCACTCATACATAGTTGAGCCGAGTTATAATAGGCATTTATAGATCAGAAAACCCCCTTCCTTTGCAAAAAAAAAAAAGATAAATGCAGTAATAGCTATTGATAAAATGGAGCTTCAAAAAAATGTTTGTTTCCAATGAAGACTGGTCCTTCTCTTCAATCAAATGGTCCATCATTTGTGAATTATGTAGCAACACACCCATTCCTTCTTCAGAGTCAGAAAACCTTCATGGGGTGACCTAATCAGTAGTAATGACTGTGTTAATTATACACTGGAAGGTTTAGAATCTTTCTTATCAGGATATTATGAAAGCTAATACATTCTTAAGAATCACAAATAGGGGGCACCTGGGTGGCTCATTCGGTTAAGTTTCTGCCTTTGGCTCAGGTCATGATCCAGCGTCTGGGGTCCTGGGATCCGACTGAGTCCTGGGTCTGGCTCCCTGCTCAGCAGGGAGCCTGCTTCTCCCTTTTCCCCCACTCTCCCTCCTTCCCCCTGCACACTGCTTGTGCTCTCTCAATCTCTCAAATAAATAAATAAAATCTTAAAAAAAAAGAATCACAAATAGGTCTTTTATTCCTGAGGGAGGAACACCGAATTAACAATTCTTTATTTTCCCTTAAGCACAAATTCTACCAGACTTTTTCATAAAAAAGTTTTTAATCACTGCGATATTGACACCCCCTCATGTCAAGCTTAAAATTGTTTTTCAAAATAATTCAGACATTCGTAATTCTAAATTAACCCAGCTACAAATCTGTGTTTATCCTAGATTAACCTTTTTCAGATCCTTAGCCTTTCTCATATGCTGAAAACTTAAAGAGAAAATTAGCAAAGCCAAATCCAGAATTTTTCTTAAAACAGTAGTTTGCTTCTCTGTAATAAGACATTATGTAAAACCTCATTGATTCACATAAAATAAAGTCTGAGGATTAGCATTCTGTTTAATGGAATTTTATTACTCTCAAATGCTTATGATTAACCTAAATTAAGCTAAGCAAGGCAACAACCTCTGTCAAAGTCTTGCTTTGATATATAAGTTATAGATAGATGTAAATGACTTTTAGACAATTCAATTGTCAGCTCCATTAAAGCAGCAATACCGTACTTTTCTGTGTTTTGCACAAATGTATAGAGAGTGAAGATGACATTCTCTGTAAGATCACAATAAATTCTAACATCAGGGTGTCACTTTAAGGAATTACATGAAAAAATGTATAGCTCCAAGAGGCCTTGAAGATCAGAGGTTTTCACTTCTGTTTAAAGATTAGAGATTTTCACATATGTTTCTATCTCAAATTTCTAGCGAAACCTTCTTCAGAAGTCCAGTCTAAAACTAAGCCCATAGAGGTGAGGTTCTAGTTGCTTGCTGGGTGGGGAACCTATTGTCTCAGCCCCTCCCTCTGTAACCAGGTCACCCTGAGACAGGAAACCAGGGGCTCTGCAGACCTCAGGCTCAAAGGCACTAACTAGTCCATTCCTTTGTTTTCCAAATGGCACATCAGGATGCAAATGGTTCAAAGCCATGGAAGTCTTTAATTGAAACCCAGTAATTGTATGTGAATGAAATGTATGTGTGAAATGAATGAAGTGTATGTGAATGTGAATGAAAGCATATCTTTCATGTCATTGTACTATATTTTATGTTAATCCATTACTTTTTTTTTAACAAAAAAAAAAGGTCAGGTAGGAGAAAGTCTAGATATAGATACCTGAGAAGCAGTCCACAGAAGGCATATATATAAGCATATCTACATATGTGTGTATATATTTTCTGATATTTACACAGACTTACAAATATGTGTAAAGCACACCTCCACCATTAGATGAAACTTTCCTAGCACTGAGACAGTAAGAAATGAAGAATGGACAGCATTCTCCAAAGGGAAGAATACTAGTCTAGAAGCTATTTGGAGGTAAATAGCCAACTGGTATACCCAGTTTCCATTTCACACATAAAGATACTCAACAGCTTATTTCATGATTCCTCACATTGCAAAGGTTATGATCATTTTTGACAGCTGTCCTTGTTCTTTTTGAAAATATTTTTGCTTAGCAAGTTCTCATGCATGAAATAGAAGTGTTTTGGTGACAGCAGAGTGTCTAGAGAGAACCAAATGTTCAATGGTAATTAGAAAGAGTGCATCACAAGTTGTTGCTGAGCTCCTGGATTCTGTCTCAGATATGTTATTTAAAACACTGACTGGCTAGCTGCTTGGAAATCAGACTTGTCACTTGAGCATCTTTCCATTTGGACATCAGCAACTGCTTCAAGGGTCCCCCACTCTGTCAGGGAACCAGAGTGCTTGCGAAGAGGAGGGTGTTAATGTGATGACGTTTCAAGGGGGCCTTCCATCTTTCCAGAGCACCCACTGTAGGAGCAGCATCTGTTCATTCTAGGTGGATGTTCTGCATTTCTGTCTTCCTAGGAGGCAGGGCAGGGTGAAGATTGTGGACTGTGCAGCCACACTGTGTTTGTTGGAATGCCAGCTCTGTTCCCTCCTACTTCCGTGTGCCTGGATAAGCTGTTAGACCTCTGTATGCCTTAGCTTGCCCATCCATACGTTGAGGCTGGTCTTAGTAATGGTGCCCACCTCCTAGCGTGTTGGAGAGGATTGAATGGCACAATATATGGAAAACACTTGGAATAGTGTTGGATGCACACTCTGTGCTATTTAACCACTTGCACTTCTTATAATAACTGGTCCATCCCATTGCACATTCCAAATCCTGCCATTTACATGAAAATGGAGTCCTCATAGTATCAGAGCAGGTGGGTCCTAGGTAGAAATCATTGTCATAATTTTGTATACTGTGGAATTTTAAAAGTTTTAGGCTTTTAAAATAATTCACTTTTTCTACCTTTTCAAAAATCAAATAATCAAGTCACATTCGTCTTACTTTTTGATGATTTCTTAATGGTTACAGTTTCCATCATAAGCAGTGTCTCTTTTTTATGTGTTCTTTTGCATATTTTATTTCAAGGAAGGAATTTACTAGAAATTATTCAAGACTTGTGATTAACTGTCATGTCTCCTGGTATGTTTATTAACATTTAAGAATGTGAGGTTGCAGATTATCTAAGCAATGAAAAGAATTTTTTAACTCTCTCTCTCTGTCCATACATGTATATGTTCTATTTTGTTTTGATTCTAAAGCTACCATTTGCTGTCAAGCACAAGAATTGGAATAGAAAATTCAAAATAAAAAGGCTTAAGATACTTACATATTCTTCATTAAATTTGTCTGGAATTTCATGGATCTTTTAGATCTTTTGGTTAGTACCTTGTCCATACTTGCCCAAGAGTAAATGTGTGATAAATGTGCATTTAATTTGAAAAGCTAGGAAAGAAATGAAAGTGATGGAAGCTAAATCTGTATTTAGTTTTAATGTTTATGGTTTATAAAGAGCACATAAAGGATAAAACAACATATTTCTCAAAGTGTATTATCATTTTTAATAGGTGAAGTGCAATTGTGCATGGTTTTCCCATTCTTTGTGAATGTCTGACCTCGAAAATGCATGTGCATCATTATCTTTTTCATATGGGAATTTTGAAATCCTCATAGACTAGAGGTTTTAAAAATGCTGTCGCCAGCTTTGTGTAGCAAAAAGTCAAATATTAACACAATAAAGACAGGAAGGGAGACTCTAACCAGAGGTATAGGTTTTGCTTTATATCTTGAGCTTCCCTGAACCACCACCAGCATGAATTCACATCGGGGATTTTATGCACCTTCAGTGTGTGCTGGGGTTGATTCTGGGCTGGCTGGGGGGCACTTTCTAGAAAATGAATCTGAGCCATTACTAGAGCATATGGAGCCGGGAGGCCTTGGCATCCATACAATAAACCTAGAGCAGGATTTGCAGAGACTGCCTTCTGTGTGTTCACTACATTGTCATCTCATACACAGCTGGGCCTGCAGATGATAAAAACGCTTTCCTAATAGGAAATCTAGTATAAAAAACTATAAAACGAATAACAATGGAATGTGTGTTAGGACACCTCAGTGAGCAAGCACAGAGAATAAATGTATGTGAATGTAGAAGTTGTGTGGGCAGCTGTGTGCCAATCACTTCATTATTGCTCATTAACTTTGTTCTTCTCTGCATATTTGGTTACATTATCCGGATCGCATCTCCCAACCCATTCTGTTTTCATTTCACTCAAAGGAAGTAAAACTGTGTGTTGAAAAGCTCCTCTAGTCACATGTTTATCCCTAGTCAATGATTTTCAGAGCACATTTATTGAATTTATAAAAGGAAGATGAGTTGACAGCATGAGAAATTCAAATGAATTGCCCAGTCCGGCCATATTTTTATAGCCTATACATTTTATCTAGAGAAATGACAAAGACGAAGTATCTCCAGAGTTTAAAGTAAAAAGGTACAGGGAGGACTCAAGTAGACACTTTCCCCAAAAGGATGGAAGGATGGCAAGTAAGCCCAAGGGGGAACATCCAACATCATTAACCATTGGGGAAGATGCAGTTGAAAACCGTAATGAGATACCACTGTACATTTACCAGAACAGCTAAAGTTTAATAACATTTTTTTTAAAAACTCTGGCAGTACTAGGTTCTGCTGAGAATGCAGAGGTTCCAGAAAGGAATACAAAATGGTACAGACTCTGGGAAACGCTTTGTCAGTTTCTTATAAAGTTAAACATATACTTTCCATAAGACCCATGATCAAATTTCTGGGCATTTACCCTAGAGAATTGAAAATGTATGTTTATATCAAAACTGTATATGAGTATTCTTTCCCACTTTATTTGTGATAGTCAAAAGCTGGAAACAACCCAAATGTCTTTAAGCGGGTAAATACTTAAATTTCAAGGGTGAGTCCACACCACAAAATACTCCTCAGCAGTAAAAAAAGAACCATCGGTACATGTAGCAACTTCAGTGAATCCAAAGACATGGCCAAGTGAGAAAAAGCCAGTTGGAAAAGATTACAGGTGTATAACTATTTGCATAACATTCTCCAAAGACAAAGTCCTAAAGATGGAGAACAGATCAGTGATGACCAGGTGTTGTGGGTAGGGGGAAGGAGTGTGTAAAGAGATTTCATGAGGAAGATTTTTAGGATGATAGAGCTGTTCTGTATCTAGATTACATGAATCTATATATCTGCTCAAATTCACAGAACTATATAACACAAGAAAAAAAATCCTAATTTTATTGTATGGTAATTAAAAAAAAAATTTTAAGTAAGCCCTACCCCTGACATGGGGCTCAAACTCATGACCTCAAGAACAAGAGTCTCATGTTCTACTGACTGAGCCAGCCAGGCACCCCTTTAAAAATATTTTTAAAAATCATGGTTAGCATATTTCTATCTCAGCTCCTTAAAAGCTAAAGTCACATATGGAAAAGGTCAAATCAAGTGCAGTTTCAGAAACTTTAAAATACATAATGAAATTATATTTTTGGTTAACATGTTCTTTATCATCTTTGTAAAAGAGAAATAGCTGCATCTCAGGGCTTTTTAAGTGGTGGGGTGGGGTGGTGCCATATGGGATGGTTGCAGGTGGCTCATGGATGAGCATTTTTATTTTAACAGTTATATATTTATTTCCATAGGTAAAGACATAAGTAACATGCCAGATCCATAATTTCATGCATAATGTGGCTTAAGAGTCACCAAATGTAAAAATAACAGAATAATTTAAGCCCCTGTGTGTGTGTGTGTGTGTGTGTGTATTCAAAGACAGCCAAGAAAATTGACTGAAATCTAAGAGATACTGAACAGGTCATTATTTTTTGGTAACTAGCTTTTCAGATCATATGTAGTAGAAAAGAAAATATTAAAAGGAAGTGACCAGTCAGATTTTAAAGTTACAGTAAAATAGTACTTTGTTTCTGAAAAAAGAAGAAAGTGTTATCCTGAGCATTTCTGTTGTTTAAAAGTAATTCTGTCTGTGTCAGAGTGTGTTTTAAAGGCAAACTCTAAAGTGCAAAACAGGCAAGAGAAACCTACTTTTAAATTTTACAAAATAAAAACTAATAGCATAGGTAAGAAGGAATTCGAATAAATATTTTGTCTCGGTTTTATCTATCTTCAATTCTTTCTGACATGACCATTTATATCCTCTGTTCCATGTGTAGTCATGGATATTTCAATAAGGAAAATAAACTCTTATTAACATACAAGTGAATAAAAATGTTTAACTGGTTTCGTATTTTCACTGAACCAAGTAAAGAATTACTTTTATGGGAACATAAGTATGGACATTAAAATAATTGAGCAAGTTTACATGTTATCCAGAGCTTCGGGTTATTATTATGTGTTTCAATTGCTTCCAAATAAACTATGAGTATTATAAACTATATTTAGAATTACTGATAAGCAACAAGTAGGAAAAAACTGGCTAACAAATAGTTGATTATTTATATTCAATTTTAAATTATTTGGTACATAGCTTTGGTAAGACTTTCTCTAATTAAAGATGACTAAAAGATAGTTTCAGGGTACCTGGGCGGTGCAGTGGGTTAAGCCTCAGACTTGTGATTTCACCCCAGGTCGTGATCTCAGGGTCTTGGGATCGAGCCTCAGGTTGGGCTCCACACTCAGTGGGGAGTCTGCTTGGCATTCTCTCTCTCAAAAATAAATAAATCTTTAAAGGATAGTTTCACGTGGCAATAATATTAAAAGACTAAGTTTGGTATCACTGGTTGTTTATGGTTGTAATTGATGATGGTTGTTTAATTGTTCTTTTCTTGATCATTCTCTCCTTTATCACCTCCCATCCTCTTTTTTCTCCTTGCTCCCTCAGGTTCCTCTTCATTTTCTCTCCCTTCCCTTCTTCCATCCTTCCCTCTTTCCTTCTCTTTTACTCTTCTTTTATTTCTTTCCTCCTTCTCCCTACCTTCTCTCTTGGCTTCCTAGATAAGGAATTTCTGGATCAGAAAGTATACACACTTTTTTTTCTCTTCAGTGCTTACTGACACATTGATTTCCCAAAAGGTTCTGCCAGTTTATCCCAATATTGTGTGAGTGCCTGCCCTCCGCCATGCAGGTGAACGCTGGATGTTATCAATTAAAGATACCTCATTCTTCGATAAACTTGCATTTCCCTGATCACTACCCAGACTGAGCATGTTTCCTTCTGTCTGTAAGGAGTTTCTAATTCTTCTTTAGTGAGTTGCCTGCTTATATGTTTTGACCATCATTCTACTTGGCACTTGTCTTTTGTTTCTTGATTGGGCTTTTTTCTTCACTATTTTTATTAACTATCAATTATATACTTTGCAAAAAAATTTTAGTCTTTTGTATTTTAAGTTGTTTGTGGTATCCTTGGACTTAGCAAAATCTTAATTTACTCTGGTTTATAACTTCTGCCTTTTGCATCTTGCTTATTAGGAAGACCTTGCTCAATATAAGATTATAAAATAAAAATAATGGGCTCATATTTCCTTAGCTGCTTTCATAGTTATTTATTTTCTTGTTTGGGGTTATTTTCAATATCATATGAGACCGGGATCCATGTTTCATTTTGTTTTGTTTTCCCAAAATGATATATAACATTCCTAACATTTTATTTACTAAATAATACTATTTACTAAATGCTCACATGCTATGGGTTCTTTTGTTTACATGGTTGTGTCCCCATTAATGTGTATGTCTACATCTGTACTAGTAACAAGAAGCTACCTGAGCTATTGTCATTTGGGAGTTTATCTTGATAACTGATAGGGCTTTTTTTTTTCTCCAAAACGTTTTCTGAGGTTTGCAGGTATTTTCTTTCAGGTGAATTTAGACTTGACTTTTCAAATAAAGAAAGGGTCCAAGTAGAGTTTTAGAAGATTGCATTGAATATATATATTCTAGTAAGAAGTGGCATTTAAAAAATATTATCTGTCCATTTAAGAATATAAATTTGTTTTCTAATTGCATGAAATGTTTCCTTCTTGGTTTTTTCTCCTTCATTGAAATTTTAGAGTTTATCTATTTCTTACTTATACCTTTCTGTTACATCTATTTCTAGACATTTTATAATGTGATACTATGGTAAACCTACCCCCCCAGACCCAGTAATGTGCATTAAGTTGTGTTTTTGCCAACATACAGAAAATCTATTGATTTGGTGTATATATCATAGAACCTACCATTAAGCTGGCTTTTTTTTTTCTTTTTGGAGAGATAGTTATTAAAGTTTTTTTCAGTTGATACTTTTAACTCTCCTAGGTATATGATAAACTCAAGTGTAAATAGTGAGAGTTTTGTATTTTTTTTTAATTCTAATTCCAGTATAGTTAACATACAGTGTTATATTTGTACTTTCATATTACACCTCTTTTAGAAAGTGTTGGTAGACCCTCTAAGAGAAGGTTAGATACCCCTGGGAAAGGTCAAGGTTGCTGACTTTGTGTGCACACTTTTAGTTTACATTGTGCTTTTCATGTGATAAACTGATCCATTCGATTTGCTACTATTTGAACTAGAATCTTTGTTCTTCATAAATTTTTATTTATCTGGTTTTTATGAGTTCTTGCTTGCTCCATGTAATGCATATGGATACTCTCTATCATTCTCTATGCTCTAGAATGTTAAAACAACAGGATATAATATGTAGAATTACTATGGATAAATAAAGTATCTGAGATAGGAAATTTCTCAGTAAACTGGAAGGTAATGGTTAGGAGTAAGTGTATAGCCTGGAGGCAAATCAGGGTTTAAATTTCAAGTCTGCCATTGACTCCAATTTGACCTTGTACAGTTTACCTACTTCCTCTCTAAGTGTAGGTCTCTGAAGTGCAGATCACAATAATATATAATTTCTTGAACTGCTCTCATGTATCTCTTTGGTAACACATCCCCTAACACAGGAATAGGCTGACCTGCTATTCCACATCCATCAATTTTAATGTTCTGAATTAGATTATAAGAATCTTGATCATTTTATATTTATTTTGAATCCCCTGAAACTTGTAACCTACAGGGGAGGAAGGCAGTACATTGTCTGATTAATTGAATTTCAGAACTGTCTTCCTCTTTTTTTTTTCCTCACTATTTCTCAGGTTATGATTCTTAATTTTGCTGGCACAGTACATTTTATTCATTTGCCAAACATCAGTAGACGCTGAGGAACTCTACTATACAAACCAAAACCAGAAAGCTAATTTTTGAACTGTAGCTCAAATGCCTTAAAGTTTGCCTTCTACAAATGGAGAGTATTATATTTGTCACCAAATTATTTATCCTCCATCGAAGGTGATCATTTTACAGTGTCATGTAAGAAAAGTTAAATTAATGATCAAAAAATTGCTTTGTAAAGATGAAGTTCAAAAACAAAGCCAAATCAAACATGAGGACAGGACATATTTGGTCTTAGGTGACATCATCTTGGCATGTTAGGGGTCCATGGACTACTCTCCCCAGGGTATAGATTCTGGCTTTCACAGTGAGTAACTGTTGGTTCCCTTTGGAGACAGCACATTCCTATGAAAGACTGACCCTTTCTTATTTGTCAGCTTTCTGTTTCTAGATTCTGTCTTACATTAAATGCAACACACATTCACTAGCTCCTACAGAGGCTTTATACTCCTGCCTCGGGTCTATGTGAGCCAAATGACCAATCTAGACGCAATGTCAACTCTGCGCAACACCATGTGACAGGTTCTGAAGTTTGTAAGGAGTGGCGATGGGGCATGTTGCCATAGAGACACAACTCCTGGTGGGAGTTTCAAATACGGAGTGAGAGTTCACAGGCTGAGCAGTAGAGAAAGTGAATGGAGAAGAGCAGAGTCAAAGCTGAGGAGATGCACAAGAACTTGGTGTGTCTGTGGAACATGGAGTGGGCCTTGGTTTAGCTACTAGAACATGGAGAGTATGGGTGAGATGCAACCGGAAATCTATCTGGAGAGAGTCAGTGGGGGATGCCACCATGTTGACCCAGACTGATTCTGGTCTTTTGTTCTACGCCCGTGTGCAACTACCATTCTCAATTTCTTTGCCTTGAGTTACTGGTATTAACAATCCAGTTTTCCTTCCCCTGGGTCAGCCTACCAATGAAAGGTCCATTCTGGTACATTTCTTTCTCCTGAGACTGTTTCCTGCCTATCTTTCTGGTCTTCCTGTGCATTCCTAGGAGCTGACTTTCCTTTAACCTTTGTTGAGTACTTTCAGTTTTCTGCGTGAGAAATCATTCATTTGCCAGACATTCACTGAGAATTAACTCCATGCCAAGAACATGCATTGCTGAGCCCTAAGAGCAAGACCTTACTCTTGAGGAGCTTAAGGTGAATCACTGGCATCATGCCTGAGTGAAGTAGGACACATAGAAAGCAAAAGAATGCTGTCGAGCATGGAAAATCAGGGGTTACATGATCCATCTAACGGCACACAAATTCTCTTTTTAAAACACCAAACAGCACAATGAGCCACGTCTTCCAATTGGGTCCACTCCAACTTTAAATGCCATCTGCTCTCTGCCAACTGCCAAATATCTATCTCCAGCTCAGATTCTCCCTTGAACTCCAAAGAGCCCAGAGTTTCCTTTTGAACTCCACATTCCCTGGACTTCAAGCTGTGAACTCTCAGGGCTGCTTGGATGTCTTCTGGGCCTCTCATTCCCAAAAGTGAACGTTGCATCTCACCCATCGCAAACCTGTTCCTTCTGCACCATCTTCTCTCAGCTAGAAAAATAGCAATTCCACGCTTGCAGCTGCTCAGAGATGCAAACTCAGGTGTTACCTTTGATTCTCGCTTTTTATCGCATCGAGTGTTTAGTTTATTAAACCCATTGGCTTTAGCTTCAAAAATTATCCAGAATTCAGATCGTTCTTCCTGCTTATCTGCCGCCATCTTTGTGCTGGCCACCACTGTCTTCCATCTGTTTCCACCTTTGTCCCTGAGCAAACTCATTACACACCCACAGCCAGAGGAGCCTAGGAACATAAGTCACACTATTTCACTCCTCTGACCAACACCTCTCTGTGGTTTCTCATCTCAGAGAAAAGTCCATGACCTTACAATGGCATAAAGGATCTTCATACATAATTCTGCTTTCTCCCTCTGCCCGTTACCATCTGACCTTCTCCGTCTCTCCTCCCTGGGCCTGCCTCCATCCCTCTCCCCACCCATCCACCCCACCTGACTTTGTTTCAGCACCTGGGTCTTCTGCAGATAATCCATCTTCCAGCCAGGTTCCAGCATCAGGACTTGGCATTTACTAGAACTTTCTCTCCAACCTCCTACTTTTACACTCACTCTCTCATCTTTTTCAAGCCCTTCTTCAAATGTCACCTTCTCAGTGAGACTTTTTTTTTATAACCTACCAACTTAAGGCCATCTCTATCTTCTCCCGCCTCCCTCTTTCATTTTCCTCTCTAGCCCTTCTCTGTCTGACTCAGTATCTGCTCTAGTGATAGATTTATTGACAGTCTTTTCCCACTGCACTGTTAGCACCTTGAGAGCGGGGATTTTGATCCTTTTATTCATTGCTTAGTTCACAGTACCTAGATTAGTGTCTGACACATAAAAGGCGCTCAGTTATTCTATGTTTAATGAATGAGTAAATGAATGCATATGGGAAACTTTGTCCTCACTGAATCTTAAATACTCTTGGGGTGGGTGCCCAAAATACTTTATCATCCAAATGTTGTGTGTAGGGGGGTGCATTTCACAAAGGGGCCTTCTTGCTCCCTATACTCCTATCCATAGAGACATAATGTATTGGGGGTAGAAACCCCAGACTGAGAAGCTGCCATAGAGATAGGACCTACAGCTGTATGCAGAGGAAGGGCCCTGGGAAACCACGTGATGCTGATTCCTGCTGTTTTGAGGACTGTGCCATAAAGGCCAGAGCGGAACCAAGTTCACGAATGAGTCTAGGCTTCAGGGATGGGAAAGGGTTCGACGTCATAATACCTTTTGAACTGGCACAAAGCCATGTTCCTCAGACCCAGGGAACTAAAGGCAGGGGGTCTGGCACTCCCCCGACCCCTGAGGCTGTGTGCTATTCTTTACTCCTTACAGTCAAAAGACTATGCAAAGGAATTCACAAAGAAATGACATAATTAAGATCTTTCCAGACAGTGCATTCTGCAGCACCAGGCTGCTTTATGTCAGTGATTCCAATGTCTGATTTTGGTCTTCCTCAGCCAGTGACTTCACAGAAAGTAATACATTTTATAACCCAACCCTGTCCACACAAATGTGGCTGTTAAAACATAGAGAAGAGTCAGGCTTCCCATGTTTGAAGCACCCAGATAATTCCATTTTGCTCCTTTTATTTTATCATTTATTATTATTATTACTATTTTCTTAATTCTGGCTGACAACTAGGATTAAGGTAAGGTACGTGAGCAACTACCCAAAGGCATGAAACTTAAGGGGTAGCGGGCAAAAGCCACAGTTAATCAAGACAAATACTATTTTAAGGCAATATTTGTAAAAATCCAAATTCAGTTGGGGGGCCTGGGTGGCTCAGTTAGTTAAGCATTCGACTCTTGATCCCAGCTCAGGTCTTGATCTCAGGGTCGTGAGTTCAAGCCCTGCATTGGGCTGCACGCTGGGTGTGGAGTCTGCTTTAAAAAAAAAATCCAAATGAAGGCAAATAAGCCATGATCAATAACATATGGAGATTTTAAATAAAAACAGGCAGTTGCATGTTTGACAGCCCTGCATTAGAGTGCACCTTTACATTACTGTGTCCTTGATAGTCACACATGTCACTGCTGGTAGTTTCATGAGGGTTGACAATGGCATGCAAATTAGGAAGCGTGGGGCTTTATAGTCATGCTTTTTCACTGTAGAACTTTTTTAAAAAATATTTTATTTATTTATTTGAGAGAGAGAGAGCAAGAGAGCACAAGTAGAGGGAGAGAGAGAAGCAGGCTCCCTTTCGAGCAGGGAGCCCAACACGGGGCTCGATCCCAGGACCCTGAGCCACCCAGGCGCCCACTTTAGAACTTTTACTAACTTCTAGCATTTGGTTCAAAATATGAGAGTGTATCCTGATGAGTGGATCCAGGGGCATATTTCTCTTTTTGCCCCAGACTGCAGTATGACTCAGCATAACAGTGCTTGTTGTCTAGTCTCTCCCTTTATTTCCCTTTCTCTTAGCTGGAAAAAATAACAGCTCTAGTCCGTCACCTGCCTTCGTCGGGTGTGTGGCTTCTGCCAGTGTGGAGAGTTCACCTGACATCAACCACTTCCTCTCCTACCAGTCTTCTAGATGGCCTACTCCACACACGTGCATGGGGCTCTGTGTAACTCTGCTTCCAAGTTGTTTTTTATATGATTAATCTGTCTAACTAACGTGCGCACACACACACACACACACATACTTTTGAGTCATAGAGAGGCATATTTTATTTTAGGTTTAGTTAACAGAACCACGTCTAAGTAGTTCCATCAGAATGAAGAGCTATTATTGTATCAGCATTAGACATAATACACTGGGAGTCTGAAGGGAGTTATCTGAGCACCTAACTTACATCAGGGGAGTAGCATGTGGGAGAAGAAAGCTCGATAATAAATTCCTTGAAATGATAGCACAGGAGATACAAACTTAAGATGGTCTTTACTTTGCTGGTGGAAATCTTAAACCATGCAGAGATGACTGCCCTACCCAAGGTTGCTCAGAGCCGCAATGGTGAATTAAAATTCCACATTTGTTTCCTGCTCTGGTATTTGGTGTAATAGAATATCCTCCAGTGTTTTTAAAATGCTGTCACTGCTAAGTTTGTGAGGACAGCAGCGAGATTCGAAGTGAGGTAGACACGGAGCATAGGGTTTCTTCCATCCAGCATCTCCTAACTGTGGATCTAACTATGCGTGCCTTTCTTGATGTTCAGATTTTGGCTTAGCAGATCCACTGTGTGAAGCAGTTCCAAGCTCACAGAGAATTGCAGTAGTGATAACTGCCGTTGCTTTCAGGGAGCCGGAGTACTCAAAGTTCAGTGCGAACTTCACAGGACCGGGGAGTAAAATGCATAATTACCATAGGCCAATGGGAAGTTCAGGGGGAAGTTCAAGGGGAACAGTGGCGTAGACCTTTGGGAAATAATCAGGAAGCTGCAATGTGCCTGATTTAAGAAGATCTTAAAAGAAAAGTTGTTTTCACTGGTTCAAATAAATGAACAGATGTAGCTGGCATGATGTGTTTTGACAAAGTGCTCCGAAGACACGGTGCTGAAAAGGCTGAAGAGCCACCACTCCAGCAATTTCCATCTCTTCAGTGCCACGCTGCCAGATTTTTCACAGCACTCACCCTGGGGAAGGACAGCAGTTCATGAAAGTGCAGGGGACATGGACACGTCCAGACCTGTGGGTAAATGCAGGATTTTACATTCAATTAGCTGTGTCCTGACAACCGCTTTGGTAAAATAGAGATCAAATTGAGAGGTCCCCATGCACGGCAAGGGCAGATAAAATGGGTACAGATGGATAAAATAGAGTGGGAGAAATTGAGAAGAAACCACAGTCTTCTGTGAAGTAGAGGAAAACAGAATATGCAGACCCACATTCATATATCCCTAGTGAGTGAGTGTCTTGGATGGGCAGGATATGAAAAATAATTCTATTAGACTTATTAAGAACAAACAAGTTAATTTTTACCGAAGTCATATTTTTTGTTGTTGTTGACTGAGTTAATCTGAGTTAATTCTACTACCCCAAACTGGATGATTTAATATAATGCCTCACGATTTGACAAGAATCCTATTTATTTGCCTGATTTAAATCCCCCAAAATCAGACAGATAGCACAAGAGTACAGGGTGCCAATTGCCAGTGGTTCTTTATCTTACCAATGTTTTCTTTTTTGTTCTCACCCAGATTTTCTAAGGAAAAGTGAAAGGCATAACCTAATGAGAAGAAATTCCTCATAGCCCGTTGTAACCATAGTGGAAAGATAAACTCAGTATTGTCAAGATAGGTAATGTGGATTCAAACCATCAACATTTTTCCTTGGGTTGAGTCTGCCTTCCGAATAGGTGTCTGTCTACTCCGTCTACGATTACCCTCTTATACCTGTCAAATTGTTACACTAACAGCAACAGCAACACTTGCCTTTCAAAGAACAGGTCCTGTAGAGCTGAGAGTGAAAAATGGTTCACAGGAGTTAATTATCCTCATAATTGTGGTATAAATCATGACCTGCTAATAAAACAATGAGATATAAAAGATCTGCGTGTAAAGCCGTGAGACCGAATCCACACAAAACTCATTCAACACAGTCTCATTCTTTTTGACATTTAACTTACTCCAGCCAAGTCAGAAAAAAATATCACTGAAGGCCAATTACTTCCTGAGTCAACTATTCTTCAATGTGACTCTCCCAATGTTCTTTGTTAAGATACCCCTACATAAAAAGAGGCAAGTTTCATTTCAGGCCATTCAGAGTTAATTAAGACCCATTCCATTCCTGTACAATGTTATAATTTAGTTGGCAGGACAAGGCAAGCACAGAAATAACTCTAACAATACAAGTATTACTTCAACAGTACACAACTCTCTATGGTTATCTTTTTTTTTTTTTAATATAAAGAGTGTTAAAACCTTACATTTATATAGCACTTTACATTTCTGAAGTAAATTGGGCTATCCATTCATTTAATTCCAACAATGACCATGTGAGTTTAGTATCTATCTCTTGCTGTACCCAGAAACAACATCCTCTGGGCATATCCCTATACTGGACAGGAGGTGCATGTTATTATTCACAGAGAAAGAAATTTGGGAGAAGCTGTGACTAGAAAGCTACTGGCTATGTGGAAGTGTGGGGTTTTGAATGTGTGAAGACGGTACAGAATCAGCTGGCTTTGTGTTTGCTTTTTCCTCCACCTGACTGTGGGATCGCTGGAGACTTTCCTTACCCATCTGAACCCTCCCCTGGCTCACCTGAAAAACATGAATAATAATACCTGTCTTGCATTATTATTGAAAAGTTTGAGTGCAGTCGTGCGTGGAACTCACACATCATGTTGCCTGGCACTCAGTAAATGGTCCAAACAGTAACTCTTATTGGTAATGATAGCTGAGCATGGAGTGGTCAAGTGGGAATTTAAAGATACCCTGAAACTCTGGAAAGTCATTAATAATGTAACACTATTGATAGAGTTACAAGTCCTTAAGTGAATTTTCCAAGTTAATTAGTTTTCTTGAATCATCTGGTTTGAGTCCATCCAGGTTGAGCCACATAAAGTCATCTATTTCTTTCCTTTATATGAATATAGGACATAAGATGCCCAAAGCCATTCTGTGTTTAAATATAGAAAGTGGGAGAATATAAAGGTTTCACTGTGCCATTCTCTGCTATCGTGTATCCATTGACTCTCTGCAACTTATTACAAATTCCACTGCTCAGATTTCTGTGTCTCAGGTTCTCTGCCTCACTGGCATTGGGAAATCTTAACACATCAAAGTTTGGATGTTCCTTCTGTCTTGATTGGGGTTCACTCTTTATAGTGTGCTTCCCCTAAATTCCTGAAAGCAAGAGTCTAACCAAACATTCTACACACCCAAATGAGGCACATAAGAAATACCACTGAACCCAAACTAGACATTTTTATGCCCTCAGTTGTTCACTTTTAGGCTCTAGGACAGATAGAAGGCAGTAAGCATTAGGCATGCAGCTCCTTGAGTATCTGGAATTTAATTTCTGACAATTAAATTTTCTCAAGCAAGCTTTGACAAGTCATTTAGCCACTCGGTCTTATGGGACCAAAAAACAAAAAACAATCTTGTCAATTCTAAGTTCTCAATTTCTGCCAATATCTAGGCTACCTATGTGAGACAAAGCTTCTTTGCGGTGTGAAGGGAGGATGGTGGTAGTATCTGAAACTTGGCAGAATGTATAACCTCTACCTTAAAGACTTTCCATAGATGTCTGATTGGTGGTTCCGAAAATTCTCTTCATGGAGACAGCATAGCTTTGTTGATTGCACCTCAGCTTTGCTGGGCAAATGCAAAAATGGTTGGCAGCTAGTTGGTACAGAAGCGTGGCTCTGGCGTGTGGAGCTGATGAGAGGACACTTCAAGGGCACTCTGGAAGGTAATTTGTAATAATGAGGACAGGACCTGGGAAATAACCAATAGGCAATTTGTTGAACTGGCAGGACTCAATCTCAGGGTCTCAGTTTGAACACATATAATGACTTCAAGACCGAGAAATTGCCGTTAATCATGGTCTTCAAAGATCTGTCATAAGAAAAAAATATTTTTCCATCCAATATTCACAGCGATGCTTCCAACCAACCCATGATTTTTTTAGCAGACATATGCCAGGGCGCCTTCTATGTTGGTGTCCTCCCTCTGATTTGCCCTCTAGGAATACTTCTAGTCCCCCCCTCTCTTTTGAAAGCTGTCCAGGTTCCCAGACCAAGGTCAATTCCTACCTCCTCCAAGGTGCTTTTTTGATTCTCACCTCTTCACCAATTTCTGTCTTCTTCTGTTTGGGCTGCTATAACAAAGCACCATAGAGTGGGTGGCTTATAAACAACAGAAATCTATTTCTCACGGTTCTGGAGGCTCCCAAGTCCGAGATCAGGGTGTCGGGATGGTCTGATTCTGGTGACAGCCGTCTTTGAGATTGCAGGGAGGGGGGGTGTTCAATATATGAATCTGGGGATGGACACAAGCATTCAGTCCATAACATCCAAACAACTATTACCTTCTCTTCCTTCTGGGCTCTCCTAGTATCATTTTTGAAACTTGATTCTTAGTGTTAAAAAATATTCTTTGAATGATAGTATTTAAGTGCTTTTATGTTCCTCCTAATTGATTGGAACATCTTTGGTAAATCTTGCTCGTTTGGGCAAGATGGGAGAGGAAGACACAATACCTTGCCCAGTGCATGGAGTAGGAGCCAATAATTAATTGAATTATTAAATAAATAAATGATAATTATCTAAACAAATAACCAGTTGAAGTCTTAACCATACAAACCATGCTGGATTGTTGTTGTTTTTCTAATTTCACAGAATGTAAAAACCTACAGTTGCAAAGCTTCAGTTTTTCTATAGGCAAATGTCAGTGTAAGCCAAATGATCACATATGCATATCTTGTTTGTCTTCCCTCTACTCCAAGCAGCATGGACATGCTCTTGTTTGTTACTTACCAAGGAAGAAAGCACTCCTTAATTGCAGTCAGACTTAGTCACATGTGCGTGCAGGAGCTTAAGAATCTATGAGGGATCAAGGCTATGTCCCAACCTGTGACTGCACTAGGACCAGCACAATACTTTGCACCAGCACGCTCACTGGAACAGCAGAGACTCTTATGAAATACTTTGACCTCAGACCTTGTCCTCTTATTCACAATTGTCCTTGCTAACTTTCTCTTCACTTCTTAATTCAGTCATTGGTCTTCTCACGGTATATTGACTATGCAGTTACCTGCTGTGTTCTCTCCATTGTGCTCTAGGACAGGTTTTTAACTGTCCCGCGACATGAATGTCTTCCCTCAGGGTGCTAATGAAGCCATGCGCAGCCAGCCCCTCCACCCCTCACCTCCCAACGACCCCCACCACCTATAGCTGAGTGTACCAGTGAATTCTTCTCAAGGCAGTGAGAACAAACTTGCTTGGGCTCCCTCCTTTGCTCTGGAAGCCCCCGACAATGCCACTCCATCCAAAACTCAGTGTCCCCTTCTCAAATGATAGGATGCCCTTGGGATGCCAGGTGTTGCTTCTATCGTTATTACTTGGTCTAGAGTGGACATTCAATGCCAGAGTGACCTAGAAGATGCTACAAATCACATTTGCTTCTTATCGATTTTGCATTTGCTCTCTTCCCCCTCCCCTGCCATTGGCTTGCTTCTGTTGGATGCCATAAAATTTTTGAGAATGTAATTGTCATCCCTTCCTCTTAAGTCCTCTACTCAAAAGATCTGGCTATAATATGAATCCCATTACTTTATTTCTTGAGTTCTGGCAACGTTTTGTATTTCCTGCTGAAGATTTTGACTTGCCACTAAATTTTGAGTATAGGCGACAGTGCTAAAACTTAATCAGTAAAGGTCTCTTGTCTTCACTGAGACTAGGAAACATTTTGGTTTTATCGGTTTCACTCTCTGTACTGAACTTGACATCACATAACTGCTGGTCAGTCTAACACTTTCACACTGTACATGTTTCCAAATTAGAAAATAGACTATAATATAAAAATCGATAGCAGCCCTAACTATCTGTAAGAACCTGTTAGAAAATTTAACAGTGTAAGATCTCAAATTCAGTAGCAGCGAAACTGTAACATTCTTGGAAGTTATTTTAACCAAAAATTCTTGGAATCTAAATGCAGAAATTTACAAAAGCAATACACATGAACACTGAAAAGATGTAAGTTCTCTCAGAACACACTTATGGATTAATTCGATTCCAGTTAAAGAAATAATTCATTAGGGATGAGTCAAGAATATAGGAAAGCAAGATTAATCTAAGGCTTATCAGAAAAATGAATGGGTTTTAACTGAAAAAATTCAGGAAATGCATAATGAGAGGTAAAATTTCCCTTGATTGTAATGGCAAAAAGCTAAAATAATTAGAACTGTGTGGTCGCAGTGCCAAGAATATTACACAAAGCAGTGGAAAAGCATGAGATAATTCTAGTGAAAGATCCTGCTGGTTATCCCATCTACTGTAAAATAAGAATTAGCATGTTAGTGAGGGTTCTGTTAAGTTCGCTATTTTCCAACAATCATAAGGATTAAATGAGAATCTACCCTAAAAAAAAAAAAACCAAGGATGAATAAATCCTTATTAAAAGAGAGCCTCGGGCGCCTGGGTGGCTCAGTTGGTTAAGCGACTGCCTTCGGCTCAGGTCATGATCCTGGAGTCCCGGGATCGAGTCCCGCATCCGGCTCCCTGCTCAGCGGGGAGTCTGCTTCATCCTCTCCTGCTCCCCCCTCTTGTGCTCTTTCTCTCTCTCACTCTCTCTCTCAAATAAATAAATAAAATCTTAAAAAAAAAAAAAAAGAGAGAGCCTCACACAGTGACACTTTTTGCTTTGTCTGCACTTAATTTTAAAAACAAGAAATTAGGGGTGCCTGGGTGGCTCAGTCATTAAGCGTCTGCCTTCGGCTCAGGTCGTGATCCCAGGGTCCTGCGATCGAGCCCCGCATCGGGCTCCCTGCTCCACGGGAAGCCTGCTTCTCCCTCTCCCGTTCCCCCTGCTTGTGTTTCCTCTCTTGCTGTGTCTCTCCCTGTCAAATAAACAAATAAAATCTTTAAAAAAAAAAAAAAAAACAAGAAATTAAACCGGTTTTAGGGATATCTTTGGCTATTACAATGTTTGCTCTGAAAATAAATTAAAGGCTGAATTGTTTTATATATGGTAACAGGAAGGACAACTGCTTTTGTGAGCCTGTATTATGGACAAAATGGAACCAGACATATAGACTTATTTACCTTAACAATTTTAATATTAAAATAGTACCAAATTCCAAAATCTTGTGGCTTTACTTTCGAACTAATTCTATATTCGACTGAATTCCTATTCTTCTTGACAGTGACATTTATTATCTTTGGTATTGGTAACTCCTACTTGGAAATTAAGTCTTTACAATGACAGGAAGTTCCCATATCAACTTTTCTCAGAATGATTTTGGCACGATATTTAATGGACCAGTTTTTGGCCTTTATAGAATGAACTGTCTGAGCTTTTAAAAAGTCACAGTCAATATTTGTCAGAGAGGGACACGCTAATTAGTAGCATGTGCTCTCGATTTGTTTAGCATTTACTGTTGGTAAATACCTTTATCAAAAGCAATATTCTCTTCCTAGAATGTGTTATTTACAGACGTTGATAACATCTCTGTGTTTTAAAGACTGTAAGAAGGGACAGCGGTCTGAGTATAATCAGTTTCTCCTTAAGAAAAAAAAGGAAGAAACCTTTAATGCGGTAGAGAAACATTCCAATGTGTTTAATTTCATTTCTTCGACTAGAAAAATATGTATTAAAATGTTATTAAAAGAAAATAGAAAACTAAATTTAAAAGTTAGAAATGCATTAAAATTATTGATTTAGTATCAAGTAGTAGTTAAAAGAGAAGGATCTGGAGACTGAGAAATCTGGGTCCAAGCTTGGTTCTGCCCTCCTAGTCATGTAATTGGGGGGATTTTTTTGGACCCAGCCCAATCTCAGTTATTAGGGAAATCAATATCTTCCACATCCAGATGATATGAGCAGTAAGTGAACGAAAGCATCCAAGTGCTTAGGATAGGGCTTTGCAAAAACTTCCAGCCCTCACTACCAGGGGACTATTATTGTTTTCATGCTTTCATTCAGATAAAGACAATGAATTTCTTATTCCCCCTGTGGAGTGTTCCACTGATGCTAACTGTCACAAAGCCACCAGGACCAGCTGAGGCTATGAGATACATTGTTCTCTAGTCCGTAATTCAGAAGTTGGACAAATAATAATTCCTGGTCATTGAAGTAGACACCGCATAGGTGTACCTTGCTTCTCCCTATAGTCCTAATAAGGGAATACAGGATAATAGTAGAAGTACAGGCTTCATCTTTAGATATCCTGGGATCAAAGCCCTACCCTCCCACTTATTTATTAGCTGTGCACATTTGGACAAGCTTCCAATTTTTGTCTATAAAATGAAGGTGATAATTTTGGCTACTTCCTAATGCTACATGGAAGATGTGCAATAAATTTTAGGTAATTCTCTTGTTTTATTGTGCTCCATAAGATGAGGAAACCATAGCTCTGATGGGTGAGGTAACCTGCTGGTGGTCTTGAAACTAGTCAGTGGTAAAGATTTAACCCAGATGTCTGAGGTCAGAATCCTTGCCCTTTCCTCTCTGCTTCTCAAACTTTCCTGGGTTCAGTGTTGAATAGGGGTCAGGGTGCTTGAACTCGAAGTGAGTTAAACAATTAAATTAAAAGGCATATTGGGACATAAGCCCCCATTTAACTATAACTTATGTAAGTATGTTTTTTTTTGATTAGGACCTGCGTTGACTATGATGAATATTCATGACTGATTAGACAGATAACCCAGCAAACAAACTAGAATTCAATATCCAGACCTGGATTCTTTTTTTTTTTTATTTAATTTTATTATGTTATGTTAGTCCCCATAAATACATCATTAGTTTTTGATGTAGTGATCTATGATTCATTGTTTTTGTATAACACCCAGTGCTCCATGCAGTACGTGCCCTCCTTAATACCCATCACTGGGCTAACCCCTTCCACTCTAAAACCCTCAGTTTGTTTCTCGGAGTCCATAGTCTCTCATGGTTCATCTCCCCCTCCAATTTCCCCTCCTTCATTTTTCCCTTCTCTTAATGTCCTCCATGCTATTACTTATGTTCCACAAATAAGTGAAACCATATGCTAATTGACTTTCTCTGCTTGACTTATTTCCTTAGCATCATCTCCTCCAGTCCCAACCATGTTGATGTAGAATTTGGGTATTCATCTTTTCTGATGGCTGAGTAATATTCCATTGTATATATGGGCCACATCTTCTTTATCCATTCATCTGTTGAAGGGCATGTCGGCTCTTTCCACAGTTTGGCTATTGCAGACATTGCTGCTATGAACATTGGGGTGCATATGGCCCTTCTTTTCACTACATCGATGTCTTTGGGGTAAATACCCAGTAGTGCAATTGCTGGGTCATAGGGTAGCTCTATTTTTAATTTTTTGAGGAACCTCCACACGTTTTCCAAAGTGGCTGTACCAACTTGCATTCCCATCAACAGTGTAAGAGGATTCCCCTTTCTCCACAACCTCTCCAACATTTGTTGTTTCTTGCCTTGTCAATTTTTGCCATTCTAACTGGTGTAAGGTGGTGTCCCAGTGTGGTTTTTTTTTTTTTTTTTTTTTAAGATTTATTTATTTGATAGAGACAGACACAGCGAGAGAGGGAACACAAGCAGGGGTTGTGGGGGAAGGAGAAGCAGGCTTCCCGTGGAGCTGGGAGCCCGATGCGGGGCTCGATCCCAGGACCCTGGGATCATGACCTGAGCCGAAGGCAGGCGCTTAACGACTGAGCCACCCAGGCGCCCCTCTCAATGTGGTTTTGATTTGAATTTGCCTGATGGCTAATGATGATGAACATTTTTTCATGTGTCTGTTAGCCATTTGTGTGTCTGCTTGGGAGAAGTGTCTGTTCATGTCTTCTGCCCATTTTTTTATTTGATTATTTGTTTTTTGGGTGTTGAGTTTGAGAAATTCTTTATAGATCTTGGAAATCAGTGCTTTGTCTGTAGTGTCATTTGCAAATATCTTCTCCCATTCTGTGGGTTGCCTCTTTGTTTTGTTGACTAGTTCCTTTGCTGTAAAAAAGCTTTTTATCTTGATGAAGTCCTAAAAGTTCATTTTTGCTTTTGTTTCACTAGCCTTTGGAGATGTATCTTGAAAGAAGTTGCTATGGCTGACGTCAAAGAGGTTACTGCCTATGTTCTCCTCTAGGATTTTGATGGACTCCTGTCTCACATTGAGGTCTTTCATCCATTTTGAGTTTATCTTTGTGTATGGTGTTAGAGAATGGTCGAGTTTCATTCTTCTGTATATAGCTGTCCAGTTTTCCCAGCACCATTTATTGAAGAGACTGTCGTTTTTCCATTGCATATTTTTTCCTGCTTTGTCGAAGATTATTTGACCATAGAGTTGAGGGTCCATATCTGGGTTCTCT
This sequence comes from Mirounga leonina, assembly GCF_011800145.1. Taxonomy (NCBI): domain Eukaryota; kingdom Metazoa; phylum Chordata; class Mammalia; order Carnivora; family Phocidae; genus Mirounga; species Mirounga leonina. The sequence continues at coordinate 8,765,186 of NW_023270865.1, read as the reverse complement.
GTTCTGTTCCATTGGTCTATATGTCTGTTTTTGTGCCAATACCATGCTGTCTTGGTGATCACTGCTTTGTAATATAGCTTGAAATTGGACAACGTGATGCTCCCAGCTTTGTTTTTCTTTTTCAATATTTCCTTGGCAATTCGGGGTCTTTTCTGATTCCATACAAATTTTAGGATTATTTGTTCCAGCACTTTGAAAAATGCCATTGGAATTTTGATCGGGATGGCGTTAAAGGTATAGATTGCTCTAGGTAGCATAGACATTTTAACAATGTTTATTCTTCCGATCCATGAGCATGGAATGTTTTTCCATCTTTTTGTGTCTTCTTCAATTTCTTTCATGGGGGTTCTGTATTTCCTAGAGTATAGATTCTTCACCTCTTTGGTTAGGTTTATTCCAAGGTATCTTATGGTTTTTGGTGCTATTGTAAATGGAATCGTTTCTCTAATTTCTCTTTCTATAGTTGCATTGTTAGTGTATGAGAAAGCAACTGATTTCTGTGCATTGATTTTGTATCCTGCCACATTACTGAATTGCTATATGAGTTCTAGTAATTCGGGGGTGGAGTCTTTCGGATTTTCAACATAAAGTATCATGTCACATGCTGAGAGAGAGTTTGACTTCTTCTTTGCCAACTTGAATACCTTTTATTTCTTTTTGTTGTCTGATTGCTGTGCTAGGACTTCTAGTACTATCTTGAACAATAGTGGTGAGGGTGGGCATCCTTGACGTGTTCCTGGTCTTAAGGGAAAGGCTCTCAGCTTTTCCCCATTGAGGATGATATTCGCTGTGGGTTTTTCATAGATGGATTTTATGAACTTGAGGAATGTTCCCTCTGTCTCTATACTCTGAGGAGTTTTAATCAGGAAAGGATGCTGTATTTTGTCAAATGCTTTTTCTACAGCAATTGAGAAGATGATATGGTTCTTTTCTCTCCTCTTATTAATGTATTCTATCACACTGTTTGATTTGCGAATGTTGAACCACACTTGCATCCCATGGATAAATCCCACTTGGTTGTGGTGGATGATCCTTTTAATGTATTGTTGGATCCTATTAGCTAGGATTTTGTTGAGGATTTTGGAATCCATATTCATCAGGGGTATCAGTCTGAAATTCTCCATTTTCATGGGGTCTTTGCCTAATGTGGGGATTAAGGTAATGCTGACCTCATAGAATGAGTCTGGAAGCTTTCCTACTGTTTCTATTTTTTGAAACAGCTTCAGGAGAATAGGTATTATTTCTTCTTTGAATGTTTGGTAGAATTCCCCAGGGAATCCATCAGGCCCTGGACTCTTGTTTTTTGGGAGGTTTTTGATCACCGCTTCAATCTCATTACTGGTTATTGGCCTATTAAGTTTGTCAATTTCTTCCTGTTTCAGTCTTGGCAGTTTATAGGTTTCCAGGAAGGCATCCATTTCTTCCAGCTTGCTTAATTTATTATCATATAGTTGTTGATAATAATTTCTAATAATTGTTTCTCTTTCCTTCGTGTTAGTCGTGATTTCTTCCCTTTCATTCATAATTTTATTAATTTGGGTCCTTTCTCTTTTCTTTTGGATAAGTCTGGCCAGTGGTTTATCGATCTTATTAATTCTTTCAACGAACCAGCTTCTAGTTTCGTTGATCTGATCTACTGTGTTTCTGGTTTCTAATTCATTGATCTCTGCTCTTATCTTAATTATTTCTCTTCTAATGCATGGCTTAGGCATCATTTGTTGCTTTTTCTCTAGTTCTTTAAGGTGTAAAGTTAGTTGGTGTATTCAGTATTTTTCTATTTTTTTGAGTGAGGCTTGGATGGCCATGCAGTAGCCTTTGCAGTATCCCATAGGTTTTGGACCAATGTGTTTTCATTCTCATTGGTTTCCATGAATTGTTTAAGTTCTTCTTTGATTTCCTGGTTGACCCAAACATTCTTGAGCAGAGTGGTCTTTAGCTTCCAAGTGTTTGAATTTCTTCCAAATTTTTTCTTGTGATTGAGTTCCAGTTTTAAAGCATTATGGTCTGAGAATATGTAAGGAATAATCTCATTCTTTTGGTATCGGTTGAGCCATGGTTTGTGACCCAGTATGTAGTCTATTCTGGAGCGAGTTCCATGTGCGCTCGAGAAGAATGAGTATTCTGTTGTTTTAGGGTGGAATGTTCTGTATATATCTATGAGGTCCATCTGGTCCAGTGTGTCATTCAAAACTCTTGTTTCTTTGTTGATTTCCTCCTTCAATAGTCTGTCTGTTGCTGAGAGTGGAGTATTGAGGTCTCCTACAATTAACGTATTGTTATCAATATGACTCTTTATTTTAGTTAACAGTTGGCTTATGTAGACCACTTCTCCCATTTTGGGGGCATAGATATTTACAATTGTTAGATCTTCTTGTTGGACAGACTCTTTAAGAATGATATAGAGTCGGGCGCCTGGGTGGCTCAGTTGGTTGAGCGACTGCCTTCGGCTCAGGTCATGATCCTGGAGTCCCTGGATCGAGTCCTGCATCGGGCTCCCTGCTCGGCAGGGAGTCTGCTTCTCCCTCTGACCCTCCTCCCTCTTGTGCTCTCTGTCTCTCATTCTCTCTGTCTCAAATAAATAAATAAATAAATAAATAATAAAAAAGAATGATATAGAGTCCTTCTGTGTCTCTAAGTACAGTCTTTAGCTTAAAATCTAATTTGTATGATGTAAGAATTGCTACCCCAGCTTTCTTTTGAGGTCCGCTGGCATGGAAGATGGATCTCCATCCCTTCACTTTCAGTCTGGGTGTATCTTTAGGTTCAAAATGAGTCTCTTGTAGACAGCATATGGATGGGTCCTGTCTTTTTATCCAGTCTGCAACCCTGTGCCATTTTATGGGAGCATTTAGGCCTTTCATGTTGAGAGTGATTATTGAAAGATGAATTTATTGTCATTATGTTGCATGTGAAGATCTTGTTTCTATAGATTGTCTCTGTAAATTTCTGTTCTATATCACTCTTGGGGTCTTTCTCCTTTTATAGAACACCCCCCCCCCTTAATATTTCTTGCAGGGCCGGCTTAGTGGTCACATATTCTTTCAGTTTCTGCCAGTCTTGGAAGCTCTGCATCTCTCCATCCATTCTAAATGACAGCCTTGCTGGATAAAATGTTCTTGGCTACATGTTCTTCTTCTTTAATACCCTGAATATGTTGTGCCAGCCCTTTCTGGCTTGCCAGGTCTCTGTGAATAGGTCTGATGTTATTCTGATGTTCCTCCCTCTGTACGTAAGGAATCTCTTCTCCCTAACTGCCCTTAAGATGGTTTCCTTAGGTCTAAGATTTGTGAGTTTTACTATTACATGCCGGGGTGTTGGCCTGTTTTCCTCGATCCTGGGAGGGGCCCTCTCTGCCTCTAGGACACAAATGTTTGTTTCATTCCCCAGATTAGGGAAGTTCTCAGCTACAATTTGCTCAAATATATCTTCTAGTCCTCTCTCTCTCTCCCACGCCCTCAGGGATCCCAATAATTCTGACATTGGAATGTTTCATGGTGTCACTTCTTTCTCTGATTCTATATTCATGGATTTTGAGTTGTTTTTCCCTGGCCTTCTCTTTTTCCTTCTTGTCTATTAATTGGTCTTCTAGATCACTAATTCATTCTTCTGCCTCACTTACCCTAGCTGTTAGAGTATCTAGATTAGATCAGATCTCATTGATAGCATTTTTAATTCTGCCAGTTCAGTTTTTATTTCTGCCCTTAGAGACTCTATGTTGCCATTAATCGATTTCTCCATTCTAGCTCTTGTCTTCACAATTGCTATCCTGAATTCCATCTCCGCCATCTTCGTTATATCTGTATCCATTTGTAAATCTGGGACAGAAGTCACAGTCTCCTGAGTCTTTCCTATTTTGGGGACTCCTCCTCCTAGTCATTCTGTTGAGGGGTGGTTGAGGGAATGTACAGAGTCCAAATTATTGACCACAACCCAAGAAAGATGCACCTGTTTTATAGGGACCTTAGGGTCCTGTTCTCCGGCCTCCTGTTCTCCCAGCCTGTCTTCTTGGGGGAGGGGCCTGCCATGCTGTTACTCAGGCATGCCAAACTCTGTTTGGGCAGAGTTGCTCTGCCCCCTGTGGCAGGAGATGGGCTCAGTGAAAATCGGTTTTTGGTGGCTTTTGTTCTCTGGTGGCTTTCCCTGGTGGCTTTCTGCTCTCTTCCAAGAGTCATAGCAGAAGAGACTGTTTCTAACCCTCTGCCTCAGAGCAGAGAGATCACAGTCTGTTCTTCAGTGAGCTCTCCAGTCCACACTATCTCTGTTTCTGTCTATGCTGCTATAACTTGCAGCATCCTGGGTTGTGCGCCCATCAGCAGCACTCCCAGTCCTTGCCTCTGGGTCAGGGCACGGGGGCATGTCTCTGCCCTTTGTGCTTCTAAAACTGCCAGCTGCCCCCAGTTTGCATGTGCAAACCCACTGCTCTGGGTTTCAGTCTGGGGGGCTATCCTAAAGTCCTTTCCCTGTCGCTACTGGTCTGTGAGTCTCTGCCTTGTCCCCAACGCAGGAGGCTTTTGCGCTCCTATTATTTCACCTTCCTGGTGCCAGCACTTATGGCAGCTCCCTCCCCCTTCCGTTTATCCTCCGATATCTGCTCGCAGAATCACGGCTCCCCGCTTCATACCTCGAAACCAACCACCTGCGATATTCTGTTTGTAGAGATCCAGATCTATCTTCTTACATCTCAGGCTGATTTTGTGGGTGTTCAGAGTGGTCTGGTAGATATCCAGCTCAATTCTGAGGACTGTTTGGAATAGGGTCCCCTACTCCTCCGCCATCTTTTCCTCCTATATCCAGACCTGGATTCTTAAGGGAACTATGTATTTGGTGGTTTTGGCATCATGAGTCACAGGCTAGAAAATGAGTAGCGTAGTGCATAATGTTGAAAATCGGCTTGCTACATAGGGAAAAATTAGTTTCATCTCAATATCAAGTCCTATAATTTCATAATCTGGATAGTATATTGGTAACCATGAAGAAGACAAGTATTTCTCAAACAAGATACCCGAAAGTCAAAGCCTGAGTAGAGAATTTAATGTATTGGACTACATCAAAATAAAAGATTACTAGTTTAGGTAAGGACATCATACACAAAGGTGACAGCTGGGTCAAGGTAAATTGCAACACATAAAACTGATGGAAAGATTCACATCCACAGCACACAGAGAAGTTCCTTACAGCCACTAGAAGGGCAAAAGACACACATACACACACACACACACAAAAAAAAAAACAAAATAAAAGTGGACAAAGGCTATGATGAGACTGTTCACAATAAAAGGAAGATACATGCCAAGACCTGTAAAAGAAGTTAGGTCTTACTAATTGTCGTGGTTGATTTTATGTGTCAGCTTGACTGGCCTTGGGGTATGGGAACCCTGATACACCAAGAATCAGAAATACAAATTAAAAGAAGAAGGATAGTCCACTTTATAATATCAACATGGGGAACGTTCAAAAGTCAAATCATATGAAATCCTGGCAAGGAGATGGGCAAAGGGGTGGTCAGAGCCCATGGAAACAGGTGCAGCCACTCTGGAGCCAGATTAGAGATAGCCCCAGCATCCAGCGTATCCAGCTGTGGGTATGTACAAGGAAGAAATTCCTGCTACGGAACCATTAAGAGACTCATGCCAGGCATTAACTCCAACATTTGGTGTGGACTCAGTAGCTGGAAGCATTTGAATCGTGGATGGAAGAAAATGTAGTTGGTGCGCCCAAAAGACTGTTGAGCAGCGACCAGAAATAATGTTCTGAAAACATAATGTTATTTTTATTTATTTATTTTTTAAAGATTTTATTTATTTATTTGACAGAGAGACAGTGAGAGCAGGAACACAAGCAGGGGGAGTGGGAGAGGGAGAAGCAGGCTTCCCGCGGAGCAGGGACCCCGATGTGGAACTCGATCCCAGGACCCTGGGATCATGACCTGAGCCGAAGGCAGACGCTTAACAACTGAGCCACCCAGGCGCCCAAAACATAATGTTATTTTTAAAAATGTTTTTTAAGGGTATTATAGCATGCATGTGTTTTCAAAATTGTATGTGCAAAAATACCACCTTTTATCTAATAAACAGAGAGATTAATAGGATGGTTATATGTTTAATATATTAGAGTGTGTAGGGTTAGGTGTGGCAGGGATGTATGTGGGGATAGAGGAGAAGGGGGAAAAATAATAAAATGGAAAAGAAGAGAGAGCTTGCCAAAAGCCTCCTTAAGGGTATGCCATGAACCAACGTGTGAGCTATACAGGCCAGTGTACCCAGAGTCCTGAAAGGGGAAAAAAAATAACGAGCAACATTACCTCGGCCAGGTGGTCAAGGTCAACATCAGCAGTGCTCAGTCATGCTGATACCCTTGTTATGATGTGATGAACTTGCCACTTTACATCTGTAATCTTCCTCCCCAAACCCATAATCCCACTCTTACCATGAGAAAAAGTAAGTCACATCCTAATAATGGGATATTCTATAAAATGTCTGACTGCCACTCAGGAAAACTGTCAAAAGTCGTCAAAGACAAAAAAAAAAAAAAAAAAAGTCTGTGAAACTGTCCAAGAGGAGCTTAAGGAGATGTGACAACTAACTGAGGCCTGGTGGATAGGTTCCTGGGGCAGAAAAAGGACATTAGATAAAAACTAAAGAAATCCTGATAAATTCCTGTTAAATTATGGCCCTTAGTTAGTGGTAGTGTACCAATATTGGTTTAATAATTGTGATAAATACACCATACTATTATAAAATATTTATAAAAGGGAAAAACTGAATGTGGGGTATATGGGAACTCTCTATACTATTTTCCTAGCTTTTCTGTAAAGCTAAAATTATTCTAAAATAAACAGTCTAATGAATTAATGGGGGCAAGACTGGAGTAGGATAACATAGAATTGTTATACGCTATACTAAGCAAGTTGGAACATATTTTGATTGTCCTTGGGAACCTCAGAAGGGTTGAGTCATAAAATATGAATTCTAGAAGCCCTCTGAAGGCTCATGTGCAGAAGGAGCAGTAGATCAAGTAGGTGACTTTAGAAAGCTAGGCAAGATAAGGCTGAGTGCCTGGACCGAGGCAACAACAGCTAGAATGAGTAAGAGGCATGAGGCAAGACAATAAAGCACTGGAATCAATAGCACTTAATCCCTGATTAAATGGGGTGGGTTGGTGGAAGGAGGGAAAAGTCTACCCTGGTGGTTTTCAAGTTGAAAATGAAATGTTGGGAAATGTTTACAAAAGAAAAGAAAATGGTCTAAGGATGTATTTACAGCACTAACAAAAAACATCTGGTGAGGAAGTCATGCTTGAACTCTGCAAAGGCAGAGAACGTCTCATGGAACTGGACTGTGGGTTTTCTGGTCTTAACCAGACGGTACCTAGAAGCTGCCTTTTGTCAGCTGCTGTGATGTGATCATTTCTGTTTGTAACGAGCAGTGTCAGTTGATTAACTGACTTCTCTGAAAATTCATCCAGGTTTCCGTCCTCTGTTGCTCCCATAAATGCACCTTTACACCTTTACACCTTTCTGTGCTGAAAGTGAATTAAGAGGATCCTGGGTTTAGTGTGCTTGCTTCAATATCGATTTATCCAACTTCAACAACATGGCTGACTGGGCTGATGTCAACTGGCCTTCCTTCTGCATTCTAGAAACACTTAGAAATCATCAATAAAATATGACCCAAAAATTAATACATAGCTTATCTCCAAGGAAAGAAAGGGATATCCCCAGGCCCCAGAAATGGAGAAATCAAAGCCGGTGGAACTTCAAATCAAGGCTCTGAGTTTAAGATCCAGATATAAACCGAGAGGGAAGAGGACCAGATGCTACAGGCTGAATGTGTGTGTCCCCCGCTCCAAAGTCATATGTTGAAACCTAATCCCCAATGTAACAGTACTTGGAGGTGGGGGTCTTTGGGAGGTGATTAGGTCATGAGTGTGGAGCCTTATGAATGGGATTAGTGCCCTTGTGAAAGAGATCCCAGAGAGCTCCTTCACCCCTTCTGCCAGGTGAGGCTACAATGAGGAGGGGGCAGTCTTGCAAGCCAAGAACAGAGTTGTCACCACAATCCAGCCATGCTGACACTCTGATCTCAGACTTTCCAGCCTTCGGAACTGTGAGAAGAACTAATTTTTCTGTTGTTTATAAGCCACCTGGTCTATCACGCTTTGTTAGAGAAGTCCAGAGAGAGTGCCTGGGTGACTGAGTTGGTTGGGTGACTGCCTTCGGCTCAGGTTGTGATCCTGGGGTCCTGGGATCAAGTCCCACATCAGGCTCCCCCTGCTCTATGGGGAGCCTGCTTCTCCCTCTCCCTCTGTCTGCCACTCCCCCTGCTTATGCGTTCTCTCTCTCTCTTTCTCTCTGTCAAATAAATAAATAAAATCTTAAAAAAAAGAGAGAGAGAGAGAAGTCCAGAAAGACTGAGATACCCACCCAGAAAGAAGGATGCCATTTTAGCCTGGATGAGGAGAGAGCTGGAACATCTCGGAATAGTGCCTGGAGACTCAAAGTCCAGCCCCATCTGTGGAAAGAGCTAGAAACTCTCTGGTCACTGGTTTGGAATCAACTGAGCGGCCTGACCACCGAGGGGACTAGGGTGGGGAAAACACTCTCCCTTGAGAGACCCAAACTCTAGACCTGTTGGAGGGTATCGTCTGAATTTACACCCTATGTGTCTTGCAGAAACCCAAGCTGAAAAGCTGAAGAGCTTGTCCAGAGCCCTTAGGTCCCAGCATAGGCAGTGTAACTCTTCTCTAGAGGGCCCTTCCACAAAGCAGATCATGCAAGACTCTCACAGGAAAAAAAGAGAAAGCACTGTTAAACATGAGCTCAGAGTTAAAAATATCAAGTGACAAGACAAATGAGTCACCTTGAAGAAATCAGGTATTTCCACAAACAGAATGATTAGCAATCCAGGAACTTGAGTTACTAGAGCAAACTTAAAGAAACAATAAAATAAATAAAATAAAACAAAAAAAAAAAAACTGAAAAAGGACCACATAGAATTTCTAGAAATGACAAGCATAGTCACTAAAATTAAAGCCTCATGGAATGTTTGAGTAACCCCAGTATTGTCAATACACCCATTGGACATTTCAGAATAGTGGTCAAGGGCGTGACAAACATCTTAGAGACTGCGTCTAGATACTTATTTGAAAATTTGCTGGGTTTTGACAGATTGCTGCTGTGGTTTATACCATGGAGCTGTAGAGATGGTTTTATTCCACAGAGTTTTACCCTGGGTTCGTATTGATTGAAAAGCTCATAATCTCCTCATTCATTTATTTTTATTTAATAAATTTGGCATATAACATTGTATAAGTTTAAAGTGTACTGAGGGTTACTTTGGTACATGAATATATTGTAACATGATTGCCCATGTAGAGGTATTTATCACATCACACAATTACTGTACAATATTATTGGGTATATTCATTATACTGTGCATTAGATCTCCATGGCTTATTTACTACTTTTTACAAATTTGTACCCTTAAACACCGTACTCTTAACCCCAACCCCCTATTCCCTGGTAAAATCACCATTTTACTCTCTGTTTTTTACAGGTTTGCCTTTGATAGCTTGCTTCCATGTGTAAATGATATAATACAGTACAGCCTTTCTCTGTCTTCCTTTTCTTGCTTAGCATAATGTGCTCAAGGTCCATCCCTGTTGTCACAAATGGAAGGATATCCTCCTTTCTCATATCTGACTAATACTCTGTACTGTATATGTACCACATCTTTTTTATCCATTCATCCATTGATGGGCATTTGGGTTGTTTCCACATCTTGGCTAATGTGATAAATATAGGAATGCAGATACCTCATTGGAATCCCGTTTTCCTTTCCTCTGGGTATTTATCCAGGAGTGGGGTTGCTGGATCGTATGGTAGATCTATTTTTAATGTTGTGAGAAGCCTCCATACTGTTTTCCATAGTTGGTTGGACCAACTTACATTCCCACCAACAATAGATAAGGATTCACCACGTGCTTGCCAACACCTGTGGAATCCCCCCTTTTTAAACCCAAAGTGTCATAAGTGAACTTACTGTTCATCTTAATGAATTTCCATTTTATGATTACACAGTGAAAAATCACTTTTCTTTTCTCACCTTTTTCTCCATTGGCTAGAAGACCTGACTGATATTTAGGAACTCTGATTCTAAAGGATCCCGTAACCTCTCAGGTTGCCATAATTCCCTCTATTATGGACTGGGGACCACCTTGTTGGCACCCTGGAAATATCACCGGACTAGTTTTCTTTTATCATTACCTGTGCCGTGAGTCTTATTCTCCCCACTGCTTTTGCCATTTCTTGGTGTAGATTAGAATAATGATCCCAGCTTGGCATTTTACACTGAAACATTTTTAACTCTCTAATATAAATTAATAAAAGAAGAAGAAACTAACGAATACATTAGTTAAAAGAGAAGAATAGCATAGTATCACTAAAAGCTAACAAACACTTTTTTAAAGATTTTATTTATTTGAGAGAGAGAGAGAGAGCACATGAGCAGGGGCAGAGGGAGAGGGAGAAGCAGACTTCCCGCTGAGTGGGGAGCCTAATGTAGGACTCAATCGCAGGACCCCGGGATCATGACCTGAGCCGAAGACAGATGCTTCACCGACTGAGCCACATAGGCGCCCCTAACACACACTTTTTATCCTATTCTTTTTATAACTAAATTTAAAGGCAGATGGTAATTATTCAGCTTTTTGCCCCATTAAAGTACAATGCATATGTTAGATGTTTAAAGACACTTATTAAACGTTTTAAATACTTCTGCATATCTAAAAGAATGGAACGTTAGTTGCCCAATACAGCTAATTGGTCAGAATCCATTTTAAGGGTTTCTGCCCTTACTACTAAGATTAAATCCCCAATAATCACTGCTCAATAACATTAAAATTTCTTTACATATAACGATATGACCAAGAGCCCAAACACATTTTTTTAAAAAACTAGTAAAAAATACTTGTTCATTTAGTCTACTTACTTATTTTTATACATACATAACACAGAGAAAACAAAATTATATTTCAAAATCCCGAACATGTTAAAAATGTTTAATGCTCAGGAATATTCTGGGCAGGGTCAGGCCTGACACAATAGCCACTCATCCTGGAGACATCACAAATGTCCAGACCTTGGACGGGTACTAGCACCAATATGGAAGAAGGAGAGAGGGGCATCTCAGGGCCAGCTCATTCCAAATCAAGCCGAGCCAAGCAGAAACCACCCCAAAAGAAGGAGGTGGGGGGGCGCCTGGGTGGCTCAGTTGGTTAAGCGACTGCCTTTGGCTCAGGTCATGATCCCGGAGTCCTGGGATCGAGTCCCGCATCGGGCTCCCTGCTCGGCGGGGAGTCTGCTTCTCCCTCTGCCCCTCCCCCCTCTCATGCTCTATCTCATTCTCTCTCTCAAATAAATAAATAAAATCTTTAAAAAATAAAAATAAAAAAAAAAAGGAGGTGGGGGATGAAGTGGTCACACGGTAGATCTGGCCTGTTGTGTCCACAGTAGTGGCAGGCAAGCCTGGGAGAGTCTAGCTCTCCTCACTCTCTGGACGGAGTCTGCAGCCTGTGCCGGCCTCATGGACACTTGCTGCTCATCTGGGCAGTGGTGTGGGCACCAGCCTCCTGGATCAGCCTCCATGCTCTTTGCGTGGCATCAGTGAGTCTCCTCGTGGGCAGTACCACTCTTGGTCCTGGGCAGCAGGACCCTGTCCTGGGTTCTGTACCCCTGCTGTGTCCAGCGTCTGTTTCTAGACCACACTCAGGATGCCTGGTACCCTGAAAAGATCGACATGGCACAGTTCTCTTTCATTGTTAATTCTACCTGTATAACTTTCTGCTCCTGTACACGCAGGTGCAGAAACCTGACCACATAGAACATCATTTCCCCCAAAATGAGCTTGTCACAAAGAATCAGTTGGGTGGGAGGGGGGAGGGCAAGTGCGTGAGAAGGCACCAGTAACTTTCATACCGATGGCCTCACAGAACCGCTGCTAACCGGGGCCTTGGACATGCTGTCATCTGCTCAGTATCTCAAGAGTCTGGGGATAGGTATTCTCTTCAGCAAGTAATTCTTTATGGTTACTTTTAGAGGCATTTTTTTTTAAGTACTTCAAGTTAGGATGGAAGGGGGTAGCTGACAATATTTAAAGCTTCGGGAAAGGAGAGAGAAGATTAAATTATTTATTGTTCTTAGTATTTTTTTACACTGGAGTCTGTAGACTTTCCTCTAAATGTGATGTGTCATAACCTAATGTTGATTTGATTGTAGAATTTGGAAGACACTAGCTAGTAGGTTTTGCCATATTTTCTTCAGTTTTTTTCCAAGGACAATAGATCCAAAGGAACTCAGTAAACTGACAGATGAGTTTCAAGATACTGATAGAAGGTCTGGAACTCAATGGTAATCAGTAACTCTTCTGAATGAGTACCTTCCAGATGAATGGCTGCAGGAGAGAGCAGTCTGTTTTTAAACATTCTTTTATCTTTTTAAATTAGAAAATAAAAGTTCCATAAAATCCATTTTTAGTTGTACTCCTCATCTGTTTCCATGAAGTCAGCCATTGGGGAAGCTTTTCCAAAAATGGCCATCTGCACCTGTGGATTGAAGTTGACTCCTGTCTCCAACTGCTTTCTGCATGAGTAAGCCACCCTGGGCTGTGGCAGCACCCACATTTTTATAATGAAATTCCAAGGAATAAAAACAAACTCCAGATGGATGTGGTCATCTTCTCGCCAGTATTTTTGGAGAGGCTAAACTGGACCAGCCTGCTAAATTTATTTAATCACCTTAATTGGTTTTAATATTTTTAGGGCCCAAACCATTTTGGAAGGGGAAACAGATGTTGCATGATGGCTGTGAGGTCTTCAGGAGTTGCTGCAGAAATAATTATGCATCAGGAACCGCACAGTCAAACGTGATCTTCCTTCGAGTCAGTGTGGCAAAAATAAAGGTGACAGGAAAGCTGTCTCACTTTCGTCCGCTTAGTCCTTTCATTTCAAAATTGGGACACAGATCACATGAGAATGCCCAGGTGCACAGTTGCTGCATTTATCATGTTTCCGATTTTTGCCATTTGCTAAAACATGCATATTCATCTACAGTCATTGAGAGCAACCTATTAACTGTGAAAGTAACAACATGGACAGGGAGAGAGTGAAAAAAACAAACAAACAAAAAAAACCAGTCCATGGGGCACCTGGATGGCTCAGTCGGTTAAGCTGCTACCTTCAACTCGGGTCATGATCCCAGGGTCCTGGGATGGAGACCTACATCAGGCTCTTGCTCAATGGGGAGCCTGCTTCTCCCTCTCTCTCTCTCTGCCTCTCTCTCTCCGTGTCAAATAAAGAAATATAATCTTTAAAAAAAAAAAAAAAAACAGTCCAGTTTTGGATATTTTGTATTATTTCAAGAAAAACTCTGAAGGAGTATACATAGTGAAAGACTGAAAATTTTTGGAAAATATTGTAATACACTTAATGGGAAAAGTTAGGCATATTAACAATGTGAACAGTAATTTTGTGAGAATATAAAATGTTTTCAGTCCCTTTTAATGTAATTATTTAAGAAAAATGTGTCTTCCAAAAGACAAAAAACAGGCATAATGATCATGAAGTCTGAAGGGGAAGAAGAGAGGAATATCCTTCCAATTTGGGGAAACAAGACACACAGGGAGAAGTCATTTGGGGATTTCTACCTGTGTCCAATGGAACTAGAGAAGGTGTTTCCTCTTTCATGTTGTTTGGTATTTGTAGTAAAGATGGCCACAGTGACTGAATGCCTGTATCAAAACCATGATTGAATATTTGTAGCATTTTAGTTAACAAAGTATGTGAGTTAATCTCAGCTCTTTTTATCTCTTAACCCCCATATTCTACCCAGCAGCCAATCCTGTCCCCTTACCTTCATCATCTCGCGGGATCATCCACTTCTCATCACTTCCCTACCTAACTGGCCCACTTCCCTATCACACCTGAATAGTTACCTTTGCACCATGAGTGGCCTCCCAGCTTTAGCTCCTCAACTGTCCATTCACAACACAAGAGCCAGAGTGATCCTTAAAAGCTTACATCAGCTTGTTTGACTTCCTTGGTCAAGTACTTCTTGCTTCTCAGGATACTCAGAATAAACGTCAAAGTCCCTGTTATGACTGAGCTTACCTTCTGATGCTCGGCAGTTCCCCGGACTGGTGGCACACTGACATTGAAGATGCTCTTTCCTCTGCCAGGGACTCTCTTTCCATATCCCATCACCTGCTCCCTCTTAACACCTGCTTGGTGAAGACCTCCCAATACTGTATTTAGAACTGAACCCTTACCCTACATATCCCTGCTTCCTCTTTCTCACCTTCCAACATATATATATTTTTCTTATTTATTTATTCCATCTAAGGTCCTCTTTCAACTACAGAAGTAGGAATTTTTATCTGTTTGATTAACTACTGAATTTCCCTATACATACCTAGAGGCCTAGGCACTTGAGGGGAATCAATAAATAGCTGGTGAATGAAACATCCAACGTATTTACAATGTAGTTTTTTAATCATACTATTTAGATGTAATCTCAAAAGTGAATTTTAGGTTATTATAACTGATTAAAATTGCTTCTAAATGAACACATTTTGCCAGTCTCTATAGAGCTTGCCTCACTGATCAGTTGAGAATGGAAAAGAAAGCCAGAAATCTGTCATTTACAGATAAAATCACTTTCCCAGCTGCCAAAGCTTAGCTGGACCTATAGTTCATAAACACTTGCCTCCCCTGCTTTCTAATTCATTAATAATAATAATAATAATAATAATAATAATAATAATAATAATAGAAATTGAGTCAGTGTTTGCTTTTTGCTTTTTGCATGACAAAAAAAAAGGTCCTTAAAAATATTTTTTTATATTGAAATCACATCCATTTATGCTTTTTTCGGGTATCTGGTACAACTATGGCAGGGGTTTTGTGCTCTCACTGAATCCTGGCAAAGAGTCAGTCAAAAGTTGAGGAAAGTGGAAAGTGATGCCAGGAAGTGCTTTCTTCTCTTACCCTGCTAGGACTGAGTCACCCCAAGTGATTCCTCAAAACACATAACTAGGACCCAAGTTCCCATGATGCACATGTTCATAAGCCTGAAGTCTCTGGTGTAAATTTTTTATTAAAAACACAAGTGAAAGATAGAAAAATGGTTGTACAGAAAGGCAAAACACCCAAAGAATACTTAGTCCTTCTTATGGATTTATGGGTATTTACTGCACAATTTAAGAGATGGATAGAGGG